>NC_058407.1:80778203-81139989 GCF_002201575.2 Neomonachus schauinslandi | reverse complement strand
GGAAGAAGAAGAATAGGGGACGCCTGGGTGGCTCAGTCAGTTAAGGGTCTGCCTTCGGCTCAGGTCATGATCTCGGGGTCCTGGGATCGAGCCCCACATCAGGGAGCCTGCTTCTCCTTCTCCCTCTGCCTCTCCCCTCTGGCTTGTGCTCTCTCTCTCTCAAATAAATAAATAAAATCTTAAACACACACACACACACACACACACTAAAATCCCATATGAAGTCTCCTACCGGGGGCTTGCCCGCAGACCGCCTCACAGCCGCGTCCAGCTGACCAGACGACCAGAGGCTGCTGCCCGCGGTCTTCGTGGACTTGCTGGGCGGGAGTGTAGCTCTTCCTGCTTGTCCCGCTCTATCCCTGCGTGGCCCTCAGCAATCCCAAGAAGCGGGAACACAAATGGCGCTTTCCCCGCCCCAGGTTCCCCGACAAAGTCTGAGGCAAGATGGAGGGTGTGAGGGACCTTCACTCTTCACTTCATCCCTCCACCCATCATAACATACAAAGCAGCTACGCCTGGATTTTTCCAAACACCTTTTTTCCCCCTCAGTCTTAAGTATGGAACAGGAAACTACCGCAGAATAGGGCCCAGTACAGGGGCTGCTTTCTTTTCTACTCCCTCCCTCCCAGTACAAAAAATATAGTCAGATTTTTAAGTAAATTTTAAAAATAAAAACTGAAATATAAAATGCCATTTGTGACAACGTGGATGGACTTAGAGGGTATTGTAGTAAGTGAAATAAGTAAAAGACAAATACCGTATGGTTTCACATGTATGTGGAATGTAAAAAACAAAACAAACGAACAAACAAAAAGCAGAAACAGACCCAGAGCAAACTGACGGTGTCAGAAAGGAGGAGGATGGGGAATGGGCAAAATGGGTGAAGGCGAGTGGTAGCTACGGACTTCCGACTATGGGATAAATAAGTCAGGAGGATAAAAGGGAGCATAGGGTATATAGTGGATGGTATTATGATAGTGCTGGATGGTGATAGATCGTAACTACACTTGTGAGTGTAGCATAACACAAAGAATTGTTGAATCCATATGCTCTACACCTGAGACTAATGCAACATCGTGTGTCAACTATACTTCAATAAAAAATAAAATGACGCATTTTGCTCATTTGCCATGGAATCGTAGAATTGGACAGTTGAGATGAATTAAGTGTTGGTTAAGCCAGTTGCCCAGATGGCTGGAATTCTAGTCACAACATTCAGTCAAGGAGTCATTCATTTCTAACTTAGACACCTCCAATTATGGAGAGTCAGCGAACATAGAATAAAAAGCAGCTTAGGGTTTTTGTGTCTGTGTGTTTGTCTTGCAGAGCTAATAATAAAGATAAAAAGAGGAAGGTAGATGAGAAGACAAGCTAGCATTCATTGCACATCCACTGATGAGGCCCCAGGTATAGCACATCCATACATACTGCTTAATTTAATCTTCACTACAACCCTGAAGAGTTGGTGTGCCTGTTTTTTCAGAAGACCTGAAGCTTGTAGAGTTAAAATAACTGATATATCTGCCAAATTCATATATCTGCCAAAATGACAGAGGCAGTGCTTACCCCAGAGAGCATGCCCCCTTCTGAACTTTGAAAGGAGGAAAAAGGAAAAGACATTCCTTTCCCTAGAGGGCTGGGCAAAATAGCATCCTAGTAGACATGTGGCTTCTAGAGTTAGAAGCTGGGATTGACATCCAACTTTCTTTGCTTCCTAGCAGTGTGGCCTTGAGAAAGTTTCTTAACATCCTTAGGGCTCAGCTTCCTTATCTGTACAATGGGGAAAGATACGATAGCTACATCCTGTCATTATATTGAGGATAGTTTGAGATGATGCACATCAAGTGCTTTGCATGATGGTTCACAGATATCAGGTACAAGGTATAGGTTTGGTACACAGAGAAAAGGAGGGTGACAATAGGTGCAAAATTTGAGAAGTTAAAACACTTCAGGGTGTCTGCAGTTTTCTCAGAGATGTATAGATAGAGATGAAAGTGATACAAATACATATTATAGTTTCAAAATATTACATATTTTATTTCAAGTTAGTATAATTCTCCTTAGGCAAAAATTCTGAAATATCCTGTCCATTGTATATGAACATGATCTTATTGGTGTGTGCTTTGAAATACACCTCTAGCCATCATCAGGATTGGTACTTGGTATTATTCAGTCTCCTCTCCTCCTTAATTCCTTAGAGTAACAACATAGAATCTTAGGGGTACGGTCCATAATCATTAAACAAGGGAGGATAAAACCTAATAGTTTCATTAAATGGCAGAAACCATTACTTTAGCATAGTGATCACAGCTTTTAAGTACACCTGGCTCAGCTCATGAATATTATGTCAAGCAAATTAAATACTCCTTTTGCTTTCAGAATATATTAATATAAATGACAAACAAATAAGGTCACATAGATATATGGAAATCTGTTCAAAGAAAAACGAGGGAGTTTTTTTTTTCAGTGTTTCCATTTTGTAATTATATGCAAGCAATGATTTCAGTGCTGGGGGAAAAGTAAAGGAGCGTATGTCTAATTGAGAGTATTTACAGCTCAATTCTAGTTGTCTATGAGAATCAGGAAGAGATTGAATGCAAAATGGAAAAAAGTGTCCTGGTGAGCTGCAAAAAGAAAAGCATTTGGAACTTCATGTGGCTGCTGAGAAATTAGACAGGAAAATTTATACAACTGAGGAGAGCTATTTGAAAGAAAAAAAAAAAAGAAAAAAAGCAGTGGAACTCTTTTAGGGAATAAAATCCAGTAGAACCTCAATGTATAAACAAGCTAAAAATGAGTTGCTGTGTTGAAGTAGGCATGGAGAACTTCATCTAATAAATTTCTCCTCTGGGGCGCCTGGGTGGCTCAGTCGTTAAGCGTCTGCCTTCAGCTCAGGTCATGATCCCAGGGTCCTGGGATCGAGCCCCGCATCGGGCTCCCTGCTCGGCGGGAAGCCTGCTTCTCCCTCTCCCACTCCCCCTGCTTGTGTTCCCTCTCTCGCTGTGCCTCTCTCTGTCAAATAAATAAATAAAATCTTAAAAAAAAAAAATTTCTCCTCTATTGAAATCTGGGTTTCCTCGGACCACAGTTTGGAGATCATACCTATCTGAATGCATGGTTATCACCTGGGGGTGCTTGTTGATAATGTAGATGTCCAGGTCCCAACACCAGAAACTCCCATTCAGTAGGTCTGATATAGGATGTGGGAATATTTATTATTGAAATGCCCTCAGGGATTGTGATGCATAACAAGGTTTGGGAAGTGCTAATAAAGCTACCCAGTACAAGTTCTCTAAGCTCAGGTGTTGGATAAATTCTACAAATAATGTACCTCTTCAGGTGTTTAATAAAGTAGATCGTGCTATAAGTTGATGTGATAAATGGAGGCAATCAAAAAAGGTTAAAGGTTTACATTTAAAGGATGATCAAAACTTGGCCTGAGGATTTGGTAAAATGAAAAGAAAACACAGGTGCACTGGAAGAGAGCAGAGTAGCATCCCCTCTCCCCTGTGCGGCAGTTACCACAGAGAGTGGCTAAAAATAAGGGCCCCTTGGGTGCCTGGGTGGCTCAGTTGGTTAAGCATCTGCCTTCAGCTCAGGTCATGATCTCAGGGTCCTGGGATCGAGTCCTGCCAGGGGATCCCTGCCCTCTCTGCCTCTGCCCCTCCCCCTGCTCATGCTCTCTCTCTCTCTCTCTCTCTCTCTCGCTTGCTCTCAAAAAACGAACAAACAAAAAAACTCAAGGGCCCCAGAGTTCCATTCCTGGGATTGAATTCATGTGAATTCATGCTTGTTCACTTAGGTGGCCTTGGTCAAGTTTTTTAATTGGGACACAAGGAAGTACAGGGGTCACAGGAACAGTGGGTAACTTCTAGGGGGATCCCAGAAGCCACCGTGCTTGATCTCAGCTGCTCCTGAGAATAATGGCTCTCCCTTTCTGCACCCTTCAAATCTCATGTAAATGTCGGTCATTTAGCAGAATTTAACCTAGAAACATATCGGAAAGGGATTCTGAGAATTGTATTTTCAGAGTTCTCCCTTGCAGGAGAAGAATGTAAAAGCAGACAGTGGTCAGGCTGATTGCTAACAGACAATCCAGGGTACCCATGTCTGTTTCCCACATTTCACTGTCTCTGACTCTGCTCAGTCACCCACTGTGTTCTCTCTTCCTGCTGGTTCTTACCAGGCTATTAAGAGTCCAGAATTTGCCATAGCTGAATATTTACACTTTGCCTACCACAAATATGAAAGCCACAAAAGTCTGGCAAGAAAATAACCGAAAAGCAAGAAATACCATACTAAGTTTCATAAGGGCTTACTACCCGATTTCTGTAGTGAGAAGATGAACTTATTTCTCTCAGGGCTCATGAGCACATAGTAATTTCCTCAGCTAACTTACACTATATTATTTTACCCTTCTCAGGCAAAGAGAAGTCCATTCTGAGAAAATGTTATAGCAACATTGCCTCAGGCCACTTGAGATATGAGTTGATGGTTCTTGACCATGTGTAATTGGTACCAATATAACTCACTCCCCTACGCCCTACCCACTCCGCACCATCATTACACAAATACACACCAAAACAGTAATGTTTGGAAACGAGAGAGACATTATACCATGATTTTTTTAAAGATTTTATTTATTTATTTGAGAGAGTGAGGGGGAGAGAGAGAAAGCAGGGAGATCTGCAGAGGGAGAGGGAGAAGCAGGCTCCCCACTGAGCAGGCAGCCCAATGTGGGGCTCAATCCCAGGACCCTGGGATCATGACCTGAGCCGAAGGCAGACACTTAACGACTGAGCCACCCAGGTGCCCTTATACCATGACTTTTTGAAGTAAGTCCAAATCCTTATCTGTCTCTGGGTCCATATTCTAAATAAAATCAAGTTAGAATTAAACTGACATCCCATCCCCTTTAGAAGAGGACTGATGTACTTAACCAATACATAGTACTATGTACATTTTAGAAATATATCCAGAACTCACAAAGCCATGTTAAATTGGTAATTAAGTTAATTGGCAATTAAATCCTCTTGAGAAATGACAAATTCCCTGTATATATTGTAAAGTATAGACAAAAATAAAAACCATACAAAAGGATAAACCAAACCGTGTCAGCATTAGGGAGAGTTTCAAATATATTTAGGAACCTAAATGTACAAAATGTCCATATAAAAATTTCTAAGATTTTCACTAAATAGTTAAAATATAGAAGCACTTCTAGAGACATGTGCACACAAAGCCTGAGTAATAAAACTATCAAAAATAATTATAAAGTCATATGAGGTGTTTCAAATTGTTACATCTAATGTAAAAGATTTAATAGTGGGGCACCTGGGTGGCTCAGTCAGTTAAGCATCTAACTCTTGATTTTGGCTCAGGTCATGATCTCAAGGTCCTGAGACTGAGCCCTGCGTCCGGCTCTGTGCTGGGCATGGAGCCTGCTTGAGATTCTCCCTCTCTCTCTGCCCCTCCCCCTGCCTTGGGCTCCTGCAAACACACACTCGCTCTAGCTCTCTCAAAAATAAATAAATAGATAAACAAATAAATAAAAATAAAAGATTTTATAGTAACTTTAAGATCATTTAAATGCTAATAAGGAAACAATAAAAGAGAACACACCTCTCTTAAAAACTAGCTAGTGAAGGAAGGATTCAGAGAATGTAATTCTTATTTGTGAGAAACACTCTATGTTATTTTTTAGATGTTTAACTTCTTAGAGCAAGAAACATTGCAGCTGATTCTTCAGTCAAATGCAAAAAAAATGCTTTTTTTGCATTTAATCATTGGTTGCTTCAAAGGGGATTGGTGATTGCATTTTCTTTGGTCAAGTTGTCCTTGTTTCCATCACAAAGGTTAAGCATTATCAAGTCACTTGAGAGGAATGATCACATCCTTTGAGAATTTGGTTTTTTATTCTTCTTTTTCCTATAAGCTGAGCAATATTATGCAAGTTTGTATACTTATCACCAAATTTAGTTTAAAAATAATCAACTACTAGGGGGCGGAGAAAGATGGCGGAGGAGTAGGAGACCTGGATTTCGTTTGGTCTCAGGAATTCAGCTGGATAGGGATCAAACCATTCTGAACACCTACAAACTCAACAGGAGATCGAAGAAAAGAAGAGCAACAACTCTCTCATCAGAAAAGCGACCACCTTCTGGAAGGTAGGACGTGCGAAGTGAATCCGAGGCGATATTCGGGAGGATAGACGGCGGGGGAGGGGCCTCCGGCGGCCGCTTCTGGCAAGTGATAGAACCACGGAGCACAAAATCGGAACTTTTAAAAGTCTGCTCCGCTGAGGGACGTCACTCTGGTGGCTAAGCGGGGGGTGGAACCCTCAGGGACACTGTGGTCTCAGGACCCTCGGGGTCACAGAAAGACCAGGGGTGCCTGAGTGTGGCAGAGCTCCCAGGTAACAGAGCAGGGAAGCCGGCTGCAGAGGCGGAGCCCAGGCGCGGGCTCTCAGCTCGGGGTTGCCATAAACTGTGATCCGCGGCACAGTCGGGCCACTGCTCCTCCAGCAGAGACCCAACAAGCGGCAGATCCGGGGAGACTCACCTTCCTCCCCTGGGAGGAGCCGCGCGGGAGTGCACCGCAGGGATCTGCTGGGTTTGGAGACTCCACCCGGGGTCAGGTGCCAGAGATAGAAATGCGCGGTCACAGGCCGGGTGAGCACAGAGTGTGGCCGGAGACCGGGGAGACGGGAGTGACTGACTGCTTTTCTCTGGGGCGCACTGAGGAGTGGGGCCCCGAGTTCTCGGCTCCTCCGGGGCAGAGATTGGGAGGCCGCCATTTTCACTCTCCGCCTCCAAAGCTGTACGGAAAGCTCGCAGGGAACAAAAGCTCCCGAGAGCAAACCCGAGCAGATTACTTAGCTGGCAGGGGGCAAGGGTGGGGCAATTCCACCTCCGGCAAAGACATTTGGGAACCACGGCAACAGGCCCCTCCCCCAGAAGATCAGCGAGAACAGCCAGCCAAGACCAAGTTTACCGATCAATGAGAATGGCAGAACTCCAGCGCTAGGGGAATACTGCACATAGAATTCATGGCTTTTTTACCATGATTCTTTAGTCTTTCAAAGTTAATTTTTTTTTAACTGTCTTTTTTTCTTTCTTTTTTTTTTTGAATTTTTCTTTTTCCCTTTTTCAACCAACATCTTATCAATCCCTTTTTTTAAAAAACATTTTTATTTTTCATTTTTAGAGTCATATTCTATCCCTTCATAGTAGTTACCCGTATTTTTGGCTTATATATATAAGTTGTTCTCTCTTTAAAATTTTGAGATAGTTTCTTCTAACAGATTAAAATATACCCTAAATCTCTAGTATATGGTTTTTTCTACTCCCCTGACTGATCACATTCTCTCCCTTTTTTTTTGTTTTTTCTTTTTTTAAATCCTCTTCTTTCTGTTTTCAAACAACTTCTTATCAATTCCTTTTATAAAATTTTTTATAATTTCCATCTTTACAGTCATATTCCATCCCTTCATCATATCAACCCTTATTTTTTTGTACATATATAAGTTTTTCTTTCTTTAAAATTTTGGGAGGCACTTTCCTCTAAAAGACCAAAATTCACCCCAAAACTAGTGTGTGGCACTGATCTATATACCAGCCTGATCATATGTGATCACATTCTGGGTTTTTTTGTTGTTGTTGTTTTGTTTTGTTTGTTTTTGCTTGTTTTTATCTTTTTCTTTTTCTTTTTCTTTTTTCTCTCTTTCCATTTCTTTTTCCATTGTTTCAGGTCTTTTCTGATTTGTTTAGAGTATATTTTCTGGGGATGTTGTTACTCTGCTAGCATTTTGTTCTCTCATTAATCTATTCTCCTCTGCACAAAATGACAAGACGGAAAAATCACCTCAACAAAAAGAACAAGAGGTAGTACCGACTGCCAGGGACCTACTCAATACAGACATTAGTATGATGTCAGATCTAGAGTTCAGAATCATCACTTTAAACATACTAGCTGGGCTTAAAAAAAATATGGAAGTTATTAGAGAAACCCATTCTGGAGAAGTAAAAGAACTGAAATCTAACCAAGTACAAATCAAAAAGGCTATTAATGAGGTGCAATAAAAAATGGGGGCGCTAACTGCTAGGATAAATGAGGCAGAAGAGAGAATCAGTAATATAGAAGACCAAATGATGGAAAATAAAGAAGCTGAGAAAAAAGAGAGATAAACAACTACTGGATCACGAGGGCAGAATTCGAGAGATAAGCGATACCATAAGATGAAACAACATTAGAATAATTGGGATCCCAGAAGAAGAAGAAAGAAAGAGAGGGGCAGAAGGTATAATGGAGCAAATTATAGCAGAGAACTTCCCTAATTTGGGGAAGGAAACAGTCATCAAAATCCAGGAAGCACAGAGAACCCCTCTCAAAATCAATAAAAATAGGTCAACACCGCGACATCTAATAGTAAAACTTACGAGTCTCATAGACAAAGAGAAAATCCTGAAAGCAGCTCGGGGGAAGAGATATGTAACCTACAATGGTAGAAACATTAGATTGGCAACAGACCTATCCACAGAGACCTGGCAGGCCAGAAAGGACTGGCATGATATATTCAGAGCACTAAATGAGAAAAATATGCAGCCAAGAATACTATATCCAGCTAGGCTGTCATTGAAAATTGAAGGAGAGATAAAAAGCTTCCGGGACAAACAAAAACTAAAGGAATTTGCAAACACAAAACCAGCCCTACAAGAAATCTTGAAAGGGGTCCTCTAAGCAAAGAGAGAGCCTAAAAGCAACATAGACCAGAAAGGAACACAGACAATATACGGTAACAGTCACCTTACAGGCAATACAATGGCACTAAATTCCTATCTTTCAATAGTTACCCTGAATGTAAATGGGCTCAATGCCCCAATCAAAAGACACAGGCTATCAGACTGGATTAAAAAACAAGACCCATCGATATGCTGTCTGCAAGAGACTCATTTTAGACCCAAAGACACCCCCAGATTGAAAGTGAGGGGGTGGAAAACCGTTTACCATGCTAATGGACACCAAAAGAAAGCTGGGGTGGCAATCCTTATATCAGACAAATTAGATTTTAAACCAAAGACTGTAATAAGAGATGAGGAAGGACATTATATCCTACTTAAAGGGTCTATCCAACAAGAAGATCTAACAATTGTAAATATCTATGCCCCTAACATGGGAGCAGCCAATTATATAAGGCAATTAATAACAAAAGCAAAGAAACACATCGACAACAATACAATAATAGTGGGGGACTTTAACACCCCCCTCACTGAAATGGACAGATAGTCTAAGCAAAATATCAACAAGGAAATAAAGACCTTAAGTGACACACTGGACCAAATGGACTTCACAGACATATTCAGAACATTCCATCCCAAAGCAACGGAATACACATTCTTCTCTAGTGCCCATGGAACATTCTCCAGAATAGATCACATCCTAGGTCATAAATCAGGTCTCAACCGGTACCAAAAGATTGGGATCATTCCCTGCCTATTTTCAGACCACAATGCTTTGAAACTAGAACTCAATCACAAGAGGAAAGTCGGAAAGAACTCAAGTACATGGAGGCTAAAGAGCATCCTACTAGAGAATGAATGGGTCAACCAGGAAATTAAAGAAGAATTAAAAAAATACATGGAAACCAATGAAAATGAAAACACAACTTTTCAAAGTCTTTGGGATGCAGCAAAGGCAGTCCTAAGAGGAAAGTATATAGCAATACAAGCCTTTCTCAAGAAACAAGAAAGGTCTCAAGTACACAACCTAACCCTACACCTAAAGGAGCTGGAGAAAGAACAGCAAATAATGCCTAAACCCAGCAGGAGAAGAGAAATAATAAAGATCAGAGCAGAAATCAATGAAATAGAAACTAAAAGAACAGTAGAACAGATCACGAAACTAGGAGCTGGTTCTTTGAAAGAACTAACAAGATTGATAAACCCCTGGCCAGACTTATCAAAAAGAAAAGAGAAATGACCCAAATCAACAAAATCATGAATGAAAGAGGAGAGATCACAACCAACACCAAAGAAATACAAACAATTATAAGAACATATTATGAGCAACTCTATGCCAGCAAATTAGATAACCTGGAAGAAATGGATGCATTCCTAGAGATGTATCAACTACCAAAACTGAACCAGGAAGAAATAGAAAACCTGAACAGACCTATAACCACTAAGGAAATTGAAGCAGTCATCAAAAATCTCCCAAAAAACAAAAGCCCAGGGCCAGATGGCTTCCCAGGGGAATTCTACCAAACATTTCAAGAAGAATTAATACCTATTCTTCTGAAACTGTTCCAAAAAATAGAAATGGAAGGAAAACTTCCAAACTCATTATATGAGGCCAGCATTACCTTGATCCCAAAACCAGACAAAGACCCCATCAAAAAGGAGAATTCCAGACCAATATCCCTGATGAACATGGATGCAAAAATTCTCACCAAAATACTAGCCAATAGGATCCAACAGTACATTAAAAGGATTATTCACCACGACCAAGTGGGATTTATCCCTGGGCTGCAAGTTTGGTTCAACATCCGCAAATCAATTGATGTGATACAATACATTAACAAAAGAAAGAACAAGAATCATATGATCCTCTCAATAGATGCAGAAAAAGCTTTTGACAAAGTACAGCATCCTTTCTTGATCAAAACTCTTCAGAGTATAGGCATAGAGGGTACATACCTCAATATCATAAAAGCCATCTATGAAAAACCTACAGCAAATATCATTCTCAATGGGGAAAAACTGAGAGCTTTCCCCCTAAGGTCAGGAATGCGGCAGGGATGTCCACTATCACCACTGCTATTCAACATAGTATTGGAAGTCCTAGCCACAGCAATCAGACAACAAAAAGAAATAAAAGGTATCCAAATCGGCAAAGAAGAAGTCAAACTCTCACTCTTTGCAGATGATATGATACTTTATGTGGAAAACCCCAAAGACTCCACCCCAAAACTGCTAGAACTCATACAGGAATTCAGTAAAGTGGCAGGATATAAAATCAATGCACAGAAATCAGTGGCATTCCTATACACGAACAACAAGACAGAAGAAAGAGAAATGAAGGAGTCGATCCCATTTACAATTGCACCCAAAACCATAAGATACCTAGGAATAAATCTAACCAAAGAGACAAAGGATCTGTACTCAGAAAACTATAAAATACTCATGAAAGAAATTGAGGAAGACACAAAGAAATGGAAAAACATTCCATGCTCATGGATTGGAAGAACAAATATTGTGAAGATGTCAATGCTACCTAGAGCACTCTACACATTCAATGCAATCCCCCTCAAAATACCATCCACTTTTTTCAAAGAAATGGAACAAAGAATCCTAAAATTTGTATGGAACCAGAAAAGACCCCGCATAGCCAGAGGAATGTTGAAAAAGAAAAGCAAAGCCAGCGCATCACAATTCCAGACTTCCAGCTCTATTACAAAGCTGTCATCATCAAGACAGCATGGTACTGGCACAAAAACAGACACATAGATCAATGGAACAGAATAGAGAGCCCAGAAATGGACCCTCAACTCTATGGTCAACTCATCTTTGACAAAGCAGGAAAGAATGTCCAGTGGAAAAAAGACAGTCTCTTCAACAAATGGTGTTGGGAAAATTGGATAGCCACATGCAGAAGAATGAAACTGGACCATTTCCTTACACCACACACAAAAATAGACTTGAAATGGTTGAAAGACCCCAATGTGAGACAGAAGTCCATCAAAATCCTAAAGGAGAACACAGGCAGCAACCTCTTTGACCTCAGCCGAAGCAACTTCTTCCTAGAAACATCGCCAAAGGCAAGGGAAGCAAGGGCAAAAATGAACTATTGGGACTTCATCAAGATAAAAGGCTTTTGCACAGCAAAGGAAACAGTCAACAAAACCAAAAGACAACCGACAGAATGGGAGAAGATATTTGCAAATGACATATCAGATAAAGGGCTAGTATCCAAAATCTATAAAGAACTCATCAAACTCAACACCCAAAGAACAAAGAATCCAATCAAGAAATGGGCAGAAGACATGAACAGACATTTTTCCAAAGAAGACATCCAAATGGCCAACAGACACATGAAAAAGTGCTCAATATCGCTCGGCATCAGGGAAATCCAAATCAAAACCTCAATGAGATACCACCTCACACCAGTCAGAATGGCTAAAATTAACAAGTCAGGAAACAACAGATGTTGGCGGGGATGCAGAGAAAGGGGAACCCTCCTACACTGTTGGTGGGAATGCAAGCTGGTGCAGCCACTCTGGAAAACAGTATGGAGGTTCCTCAAAAAGTTGAAAATAGAGCTACCATATGATTCAGCAATTGCACTATTGGGTATTTACCCCAAAGATACAAAAGTAGGGATCCGAAAGGGTACGTGCACCCCGATGTTTATAGCAGCGATGTCCACAATATCGAAACTGTGGAAAGAGCCAAGATGTCCATCGACAGATGAATGGATAAAGAAGATGTGGTATATATACACAATGGAATATTATGCAGCCATCAAAAGGAATGAGATCTTGCCATTTGCAACGACGTGGATGGAACTGGAGGGTATTATGTTGAGCGAAATAAGTCAATCAGAGAAAGACATGTATCATATGATCTCACTGATATGAGGAATTCTTAATCTCAGGAAACAAACTGAGGGTTGCTGGAGTGGGGGGTGGGGTGGGAAGGATGGGGTGACTGGGTGATAGACACTGGGGAGGGTATGTGCTCTGGTAAGCGCTGTGAATTGTGCAAGACTGTTGAATCTCAGATCTGTACCTCTGAAACAAATAATGTAATATATGTTAAGGAAAAAAAGAAGAAGAAGAAGAAGAAAAAGAAGGTAGCAGGAGGGGAAGAATGAAGTGGGGGAAATCGGAGGGGTAGACGAACCATGAGAGACAATGGACTCTGAAAAACAAACTGAGGGTTCTAGAGGGGAGGGGGGTGGGAGGATGGGTTAGCCTGGTGGTGGGTATTGAGGGCACATTCTGCGTGGAGCACTGGGTGTTATGCACAAACAATGAATCATGGAACACTACATCTAAAACTAATGATGTAATGTATGGGGATTAACATAAGTAAAAAAAAACATATAGTGTAAAAATAATCAACTACTAAATCTAAATAAGTAAAATTATTTATGTAACACAATATTTCAAGTTTGAATGATTTTCCATTTATTTCTATGTAATAGGACAATGGCTATTACATTGCAATGATGACACTGAATACTTCTTGCTAACCAAAGAGTAATCCTTAATCTTTCCTTAACAATAGTCAAATGGGTCCCATTTTTCTGCCTCTAGAAATTAATCAATGCTCTTGGTGTTTAGTTGAAATACTTCTAAAACTCCCTCATAAACCAATTACTCATAAAAATAAAAATAAGGTGGGGCACCTGGGTGGCTCAGTCGTTAAGCGTCTGCCTTCGGCTCAGGTCATGATCCCAGCGTCCTGGGATCGAGCCCCGCATCGGGCTCCCTGCTCAGTGGGAAGCCTGCTTCTCCCTCTCCCACTCCCTCTGCTTGTGTTCCCTCTCTCGCTATCTCTCTCTGTCGAATAAATAATTAAAGTAAAATCTTAAAAATTTTTTTAAATAAATAAAAATAAGGCAAAATTAAGGCCATGAGGACAGAAATAATACGTTGATAAGCCCTATACTTGTTTGCTACCTGGTATGCAAAAGGTACTCAAAAGCAAGTCAAGAAATCAGTATGGGCCTTAGGAGACACAAGGAGAGAAGAATGCCAAAGAGAGAATAGTTTAATTTTTATAAGTGAACCCCTAAATATCTCAAACAGTGCCTTAGTGAAAACCCATTAGAGAAAATACTTTCTTTTTGCAATATTTATCCACAAAACTTGTGACTTATGGGCATTAGGCAAACATTCTGTGCAAATATGTACTCTTTCATTTTGCATGGAGGTAAACAGTAATTAGGTTAACACCTAAACACAGCCTAAATTAAGTAAAAATAAAATGTACCTCCTCTTCACAATCCATCAACCACTTTATGGAAACATTCTTTTCACACACTTGGCCCTGCCTCTTTGTTGCCTATTTCTTCATTCCTCTTCTGCCCACCCTGGTATCCATTTGTTCATTCTCACCACCTATGTGTGTTGCATGTGACACCTTCTGTGTTCCCTGGTTTACTGCTGAGAATTTCATGTGGAGCATCTGTTGCTCAGATGTTCAGTTCCTTTCTGTCTTAATCACCTCTCATTCAAACCTAGGAAGAAGAGAGTTCATCTCAACTCACACAGACTTACAAAATCACATTGATAAAACTCCATCTTCTGAACCTCTCTGCTTTTCCCAAAGAAGGAAAAAATACGCACATCCATTAAACTAGAGGGTCCCTGTATGCAATCCACAGCTATAATCATATCAGTTCCCTCCAGTGCCATAGTAGGGCTATAAAGTCAAAATTGATAAATATAAGAAATTGGCTAAAGGTGTATTCTAATATTAAGAGGAAGTGAGTAATCTCTGGGAAGTTGTCTGTCCAACTATACTCCTAAACTACAGTAGTGAAGCCACATAATCTAAGAAGCATTCCCAAATTAATTCTACCCATTCTTAACAAGCTCAGGTAATGTTTGACTTTCCTTAGCCTTCTTTCCTGCATAAAATTATTAGTTTCTTGAGGAAAAGACATCATTTTCTGTTTACTAGACTGTAAGAATTCTCAGAGACTTACTGTCAAGGACTAGGGCTTGAAAGATAAAGGAATGTAGAGAGAAGTCACTGATTAGGAGGTGTGAAAATATACAGCAGGAGCAATATTCCTTTGTATTGGGTAGAAACAAGTCAGACCTCAAAGCTAATTTAAGAGAGGAAGAAATGCCTACATGGCTTTTTGAAAGTAAAAAAATAATTTATGTCTACTTCAACAACAACAAAAAACCCTATGCAAAGTCTGTTGTAAAGAATAACCCTGAGTGATTCTGGCAGCCAAAATCAATGAGGACCACTTTAATAGCTGGAGATAAGACAAGTTTTAAACATTAAGTGAAATGAGTAGGAGTTGGAAAGTGCATTTTATCAGGAAATGTATGCTCAAGCTACTCAGGCAATGAAAATTGGATTATTTTAGAAAAGCCAAAATAAGGATAAGATAAAAGTGAAAATAACAGAGGTTGCCTGAAAGGCTTCAAAATAAAATATTAATTTCAACTCTTATTGGAGGAAGGTACAGAAACTATACTCCATAAAATTGTTCATCATCTTCTTCACATTGAAGAATGCTGATTTCTCTATTAAAGGACCAATTTTGCACGAGGACAGATTTTGCTCTTTGAAGAGAACAAAGTTACTCTTTTACCTTTAAAAAGCCCAAAATACTGAGCTGTGAGATTACTTTTTTAGACCATGCTGAAAAGTACAAGCTTTTAGGAGCTTACATCCCAAACCAAACTAAACAAATCTAGTAACACTTAATGGGGGGGGGTTAAGTGACACTTAATGGAGGGGGGGACACTCATGTATGACCAACTTTCATACAGCTATAACAAAGGATAAATGAGAGTGAGCAATTAAAGCCATAAGGGTCAATATTAAACACAGAGAAACAAACTGGTTTATATATTTTTAAGATATTGTTTATTTGTTTGTTTGTTTATATGGAGGTATAACTGCCTTGGTCCATAATTAAAACTATAAAAGTGACACTCTTATTAGGTTATATCTATCTATCTACCATCTATCTATCTGTCTGTCTCTCTATTCATACAATTTAATCCAGGTATTTGGTTTCTAAGTGATACCACAGGAGGGGTGTGTGTGTGTGCACATATGGAGGGAAAGTGCTCAAATTAAATGCCCCCAGTGAAAGGATCTAAGAGAAAGCTATAGCACTATTTTCCTTAGTTTCATCTTCCAAAGACAGATTTACCTTAAAGAGCCATATTTTTCTTAGCATAACTAATGCTGCTGTTCTCGTTTGGCAATTTATTAAAATCTTTTTTTGACTTGATATCGTTGCAAGTTGTACCTTTTCCCTCTCTCAAAGTAATGTTTCATGTCCATTTACTTAGAGGAAAAATGATATTTTATTTATCAGAAAATATTTGCCTTCAAGCTCCAATGGGTTTCAAGGTAAAGCAAGCTACAATTTACCAAAATTACTTTAACTTCTTGCCAGGAAAAAGCTAAATCTGGGGAAAGCTAAACCAACTGGGACATTTCAAGTTGAGAAAGGTAGTTTGGAAAATAGAAATTATAATTTTCAAACAGATATTAGATGTGATAGTTTTCTGGGTATTCTTCTGGACTAGCACGGAGTTGATTCATAGAACATGGAATCTGAAGAAGACTTAGAGATTACTTGCTTACAACTCCCTACTCTCCCCACTTTTTGTTGCAAGAAGGAAAATTGTGATGGCTAAACTATCACCTAAACAAAGACCTCCCCATTCTCAAGATGTAAAACAAAACAAAACAAAAAGAAAAACAACCAACTATAATGCATGAGACAATATTATCATTGAGAACAAAGGAGGAACAACCCATAATATATACTTAAAGCTAATGAAAGAAATAATACCAATCAAGAGAAAAACTAAATTCAGTGGCTCATGTTACTTGTCTGTGATTTACTATTTACTCTATTAAAAGTGACTCCATGAGCATTCAGAGCTACTAATATATATATATATTAATATATATATATATATATATATATATATATATATATATTTACACTCAGGGAACAAACCTCATAGGAGCTTATTCTCATATTTGAATTCAAAAGGCCCTTAAAATTTTGGTTTGATGTAACAGTTGCAGGAATACCACAAACATGTCCATGCTGGTAACTTTCTGTCAGAAATGATCAAGGAGAGAGGAGCCTAGTGGACAAAAGCTGTTTAGCGAAAAAATGCATATGTTTTTACAGTTCTTTAAAGCAGACATAGAGCAGTTCATTATCTGAAACTTCTAAGCAGTGTATCTTCAGCAGGTGGAAAGGCATTCCCCAAACTTCCATACTTGAAATGCTCACATGAATTGCAAGAACTAGAAAGCTGGACAATATGGAAACACCCAAGATACAGCTGTTGATGTGAACAAAGTGTTTTACAAACAGAGACGTTAAACGCCCCTGCTAAAGTCAAGTTGAAAGGAAGCTGTCTAAAATACACAGGCCATCGCTGTGCTGAACAATAATTACTCATTCATTTCTCTTGTTGGCAATACATCGGTGGCATTTAAATTCAAGGAAGCCGAATGCTCAGTAGAGCCTGTTGTTTTGTTTCATATCTGGGTAGTTCATTTTGGGAGAAAGCCTGCACATGATGTATGATTAATAATCCCTTGTTGAGAATGTGTCCTGGAGAGCTGGTGACCCTCTTAGAGAAAGACTTTTTGTTTGCTGTATCTAAAGGCTTAGGTCTTGGGCAAGATAATGGCCTGCTGTGGCTTATTGAGTCTCTCTCCTAGAAAATTTGAGCAGACACCGCAAGTGTGGCAGTGGTTATAACCCTAAAGTGAAGAGTTATGTTAGGAGGTTTCCTAATAATCAGCTTGTCACAGACTGCAGCTTAAGGCCATGGAGAGTTGAGGAGCTAAATTCATTTTTTTTTCCCATTCTATAACCACAACACCTGGACCACTCCTAACAAAAATAAAGAAGAAAGTTCCCTAAGAGCATTTAATTTCCATTCCATATTCAAATTTCTCCAACTTTTCCCAAAGGTCTTGACAGCCGGTTTTGGTTCCCAGGCAGAGTGTGATTGATCATCCCACATGGCTGTTGATTTATCTCTAATGTCCTTATAAATCTTCAGCAACACCTCCAACACTGCCCCCGTCCCTGCTTTAATTATTCTAAACTGAAATTATTATTATTATTATTATTATTATTATTATTATTATTGAGATGATTGTAGAGTCACATATTACATGCAAGAAATAATACAGAGAGATCCTGGTTATACCTTACCCAGTTTCAGAAACACTATGTTACAAAACTGGAGGATTCTATCATAACCAGGATATTGATACAATCCACTAAGCTTATTCAGATTTCCCTACTTTAACTTGTACCTGTGTGTGTGTGTGTGTGTGTGTGTTGGTTGTGTACCTATATTCATTTTTAAATAGTCATTTCGGCTAAAACGTATGGAGTGCCTGCTATCTGCCTGGCACTGTTCTAAGTGCTTTGCATGTGTAATCTCATTCAATACTCACTAAGTACAGTTCTTATCCCCACTTTACAGATGGGAAAGGCTGAATGACTCGGCAGTGGCAGAGCAGGGCCAATTTACTTGACTGTCATGCCATGTGTATCATAATTTCAGAGCACTTCTTTGTACACAACGTACAACCTCGTGGAACTAGACTGTTACAAGGGGAACGAGCCTGGGAACATGCTTCTAAAATAGCCATACGATCACTGTCCCTCATAGCAGATTTTTAGGACTGTGAAAGTATTCTGTATAATACTCTGTGGTGGATACATGACATAATGTACTCGTCAAACCCCTAAAACCATACAACACAGAAAGTGAACACCAAGTAGTCTTTAGTTCATAATAATGTATCAGTATTCATGTCTGTTGTAACAAATGTACCACACTACTGCAATATGTTAATAATAGGAAAATGGGGGGAGGAAGAAGTATATGGGAACTCTTTGGACCTTTACTTAATTTTTCTGTAAACTCAAATAGCTCTAAAAAAGAAAGTCTATTGATTTAAAATACAGTTTTTAGAAAGTCGATGGCTCTTTCTGATGGACTCAACAAAGTAAGTGAAAATACTTTATTGTGGGAAGTCTCCAAACTGTGGTCATTGAGCCTTTTATATTTCACCAGCTGCCTTATGTTATCTGAAGTGGCAGGAAAATAGTGACAAAAACTCAGGCACTTAGAGAGTGCCCTGGGGATACGGGTGGCTTTTTCTCCCTTCCACATCTTCCCCCTGCACCAACCTCAGCAGCTGAGCAGAACAAGGGCAGACAGAATAATGTGTCTGCAATTCCCATCCATTCCTGGGCCCTGTGGAATTTGAACTACTGCTTCCTGCATTGTCACTTGAACATTAAATCTTAAATGTCATATTCCTCAAGGAAGAGGGAGGACTTCACCATGGTGTTCCCAGATCTCTTTTCCATACTCTTTTTTGGGAGCTCTGAAAGAAAATTTTGCTACTGCTTTCAAAAATATTGTTTTTATGTTCCTGTGGAAATTCACAAAGGGAATATTATATTTAATCCTTACCACAAGCAGAAATAGTTATTTCTGGTGGAAATAATATTAGACAGGACTATCATGGAAAATATTATCTAAACTTTCATATGGCGTAAGATACTTATCCTGCACCTCAAAAGGATTGTACACGTAGAGCAATCAGGAAAATTGCCGGGGACTGCCCACTCTGGAACTTGTTCCTTTGACAAACATGCTATGCTCTCAGGCAAATTGTACCACCACATATTATCATATAAAACCAGAGAGACAAATTAATCTTAGCAGCTATTTGGAGGAAGATATCTGAACATGCCTCACCCTCTTCTGCCCCAAATCACAATCCAATATTAACTCATAATCTGTTTCATCGTCTTTGGCAATTGTACCCTTTGAAGACAATCTATGAATATTCATATGGCCTTTAGGCACTTTAGTTGCCATTTCATTCAATTAACAGATAATTAAAAATGCTTCATGTGAGTACCTTCCCCCCCCCACCGCCCACCTTTCTTTTATCACCAAAGAGCGATGACCTGCAGGAAGTGGTCCACATCCATGGCAGATGCCGGGTGTCTCAGAGGCAGACACAGCCATCTTCCTTCTATCTTCCTTTGTCACTTGACCCTCTAGATTTGGGATTTAATGATCTGCTATTGTCCCTTAACTTGTCAACTAGTTCCCATAGGACTAGTCATGAGATCTTCCCAAAGTGTCAGTGTGTGCTAGAGTCATTTTCATGTAGAGTTCATGTGTGGATTATTTTCACAGGAAACAAGGAGTAAATCATATTTATGGCTAAACTGGTGGTGATATATATATCCCTTTATAGACACTGTAGCCAGCCTTTTTTGCACTCATCAATAGGAGGAAATGGGCATAACTAGCCTCAAGAAATAAAACCTGACTTGACAGAATAATCAAATAAATGTATTTTAAGAGATTTCTTTGTTCTATAACAACCAAGAGGGAGGATGTTAAACTATGATAATATACAACCCTCAAATCTCAATGACTCCATCCAGGTTTATTTCTCATTCGTGCAACATGTCCAACATGGGTTGGCAGGGGTCTTTGCTTACTTTGGTCTCCCAGAGAGCTAGGATGACAGAGGCCGCATGCTAACTCATGACTCCATAATCACTGAAGTAGGAAAAAGGAAGTTTGCAGTTGAGCACCACCAATTAAATGCTTCCACTTGGAAGTGACTTGTGTCACTTCCACTCACATTTTATTGGCTGAAGCAAGTCAGTGGGGCAGGAAATTGCAATCTTAACAGGGGTCCAGAAGGAGGAAAACCAGAATATTTGTGAATAGTTCTAATTATTACCATACTGCCTATTTCCTGTGACTGACACATAGGAGTTTAAGAATACAGTGTACTTTGGTGACATTTGAGAATTTAGCACTGAGTGTTTCAACTACATGTGAGTGACCCTGAAGGTCTAGGACAAGCTCTAACATCATATGAGGGAGCAATTCAGCCAATGACTTAGCTTTGTGGTTCTCTATTTGTTGTTACAGTCACTGTAATTCAAGGAAGGTGATTAAAACTGTATCTCTTATAAGCATACTTGGTTGTCCTTTATGAAAACTTTTATTGTTTTAGGAACTAAAAAAGTCTCTGTCTTCCTCTGAAGTGTTGGTATGTTTCCAGTTGTAAATCAGTTAGAATCTGTTGATTTTGCACAGAATCAGGTCACAAACTTTGAATTAACCCCAAGAGCTAATATGTTTTCATATTTGCCTTTAAACTTGTTTTCTCCTTTGTAATTAATTTTAAAATAAGGGCATTATATTTGTCCTTGTTATAAACAACCCCAGGCCTTTTGGTGAAAGAGACTGGGAATGAATTTTTTTGAAAACAAAACTAAACTAAACAAAACCCCATCACTTTGTTCAGAAACAATACTTTTCCTGGAATTAGTACTGTTGGTAGAGTCCTATGTATGTAAATAAAGCACCAGCAACAGGGGAAATCCATTTGTTGATAATACAAAGGACAAAACATAAGTATATTATGATTCTCAGAACTAGCTCTTACTAGTGGGAAGGACACCTTGCTTCCCACATGTTTTCCATCTGCCAAAAATTCTGCCACAGGTATATACAACCTATTTATTTTATTATTAGAGATTAGGCTTGAATATAATATTTCTTGTAGGAGTAACATTATGACTTAAACTTACATTAAAAACTATGTGATGATCTTGAAGAGAGGGGACCTCCTAGGGGTAGAGAGGGAATTTCTATAGATGAGAGGATATCCAGAAGATTAAACTTTCATGGTAATATCTTATTTATTGAAGTTGTGACGTGGATGCAAGAATGATAAAGGATTCATGTCTATAATGTTTTGGATTTTGTGTATTTCTTAAGAGTTTTTTTAAGTGGATGATTACCTTCAGAGTCTCTCCTAAGACTCATTTTTTAAACAAGTAAGCTCTTAAAACAGGGAAATTAAGGAGGAGGGAAGGGATGGAAAAGATCATGGAAAAGACTGAGTCCTTTAACGACAGATTTCTCAGAATTGAGGAGGCTGAGAGCAAGAAGGGACTTTAGGGGCCCACAAGTGGAAGCCCTTCTCCTTAGACGAGTTAATCTGTTTGAGATCATGTAGCCAGTGGAGCTGTTGGAGGACACGGGAGTAAGAATCTCAAATCCAGAACTCCCGACTTCAGTCTGTGCTCAGCATTACACAACTTCTTTGAGTTTCCTTTTTGTTTAGTCGCTGGTAGCATCAAATTTCATTTTTGTGACAAAAGATCATCTGTGAGTTAAAAGTACACCTCAAAGTGATATTTATTGGCAAACTGGAAGAAGTATCTTAAACCAGGATGCTAATGGACAATGATTCAGATAACCACCATGGCCAAAAAGAAAAAGTCACTGAAGATATAAATGCAATTGGTTACCTAGAAGAAGCAAAGCAATGTAGGAAGAGGAGCATCATATCAGGAAGTACAACAGAAATGCCACTTAAAAGGACTGTGTCCTTTCCACTAACAAGAATGTTACTAAAGCTCATTGTCCAGGTGCAGAGTCTGAAGGGTGAAAGAAGCAGAGAGCTTTCAGAGGCTTTAATAGAACACGCACAAAAGTTGAAGAGAAAAAATGAGATGCAAAGAGGAAAATTAGAACCTCGCCTAGGGAAGCAAAAATTGTTGATAGCTGAATAATAATATTATATCATATGGAAGGATGTTATATGGGGAAACTTAGATTTTCTTCAGTTTGTAAATGCCTGTCTGTAGATAGAATATGAAAATGTCTTTGGCATCAAAAAGGACTTAGACTTGAGAGAAAAAAAATCTTAACACTTTAGACATTAGAATGATCTCCAAAAAGGGCCAGCTGCTTTTCCTGTTCTGGAGATAGCTATAAAGGAATAAATTCTTCATATCTTGCTGATTTAGATGCAGTCCAGCCCAATCTAAGAATTACTTCTGGTCTACAAATGTAACAAGGAACCACGTTTCTGGTAAGAGCTAACCCTAACTGACTTGATTCTCAACATCCTGATTTCAGATTGTAGGAAACCTAGACTCAAAACTGGGGAAGGATAACTCCCTGGGATCACTTGGGCCAAGGGCTGTACCTGCAGTGCCTTGCGAGAACACTTGAGTCCCTCGGGTTATCAGCCAACCGTCATTGGCAGAGAACTCACTTTAATGTAAAAGGAAGCACTTATCTAGCTTAGTATTCCAAGAAACTTAAGAACAGCTGCAACTTGGCTGGGAATCTTGTTTATCTTTTTAATTGTGTATATATGCCCAGAGGCTCTCCAATGGCTCTAAATATAAAGAATAAATAGTGTGCAGGAATTCAGTAATTAAGAGTCTCCTGTTGTTTCCTGTGTGGTAATTTTCACAGAGACCACCATGATAATTTACTCACTTGAGGCCGAGACAGAAAGGAAGTGCCAGGAAAAAAGTCAGAAGGAATTAGCAATTTAGGAGGCACATTTCATAATCAGACCTGCATATGTTGGGTTTTGAGCAAACTCAAGGCTACCTTGAGTATAGGGATGGAAAAAATCACTTCTTCAGAATGAATGTCTTTCTTTATAAAATTGATTCTGCCTTTTAAATGAGTCTTGTTTCTAACTCCACAATGATTTCTTAGTGGTACCTCCATTTGATGTGGCTCTGTTCACTGAGAAGTGTTTAGATCGGTGCGTTCAAATTTGAATGTGCAGATGAATCATTTTGTTAAAATGCAGCTTCTGATTCAGTAGGTCTACGGAGGGGCCTGAGATTCTGCATTTCTAACAAGGGCCTCGGAAGTGCTGATGCTGCTGGTGGTCTGGTAATGATGCTTTGAGTAGCAAGGCTTTAGATAACTTCTAAACTCATCTGGCAGTTGCTATTTTAGATTTTACAAGACACTCTCTGAAAAAATTAAATTAAATTAGATTAAATTAAGCCCAGGCAACAGGAAGCTACGATGACTTTCAATGCTAAATGGTTATGTCTCTTCAGGGCAAGAAAGGAGCTTTTGCAAGTTGAGACCTCAAGAGCAAGCTGGCAGACAAAGCAGTGCCAGGCAAGCCTCTAGCCTGTGGTGGAAGTAGGGATCAGCCCAAATCACCATGCCCAAGGGGTTATGGCAAACTCAGGGCTAATCAAGGCCATTTTTCATAACAAAGAGTTAGTCTGGTTGACAGGGTCCAGCAATAACCACTATTGAGCCAAGAGGCAGTGATTTTGTTCCAAAGGTGTCGATCTCTATCGAAACTGGATTCGTGTGTGTTGGGAGGGGAAGAGACAAAGTCCAGGCTTGAGATGGTAGCTGGGCCCGGTCAAACAGGCTGAGGCCTTGTAAGCAGCGTGACTACCACAGAGAAGAACTATACCAGGGCAGAAATCCAGTTAATCAGAATGAATGGACATACAGGTTGAGGGTTAGGAAGAAATTCGGGTGGGATCAGCGGCTCATCCAAGAGACACTAGATGCTGGGATTAGGGCAGCAAAGCTAATTTCATGCCCCTGAAGCTCAGCCGTTAATGCGCTATCGCACCTATTCCCAGTGACCTCAGGAATTGGGTGAGATTTAGCCTTCAGACAAGCTAACCAATGACGGTTAGCTTCAATACTTGGAGCTAAGTGGTGCTTTGAGAAAGGAAGGTGTGAAGCTGCTTACTGGATGCTAGGAACCATGCAAGGTGCTTCGTACATACTGCTTATGTACGATTAAAGATTTTTTTTCTCTGGGAAGAGAGGAGAATGTGTTGTAATCCTTTGAAGAGTTACTAGTCAAGTGGGAGAGGCAACCATTGGCATAAATAATTACAAGTTCTCAAAGCCGCCTAGATGAAAGGGGAAGCTTAAATGCAGAGCTGTCTGTGGCCTTCATACACTTGACTAAAGGCTATGCATTCAAATGATTAGCAAGAACAAGTGTTAAATAGCATCAGGAGGAGGAGGACTATTGCCATTAAAGAAAGTTTGCTTTAGACTTGGGGGTTGGAGGGTGGGGATACCCTTGCAAAAAATGCAAACATTAACCTCAAGATTATGACAAAAGCAAGTCCAAGAAAAATACTGTTCCTTCTCATACGAAATATGAAATCACCTTCTCCTCTGTGAGAATAACCAAACTGGTGAGGAGCTATTTTGGGTGATCTCTGCCCCCATCACTTAACCTCATTTGGCTTCTTATTGCCTTTTAAATTGCCTTGTCAAATCTCACTGGAGAAGCAGACCTATTTATTTATTCAGGAGTTCACAGAAACTGTCTTGCAAAATGTTAACTTTAATATATTGGGAAGATAGGTAAATAAAAGTCCAAATAACTATAAAAGATGACTCTTTTAAATAAAGCACGGTAGTGAAAGCATCAGTAAGTATTGGGTTGAACCTGGTTGCCATGCTGTGTGAAGTCAGCAGGGTCCAGATGGCTCTCATGATGATCGCTGTAGCCATACATCTAGAAAATCTATGAAGCTGATTTCTATCATGAGAAGGCTGTTTACCTGTCAAAATAACCCCATCCTTCAATTATACCAGAGAGGGAATTCTTTCCATCTACTTTTGGCCACATTGCATTCTCAGGGCATAGATTCAGGCCAGAAACCCTAAGCTAACAATATTTTATGGGGCATTTGATGGCCCGACACTCAAATATTTCCCTCACTGGTATCTGAAATTTCACTTGTTATATCTGCCTTCATTTAGTTGGTTTGCCTTGTGCAACATCGCTGTCCTGAAATTCTTCCTTTCTCCTAAGCACTGTTTGCAATTAGAACAGGCTAATGTTGATGCCTCACGCAATTAACAATTTTCTGAATGCTAGCCATGCCTTAGATGAGATACCTGAGTCAAAAGGGAAAAATATGACACATGATTTTCTTTCTTAGAAGAGGAAGCTTCTAGGGGCACCTGGGCCATCGATTAAGCATCGGACTTTGGCTCAGGTCATGATCTCGGGGTCCTGGGATTGAGCCCTGTGACAGAATCCTCGATGAGCAGGGAATCTGCTTGTCCCTCTGCCCCTGCCCCCACTCATGCTCTCTCTCACTCTTCCTCCCTCAAATAAATAAATGAAAAAAAAAAAAAAGAGGAAACTCTAAGAATGTTATTTGTTTTATATTATTCAGGGTTCTGTAGAGAATCAGAACCAATATATATATAGAACCTATATAATATATATGCATAATATGCAATATATATTATATATTTTGAGAGATATATATCTCATGAGCTATTTATTTTAAGGAATTGGCTCAAGCAGTCACGGGGTCTGGCAAATCAAAAATCTGTAGGACAAGCTGTTAGGCAGAAAACTCAGGTAAGAGTCATTGTGTCCGCTTGAGTCTGAAATCAGCACGGCAGACCAGTCAGGCTGGTGACTCAGGCACAGTTTCTATGTTGCAGTCTTCAGACTGAATTCCTTCTTTGGGAAATCTACGTTTGATGGTAAGGCCTTCAACTGGATGAGGCCCACCCACATGGTAGAGAGTATTCTACTTTACTCAAATTTTACCAATTTAGATGTTAATCACATCTAAAAAATACCTTCTGCCCAGCAACATCTAGGCTGGTGTTTGGCCAAATAACCAGGCATGATAGCTTAGTCAAGTTGACACATAAAATTAACCATCATAATTGTATTGTATAGAACATTGAACTAAACTTTATTTCTAAAAACTAAAACCATCTAAATACTTCTCAATTTTTTATCAATCATTGCTTGGACTAGCCCTGGATTTTACCTCCAGGCTTGACTAGATCACACATTTCTAACTCACCCTAAGCAGCCTGGGGAAGCTAGATTACACCTCTAGTCCTGTGCTACTGGTCTGGAGCTAGGAAATTTCACCACCTCCCCCAGGCATGGAAGGAAGAACTGATCACCACACCTCTGTACATTTTTGTGAAGTATCCATTAGCTCCTCTCTGTCTTTGGGTTCATTCATCTATTTTTAATAAAATTCCATTAGCTCACACTTTACCCATGAACTGTTATAAACTCTTTATAATATTAACTCATTAATCCTTATAACCCATGAGGCTGATACTGCTATGATCTCCATTTTTTTTTTTCATGAATTTAAGTAACTGGTTTAAAATCACAGGGTCAGTTGATGGCCCTTAACCATTCTCTTAATTATTAGGCAATCTGTATATTAAGAAAGAGGTTTTGTGGGGCGCCTGGGTGGCTCAGTCTGTTGGGCATCTGCCTTCGGCTCAGGTCATGATCCCAGGGTGCTGGGATCGAGCTCCAAGTCAGGCTCTGTGCTCAGCGGGGAGTCTGTATGAGATTCTCCCTCTCCCCTTGCCCCTACTCACGCTCTCTCTCACATAAATGAATCTTTCAAAATAAAAAATAAAATAAACACAGTTTAATTGCCTCTTTCTCAATTGAATCAGTTCAGTTTAAAAATAGCTACACTACACTTGGGATACTTTCTGCCTGATTCTTGTAACCCTAAAAATTTTTTATGAGTTACTCTCATAGATTTTTCAAAAATCCTATCCACGTAGTGACCACAGAGACTTAGTGACTTTGGAGAGAATGACCATGGGTTTCAGTCAACACTATCCCTATCCCAACACTATCATATCACAGACATGACTAGAGAATTAAGCCCAGTGATTGTTCTACATACACATAAGAAGCATCTACATCATGGCTGTGGGTTTTTTGGTTACAAGAATGTGATCCTGCAAGTCATCACCATTATAAATCAAGTCAGGCTACAATAGAACATTTCATCTAAAGATAAGTTATCACGGTGGAAGGCAACTATGATATGCCATGTTGTGGAATCAGATTCTTGATTTTAAAAATATGCTTACAATCAAATTGAATCAGCTTAGCAGAAAAATAATTATAAAGATTGAAAATTCCCCATTCCTCCAAGCCTTTTTTTTTTTGGCTTGTTAGTAAACTGTTGTCGAAGAGACACTTTCTCCCCTGAAGGAGACTGCTGTCTCAACTGATAAATCATATAAGCTCCAGTGAATGTATGTCATCACCCTCAGGAATGACAGGTCTATCTTTGTCACTCTTGTGGGATTTGAGCATTGATGCTGTATGAGAACTTGACTAGTAACCTTCACCTGGACCTTCCAAACTCTGCACGTTAACTCCTTGATAAAGGCTAATATTTTCACAGGTTGACAGGGTTGGGAGAAGCGGGTCACTGAGCACTTTGACACTTTTAAGTCAGTTTATAGTAACTTGATGAAAAACGTTAGGTTTTGCTGTACTTGGCAATCACTGGGACAAATGACAAGAAAATGAATATATGCGACCCTCAGAACGCATTTGGCTTCGTTCTCTCAGATATGTGCATACAAGGGCAGTTTATACAACGTCTGGTTTGACTGAAAGGACACACCATTGATGTTCTCTGAGTTTTGATGGAATGCCTTTCACTTCATATTGGGTTTTTAATTCTAAAGCTAGTTAGCCACTTCCGGGTGTATCGTATCAGTGAGGTAGATGCATTAGGGCAGTGAATAGGAAGAAGCAATCTATTCCCCTTATTCTGTGCAAAATTTAAGACAAAGCTAAATTTTACTAAAGACAGATCCATACTCAGAGGAAAGGACAATTCTTAAAAGCCCACTGTATTTATATCCAAATGTTTGAAAATAGATTTAGATTCTATCCAGGTATATGGTTTCGGGTCTTTCTGGTGTGCTCAATTCTTCTCCTGCTCTCAATGTCATTTTGGTTTAAAAATACACTACCTTTACATCCTATGACCAAAAGCCTTGGAACACCACGAAAATGGCAATTAAACGTTATACTTCATGCATCCAACAAATGCCGATTTCAAGAGACTACACAAACAGGATTCTTTTGAGTTGTTTTATTGATGACAGAAACAAGTGCATAATTAAAGATCTGATGAGGAATCTGCAAACAATAAAGAATGTGTCTATTGCCAGCAAAATACAATTATTCCAGGTCCTTTAGACACTACAAATATAGAGTTCTTTCACACCAGAAGGTTCATATGTGACAAAGCCATTTTAGGAGGTTTAATTGTGCTTCTACAAAACCTTCAAAGAGTGAGGTAGTTTCCTTTACCCACATTGTTCTCCACGTTTCCACTACACTTTCAATGATCTTGAGTCCTTTCACATAACCTGTAAACAACTTTTCCAGAAGGCCAAGCCTTATTTATAAAGTGTTTCTTTCTACTTGATTTTTCTTAAAGAGAATTTCAAGAATTACTACACAACTAGAGAAATTTGAGAGACTCACTGGCTGGGCTTTTTCATTGCAATTAGATTTAGATGCAAGAGAACACATTCTAAAAATTCCATAGTTAAGCTGATATTCTCCTGTTTCTATCTGTAAACTCTGATTTAAAAACTGCTTCCTCAAACTACTTATTTTCTCTCAGCCACCATTACCAAGTAAGTGCAAATTCTTCACAACAGTGGGTTAGGCTCTGTTTATTAGCGACTTGAGTCCACTACAGAACCATCATTCATTCTCAAAAGTCACCAGGGAAACATCTGCAGAATTTATAGATACTTACAGATTAGCCAGCTTATTTCTAAGACCTCATTCAAAATCTACTTATAGCCATACACTTGAGAGAATTCCTGCACTCTTCAAAAACTTATCAATGAAGTAAAAATTGAGGCAGATATTTGCATTCCTGCACTAACCCTAAGGATGACTTTAATGACCACTGTGAAATCAACTTGGGGAAACTGCAGCATGATTTTAGTTTAAGACTAAATGTCAATATTCAACTAATTTCCAAGTCAGTTAACCTTCACCAAGGGAAAGGGGATGGTGGTAAATTGTATTTCTAAGGAGGGCACGGGGTGGGGCAAAAGTCACAATCTACTCCTTGTCACTTATTTTTTCAGCCTCAAGAAGCTTCACAAATCTTAAATGTTGAAGAAATGACACAATAGACCTTACAGACTATTGCAATTATAAAATAAATTCTTACCTAAATTTGTAGTAAAGTGTTTTCCATGTAACAGGACTATCAGATTATTACCTCAAGATCTAGGCTTAATTCTAATGTCCGATGAACTGACCACTCTGTTTAGCCCCTTCCTAATCGGCACTATTTGTATTTGGCACCTATGTTGAAAGCTAAAGGTGCCTACGGCTGGCAGAATAAGGAAAAGGCTTCTCTGGACAACACAGAAGCAAGTTTGATTTTTTCCCCCTCTATTCCTTCCTCTACCTTCAGTTGTTCTTCTTCTGACATCTCTAATTAAAAGTTTCTTTCCCTATAATTTAATAATGGGCAACAAGGAACCTAGCCATTGTGAAGTGGATGTGCAGAGAAATCTGTCAATGAAACTGTATTTCAATTCATTCTCATACCACAGCTTATCGTCAATTCTTACCATCCCAGCAGTGGATTCTGTAAGCTGGACATTATGCAACTCAAGCTTCAGACCTTATTAGTAGGGTCTACAGTGTTATGAAAAATACAGCTCCAGACAGAATATGATTACTTAAGACTTCAGTCACTGTATCCAGCAGATTTTAAAGACTGCTTCATTTCTAATACCGAATTTCATGCCTTTACCATTCACTAAAGCAAATATATTTACTTATATCTGATCCCAGGGAATTATTTACCCACAAATGCTATTATATCCTGTTGACTTTTTTTTAATCAAGCCCCCCAAATTAATATCTGAGAAGTCTTGTCATAGAGTATGTATGCTGAAGAGACAAATCACTTTCTTCTACCTTTGAATTCTTCAAAATGTGTTTTGGCAATGATGAATACGATAATCTCGTTGCAATACGTTAAATGGCCTTTCTTTTAAAACCTCAAACCATGAAAAATCATTGTTATATTAGTCTTCCATCTGATTTTTCTGAGTAGCTGGATCCATCATTTTCAAGCTAACACTCTAAACAGTTTGATTCATTATATTTTCCAGAAAAACGCACCCTAAGAACGTTTTAGTTCAATAATACCTGACTTTGAGTTTAAGATCAGCAAGGATGCTGTAATTTAAGGTGATCTTTTGTTAGATGAACCATGACAAGTTAACATTGCTCCAAAGAATGTAGTTAACAAATATACTAGGTAGGCTGGCAGTAAGTGGTAAACCAAGAGGGAATTCACACCATGTAGACAGACAGTGGCTGAATAACCTCTAAATACTAACCCCACTGAGTAGTTTTGCACTAGAAGGAAGGAAGGAATGAAAAAAGGAACAAATTTCCCTAAAAAAATGAGATGATAATATTCATTGTGACTTCTTGATAAGAGATGTGTTCTGGCTGTCAGATCTCATCATCAAATTACATTAAATATTTCCCTTTTCATCTAAAAATTTGCTTATGTAGTAGAGTATCAACTCCATGAATATAATGTCTATGCACTATTTATTTTCTTAAACTAACTTCCTAATCCCTACTGCTAGTTATGTTAGATACAAATTTGTGGGTACTCAACATTTACCAAATTAAATGACAAAGTGAACTATAATCTTTATGACCTTTGTCATAGGTAATGCTTACCGAAAAGCTGGTACTCTTTGTCTCCTTTGGGGGGAGACATCTGGAAAACAGGTGAACAAATCCTACTTGTGGTAAAACAAAGTGACAGGTGTTATAAAGTGTCCACTATTTGTGAGCATTACTATTTATAACCTAAGTTTCTGCATATCCACATAAGAAATCCACATTACAAAGAATTCTTGGATCACATTTAGCATCAGAACATGACATAGGGAATCCTTACAATGGTTCTCTAACCCCTAAGCCCTTTGCTTTTAGTCCATCTGATGAAAACTGATTGCCCTAAATATTTTAGAAAAGATAAAGTGAACAAGTGTTGTCATTTTCTGCTTAAAATACATTTTCCCAATCATAATGGTAAACTGAACATATACTTTTAAACAGAAACTTTTTAAGAAAAAGAATACAGTGACTGAGCGCTGAGTGGGAAAGGGGAGAATAAGTAAACTTACTGGCAGCTGATTTTATAGCACATCACCCCTAAAGTGGAGGGAGCTGATTCTGCCACCTTAGTAAAAAGGCTCCTACAATTCTTTTGACCAAGATATACTCATTAATTGCCTCAAGCGTTTAAGACTGCTAATGTGAGGAAAGCAAGACCCCTTGTTTAGGTACAATTACATCAAGCAATAAAATGGATACGATGAAGAATTTTAACCTGTGGCGTCTAATGTAGGCTTCCCCTAACTCCAGGAGGGCTGACCCTGCATGTCGTGTAGGTGGTGTTACGCTGTGCTTTCTTGCTGCTACCATTGGTGACCTTTTTTTTTTCTTATGGTAATATTTTGAGAAAAGAATAGAGGGTATTTACCAAGTAGAAAAAAAAACACGATTCCCTAACAATTTTTCTCTTCCCTTATTTCTCTTTCCCTTTCACTCTTCCTTTGTACTTTTGAAAGCAAAGGTAAAAACAGGTATTAGTTTATTCATTCCTGCCAGTGGCAGGTCCTAGAGAACATGCTGCGCACTCCTGCAGCTGATGCTTCTTTTGGGGCATCATGAATGGAATCCTTAATAAATGACTGTAACCGAGAAAATTTCTAATAGTCAGTATCTTTAGGAAATGCCCAAGTTTTGTTTATGTCTGAACACTTGATTTTAAAATCCTGGTTTCTACCCATGTGTTTAGGAAAAAGCTGACAAACTTGGTCTGAAATGTAAAAACTGAAAAAAAAAAAGTGGGAGGAAGAGAACATGCAAAGTAAGTTAATCATTATCATTCTAAGTGCCACCAGTTCTGTTTATATTCATGCACATGTGAATTGTTGAATCTCATTTGATCAACCCAATTAAACATTAAATAATTGCAGCCAATTATGCAAATATCAGCAACAATATTAATTTGTTGATCTTTTTGAGCAGATTAGCCTCACATGTTCCTAATGCTAGACTATCTTACGCCATAAATGATCAATTAGTGTTAGGATAACTAAGTCTTGAAGAATGGATAATTGCCTAGTTATAATGTGTCACTCTTGCTGTATTAATCCACTGCAATTAAACAAATAGTGCACAAGGAAAAAAGATGTGCAGATGTTCCTTTTAAATCTATTTAACAAGTTAGTGTCAAGGTCAATTTTCTGTCTTACTACTTAAAAGAGAATGGCAGATTGTGTTCTCTGTTTTAGGAGACCTCCCCCAGTTTTTTAAAATGTATATCCTTAGTTTTCACTCCATCTGGTAGAAAGGGCTTAAAATGCTCTTAAGGTTTGATCAAAGAAATCACAGAGACATAATGTCAAGATATATTGTTCTCTAACTTCTACAACGGACACGTGTTGCCATACTAAATTTAGAGATGCAAAGTATAAAATGTATTTATGGCAAACAAATGATTTCCGTTTCTCATAGAAATGTGAGTCTAGTTATTAAGTGCTACTTGACAGGTTAGAATTACCTTTAAGTCTTTTCTAGACTACTATATTAAAAACGAGGTCACGGGATTTAGCCAAGGCAAATGCACACCCTTAGAATACTACTTGGTGAATGTGTGTAGAGGACAGTTAAAGTACTTGAGGCCTGAAAAGAACAGACTCTTCCAAGACTTCAGATCACCAATTAAAAGCCCCCTAAGAGATATTTTTACTATTCCTTTTCATCTTATACTTCCCTAATTTTCATTTTACCATCCCTATCTAACAAGACCCTATGGTCAAAAGTCTTGGAAAAGAATCAAAGCCCCATTTGCTATGTGCTGCTAAATGCCTTAAGGAAATTTTTCTAACACATCAAACTTTTAGAATGTTTTTTTTTCCTTGCTCTGAAAAGAGAATGAAATATGATCAGCAAGATGAAAGTTATTAGAACTGAGGGAAACCAAAATATAATGTCTGAGAGTTGACCTTCCAAGGGTAAATGTTTTCTAGCAAGATCTGACTTTCCCCTAGATAAACCAGGATTCAATTTTAACTCACAGCTCCTAAATGAGGAAAATAACATCTAGAATTGCTCTCCCTATATCCGAACCACGTGATCATCCAATCCCCATTCAAAAGAAATGAACGCCTACAAAAGCAAAGTATACCCCTTTGCTTTCTACCAAAAAGCTAGATATGAGGATTTATTTTGTATTTAACACTTAACAAATGTCATTTCCATTTGGTTGGTATGATATCACGACCTCACTAGAGCTGTTATTTCAATTCCAAGACAGTCTTTAAATACAAAATAATCCCTCCAACAAGCTATGCCTTTGAGTATCTCTAATGACTTAGCAGTCCCTGGAAAATAAAGACAATATGAGGTACATGTGCACAATGTCAGAATCAACCACAAATTCTAATAAAGAGGTTTCATAATATAGAAACAAAGGTGGTACACTTCTATAGAAGCTAAATGGTCATTCATTATTTAATGAGTATCTGTTATGTGCCAGGCAGGGGGCTACAAAGATGTCTAAGGCACAAGACCCTCAGTCTTGTATTAGAGCCTGGCAAACCGCCAATTACAATACACTGCAGAAAGGACAATGGTGGAAATGTGCACAGGTCTTGCTGATGCACAAGGAGAACTTGGAGCAGACCGTGACAACATCAAGCAGAAGGGGAGAGATTTACCTTAAGATGGACATGGGGTGGGGGGGGAGGAGGGGCTGCAAAAAAAAAAAAAAAAAAGAAAAGGGAAAAAAACCAGTTTTTCAAAGTCTTAATTATAAAAAACCAAAACAAAACCCAACTATTTTCTGAAGATGAAGATACATCACAGGAAATGTTACCTATGACATTTACTCAGATCAGTTTTCAAACACAAACTCATTTGGTTGAGGAGACTATAACTTAAGCTAAGGAATAAACAAACACTTCTGTATCTGAGTAAAGTATTAAGGGAGGCACTAAGATTATTGAGGAAAATTCTATGCTATATGGCTTACGTGATCATCTTTCCAAGAGAAGGTAAAGTAAGCTTCTACTACCAAGTTTACAAAATAGCACTTGATTGCAATTCATTTTCTCTGGCACGAAGAAACAATCACCCCGGTAACACTGGTAATACAAACTACATTATGCACAACTAAAAACAGGTAGCTAAAGAAATCTATCATAATTCAACTGCAACGGTCTGTCTCAACAGCACACAGGTGATATCCTGTATTTTCCATTCAGGACACTATGATTGTCCAGTCGCTCTCTTCTCTTCCGTACTACAACAAAAAAAAAAGCAAGAAAACATATTTAAGTGCAAAAGCTAACAGTGGAGGAATCGCTTCTAAACTCAGCAATACAACCAACATTGTACAAAAGGTATGCTCCTGTTTTGAACATTAAAAGCATATTCCCATTAAAAATATGATTAGAGAGAAAGAATCAAATACCTGGAAAGAATCACAAATTTCATAATTATGGTTGAACTCAAATTTATAGCTGGTATAGGTCGAAGTACTGCCTTTTTATTGCCATTCTGTATTTAGCTTCTGCTGTCCAAATAAAGTAACTGAGTTAAATTTAATTATTGTCATCTTTACTCTAAAGAAGTAATGTTCAAAGTGTATCCCCCAGACCAGGAGCATCCGCATCACTAGGCAACTTGTTTCAAGTGCAAATTCTCGGGGCACCTGGGTGGCTCAGATGGTTAAGCATCTGCCTTCGGCTCAGGTCATGATCCCAGGGTTCTGGGATTGAGTCCCACATCGGGCTCCCTGCTAGGCGGGGAGCCTGCTTCTCCCTCTGACTCTGCCTCTCTCTCTCTCTCTCTGACTTTCATGAATAAATAAATAAAAAACATTTAAAAAAAAAAGTACAAATTCTCAAGCCCTAGCTCAGACTTCACTGAATCAGGAAAGTCTGGGGATGGGTCCAGGCAACCACGCCTCAGCCAACACTTCTGGGTGATTGTGACGTTAAGGTTGAGAGTCACTGCTCTCACAGCCCCCTTCTCAAGAGTGTTTTGTGTTTGTGGACAAAAATATTAAATGGACAAGCCCTGTGGCTCTGAACAGCAACTCTGTTCTCTAAATTAAAGTTGTTCTGTGATGTTAGCATCCCAATTTCTCTTATTCTTTCAAAAGTTATGGAATTACATCATAATCAGAATTTATTTGCATCAAGTGATTCACTTTTACCAACCAGAATTTTCATACTTAAAACTGAATTAAATGAAATAAAGATATTCCAGATGTCAGAAGTGGAAAGCTAGTTTGATTCATTCATTCATTCATTCATTCATTCATTCAACAAACATCTCTGTGTGTAAATGAGCTCTCACTCTTTGAGCAAGTACTGCATGTTAAGGCCATGGTGCCAAGTGCTTTACAGACTCATTACTACATTTATCCTCATGGTAACCCCAGATAGTAGCTGCCACTATCAATCTCACTTTATGGATGAGAAAACTCTATTAGGGAGATTAAAAAACTTACTCAGGCAATTAGTAAATGGTAGAGCCCAGACTCTAGCCAAGGGTCTCTCTCACACCAAATTACATGTTCTTTGCTACTATCTGGAATTCCTGCCACGTGTTCACATAGCCATGTGTGTGGAGACAGACTTGGAACATATCTCCCCTACCACCCAGAGCAGCATGCCATTATGTCTGCCACCATGTGCTTGCCTAAATCACTCAGATGATGTCCCCCTTTCAGTCTTAATAGAACTTCAGTTGAAATTCATACAAAACATACAAAGTTCCAAATTGGAAAGAACTTTAATGATCATCTAAAATGTAGGGGATTCGGGGCGCCTAGCTCAGTCAGTAGAGCATGTGATTCTTGATCTCAGGGTCGTAAGCCGCATGTTGGTTATAGAGATAACTTGAAAGTGAAACCTTTAAAAATAAATAAAATGCAGGGGATGAGTCAAATAGTGGGGCTCTGGATTTTTATTTCAGAACAATTCCACTTTGATTGGTTTTGTATATTGAGATTCCAGGAAAGATTTCTTTTGTAGAAAGTTCTGCTCCTTCAAAATCAAGTGTGGGGTGCCTGGGTGACTCAGTCAGTTAAGCATCTGACTCTTGATTTCGGCTCAGGTCATGAGCTCAGGGTTGTGGGATTGAACCCCACGTCAGGCTCTGTGCTCGGTGCGGGAGTCTGTGTTTCCCTCTCCCTCTGCTCCTCTTCCACTCACATTCAACACTTTCCTCTCTCACAAATAAATAAAAATAAAATCTTAAAAAAAAAAATAATCAAGGGGCGCCAGGGTGGCTCAGTCGGTTAAGCGTCTTCCTTCGGCTCAGGTCATGATCCCGGGGTCCTGGGATCGAGCCCCGCATCGGGCCCCCTGTTCATTGTGAGGCCTGCTTCTCCCTCTCCCTCTGCCTGTCATTTCCCCTGCTTGTGCTCTCTCTCTCTCTCAAATAAATAAAATCTTAAAAAAAAAAAATTTTTTTTTAAAAAATCAAGTGTGAAGAGCAATGAACTTTTTAAGCCAAGCTTCTCATTTTACATATAAGGACATTAAGGCTCTAGAAAACTCTTAATCATAAGCCCAGAGCTCTTGCCTCTGTTTGATGCCATTTCTCCTATGTTACACTGTCCATGTGCTGTGTTCCTCTTAAAGAGCTTTAAAGACCTCAGAGAGCAGAATCTATCAAAATTGGTTAAAAAATACTGGAAGCCAAGACGGGGTCTACTTACGACCTTCCGGTTTATAGAAAAAGGAGAATGAAGGAAGCCCAATGACTATAAGTGACTTGCTGAATCCATACCAGAAAGAGTTGTCTAAAGAGTGTGGCTTCCCACTATAACTACAGTTGTTGATTCATGATGAATGCTGGATAAAACATTCCCCAATTCTGCTTGATTTATGTATGGTGCCAACATGACTTAAGCTAAGATCAAAATATGTGTTTTATTTCTCATGCCTGGATTCCCATTAATACATTAGACACTTATGCCATTAATAACAATTGAGTGTCATCACACTGACATGTTAGCAGATCTACATTATTGTGATTCACGCCCACCGTAATTTCATCTTGAATCTCATCAGTTAAAGTAAATTTGCTTCCAATTAGTTGTTTTAGTTTTATAAACAGTCAAAAATCAATTTTGGTTACAATGACAGTCATAGGCCATCTAAGAACCTGCATAACATATATTAAGATTTACCCCTCACATCCTGTAATTTATGCTTTTCTGTAAAATTATAGCATTCTGAGATGCATCCAAGAGATGTGATAATACAGGTCATTTATAATACCCACACCTAGGCAGTTAGCAATCAAACTTTTCATTTGGATGATAGATAATTCGATTTAATTTTTCAAAGCAAAATAATTCAAAAGCAGAGATGACAGATTTTAGTAGAAATAGAAATTATCTTCTTTCCTCAGGAGCAGGTGTCCAGAGGAGGGGAAAGAACAATGTCTGCCTGGGCGAGGCTGTCCTTATCCCATCGTCAGGGTGATTACAAAACCACAGCAGCAGGCCCACACCTTCAGCATTTGGCAGGTGCACTCTAAGTCACATTGACTTGATGTTGTTCACTGGAATCAAAGACGAAGTTAAAGCAACATGGCAGATCAGACTGAGCCAGTGGTGTGATACTCTGAGCCTAACAGTGTGATGTACAGAAATTTCACTTTTCATGAATTCCAGGAAGAACGCTACACCAAAACATGAATAATGACAAGTTCATTACTTCCCATTCAATGCACATATGGCAAATAATTTTACATGGCCTTTGCTAAAATGCCTTTTACCTTCAGCAGAAAGACCTTAGCAACATAAAAGGCAATCTACGTGTCATGTATTTACTCTCTATGATGCCAATAAAAATATAATCAGTGCTGCCCACCAGGTAACAATTTGTTATTCTTGTTCTAAATCCTATTCAATGGCCTGCAAAGCTCTGTAATCCTGTAATGTGGAGAAGTGTGTATTAGGGAACAAGGAGGGGCTGGGAAGTTGGTCAAGGGACTGTGTCATCAAGACAATCTGGCAATGTTCACTTGGTATGCACACAAAGAGAAGGATAACTCAGGACATCAGCAGGGGAAAGTGGTGGGGCTCTTTAACTTATGTAACTAAAAGCCATCAAGCGGTTCCACTGAAAACAAGAAAAATGCAAGACCACTAATGGTCATTTATTCTCACAAAGCTGTAGCCACTAGTGGGGAAAACAGATTTTTGAAAGAAATTCCATCTGGTGGCCTGCAATCAGTACAGATCCTGCTCCTAGCTCACTGGGATTTCCTTTCCCTAACCTACTCAGGACCTCTCAAGTCTCTGCAATCACTACTTCCCACTTTCTAAAACCTCAACAGCAGCACTGCTACTTACACAAACATACTGTCCTGATATCTGAGGCCTGGATTCCAGCTTTTATCTGATCCTGATAGCAGTCTTGGTATGTGTATTTCACTTTTTTTTTAAGTGAAAAATCAGGTCCTCTGAAAGTTTTCTTGCCAAATAATTTGACGTTATTCAAGACCTTCCTCCCACCTCTCCTCAGAATGTGTTAATATACAAGAGCAACACGTTTCTGTTCTTCAGTATTTGCCTGGTATATCCCTCACTTATTCATTCCTTTTTCATTTATGCAAGAAACATCACTGAGTACGTACTATAGCCCAGGCCCTGCACTGAATATTGGGGTTACGAGAAGGGAATAAAACAATCCTTACATTCAAACAACCTGGAACAAAGACAAGTGTGTGACTAAATACAATTTAAAGGCCATATGTGATCATTCCAGGTGCTATGGAAGCTGGAGGAAGAACTAGCATTTGAATGAATGAATAGGTGTTTGTACTGGGGGAAAGGGATGTTGTTCAAAAGAGATTTTAAAGGTTCCTCAAGGAGGCGTGCCTTGAAGGACAACCAATAACTTCTCAAGTGGGAAAACTGTAAAAGGTACAGAAAGGCAGGAAGAAGCAACAGAGAGCAGAGCATATTGGAGAACAGAGAAGACCCCAAATGGCAGGCACATAGGTTAATATGATGGTGAGTAATCAGATTAGCAAAGAGGAATGGAAGAGAAAAGAAACATTGGCAATATGGCCAATGTTCTCCAAGTTTCAGTTTGGTTAAGTAACATAAACGTGTTTTTGTTTGTGGCTTAAAAAAAGAAAAAAAGAGACTGTCATTTGAAATGCTCCCCTCCTAAGAGGTATTTGTAAGGCAATCTAAAACCCATGGAATTATATGGAAAATTAGCCAAACGGAATGAATGCTTAACCTCAGAGGTTCTTACTCAGATACAGAAATACACAAGTTAAATGAAAAGCAAATCTGTGGTTAAGAAGGAATCTCCCCCCCCAGGTCACAGTGGCAAGAATCTTGAGGGTTTTTTGGTTGTTGTCTCTTTCCTCTTCTTCAATTTACCAGAGCACTTTGTAGGAAATATCCATGTTTCTATGTAATGTCAAAGAGATCAAACGTAAAACATGACGCAATTCTATGCTTTCCTCCTCAACAATCGTTTAAGTTATTTTTCTTGGAGAGAAACAGACACCCATAGCTTCGTTGACAGCACCAATTTGCCATCTTGTAAGAGAGTAATTTTGAAACTTTAGGTTCCATGCCCACAGGCATAAAATAATTGGAAAAGGATGTGGTCTTAGATTCTGAATGGATGGTCCTTTGTTACTTAACAATTTGGAGGGGAGTTGGTCCTTCTGGTTTGTGGTTTAATTCAGAACCATGTATCCTGTGACTATCCCTTTGTTTCCTTGTTCCTAGGGAGCTCCGAATGTATCACTAATTTTCAGTGTTACTACCATTATACTTTACTACCTAGGGTAAAAAGAGAAATTATTAATTTCTTCTTAGCTTAGGCACTATAGAGACTATATACAGGTAAGACAAGAATATTGTTTCTTCTCATTCTCTGCTTCATATATATCTTTTATTTTTAAACATATTCATGTGGTCTCACATTTAAGTTGAATATTTATTTTGTCTTTCTATAGCTTTGACATCTCTAATTTTTTTATCCCTTTTATCACTATTATATCACCAGCACCTAGAACAGCTTCTTGCATACTGTTTGTGCTCCACACACATATTTATTGAATGAATTAGTCAAAAACATTCCTTGCAGTCCTAATCTTACTTTAAAAACGCTCTGAGAACTTTTGCATTGGCTTGCCACCTTGCCCCGAAAATACGTCTTTGGGCTTCTCTTCTATTTATACTTTAGGGTTCTGATGCATATATTTTGTCACTATCTCCCTGGGGATGACACGCATTTCTGCTTTTGCCAGTCTTAGCCAAAGCTAAGATGATGATTATGTCCATCAAACACCTCTACTTAGATCTTTCTTCCGATTCAAATTTAATACAGTTTGATTTTTCCCCTCAGCCTAGTCAACTTCTATTCCTTTTCTTCTAATCCTTTACAACCAAATCAAATTAAGTATAAATTTTCTTATTTTATCTAATCTCTAAGAGGTGACTCTGAAATCTCTTGTTTTGTGTATTGACTTTCAATAGAATGAAACATTCTCTTCTCTCTTCTGTACAACTTGTTCCAGAAATTTTTCCAAAGTGATCTTTTCTTATCACAATAACGACATACCCCCTTCCCCTTAAAAATCTTTCAACTTCTCTTTTGGATAAAGGCTTTCATAATCTAGCCAATTATATATTTTTGTTCTATTTACGCTTTTTATTTGACCAAAACACTAATAACTTACTACTTTCATCAGATTTACTCAGATAACTGTAAAAAAAAATTAAGATGACTAAAACATCCCAATATTTTTCATTAAAGTTTTACTTAATTTATTCCAAATTGTTTCTATGTACAAAACAACTCAGTAAATTATATGTCTTCTAATATTAAGAAATTCCTTTATTTTGTTTATGGAAGATTCCTTTATAGAAAGCCTTCACTGAAGAGGGGAAGATCGATAGTTCATTGATTCAAAAACCACAATCATTCTTACCTTTTAATATTACTAATTTTGCATAAATGTTGCTGGGTAAGTCTTCCAAAAATACCATTTTTATCACTATCCTAGGACCTCAGTCACTCTGGAGGGGGCTGCTGCTTTGCCAACCAACTTTTTTAGCTTTTAGACCTGGCACTGTTGGCTATCACCCAAACTATCAGACTTTATTTCACATTTCAGTATGAATCTCAGCTTCCGCTGGCTGTGTTCAGTGAGTGGTAATGATGATATCTGGGCTCAACAAAAACTTTCAACAACTTGTAAGGTGTTTGCAAATTACAGAACAGTCTCTTTTATATGACCCAGCATTCAATACCTGGTACTTGATATGCCTGCCTAGAAATAGGCTTAACTGCCTGATGAGACACTACTGTAAACTGTTGCTCAGGAAAACATAAGCAGAACAAGGTTAACAGTATAAAAAAAAAAAATAGGTATGCACACTCTTTGACCCAACAGTTAACCATCTCACGAACTTATCATAAGGAAATAATCAAAGATTGCACTGTACATAACAGTTAAAAAATTGCCAACAGCATAGATGTTCAATAATAATACCTCTTTTAAAGTTGTGGTGCATCCATATAATGGGATCCAATTACATGGAATTAAGAAATTTATTGATATGAAAGAGCAAATGATTTATGAGGTGAAAAAAAAAGCAGGTAACAAAATCATGTATGACCCTATTAGAAAAAATTATCGAAAAGTATATAAACACAAAATATCAAAAGTTGAGACATCAAAAATTAACAATGGTTATATTTCAGCATTGAAATCACAGGTAATAGTTTTCTTCTGTGCTTTATTCTATAAATTTAATTTGTTAACTCCAAATGGCAGTGCTTACTACTCTCTTCTCTCCACTGAAATATGATTTGACTTTAAGTTCTGATTGAAATAAGATGACATTTTCAAAGAAAGAAGCCCTTACCTGAATATCAGTCAATTTGTCCAAGATCCGACTTGCAAGCTTCGGACCATTCTCCATAGTTGGGATGTGTATAGTCTACGAAAGAAAACCACATGCAGTATAATTTGAGGATATCCATGTAGATGGTGACAGTAAGACATTTAGCAATTCTAGTGTGTCAAGGCAATTCCATGGAGATAAGGAATGGCACTATGATAACCTGATTATGTATACTAGCTCCCTATGCCAAAGACTCTTTTCTATTCTGAATTTGAATAAAAACAAACTAGCCAATGACAGATTGTTTCTTGTCTACCAACTGATTTGAGGGCACAACTGGTTTATATGTCAGTCTTTAGGCTGATGTGAGGAACCAAAGAGAAGTTATGGGAACCGAAAAGAGTGGCGAGACATAAAGAATCTTACACCTTTCAGGATTCTGAGAATCTACAGGATGAACGATTGGCCTCTGTACCTAATCCTTCTGGCAGGGAATGAGAACTCAAAAACATTTTGCCACAAATTAAAGCAAGTCATTGCAGGAACATAAATTAAAGCAAGTCTATGCCTTCACAAATGGGGCGACTAAACCTATGTCTGTTCAAAGTCAGACCTGCGGGGGCTACAACCTCCACAATGCTGGATAGCATGGTTACACTGGGTGCTGAGAGATTTCATGCCCCTAATTTACATTTGAGTCATGCCCATTCCTGCCTCACTGGCTTGCAGGCTTTTGATAGTCTGATTTTAGCAGATATAGCCCATGCTGTCACTTTTCTTCTTACACTCTTTGTGATAACAGGATAATTAGATGTACCGGTTAGCTCTGAATACCCTGTGAAACAAGACTATTAAAAATGCATTGGACTTTATCAACCTCTTATTTCTAGAGGTGAAATAATTGGACTTTAAAAATCTGACCTAATGGCAACTTTAGTCAATTAAAAAAGTGGACCAATAATGCATTTACCTAGATATTACCATAATAAAATGTGAAACAGTAGCTTTATAATCAGTATAAGTATTGATACATAATAATTTAGTTCTTCTCCTTCGAAACGATCAATCTCTAGATGGAATCAGGTCAAAAGTCATTCCTTACAATCAAGTTTGAAAATTTCAAGCAATGAAGCAGCCACCATTAAAATCAGAAAAGAAAACTACTGAGGAAAAATAATTATGTTAAATTTAAAAACCAATCAAATTTATATTTAATATGATTAATTTAAGCCAATTCACATTGTAAGAATTATACCCACATGCCTTTAAGCTATGACGTTAGACAATGATGTTAAATATCAGAGCTCAGGGGCACCTGGGCGGCTCAGTCGGTTAAGTGTCTGCCTTTGGCTCAGGTCATGATCCTGGGGTCCCAGTTTCAAGCCCCACATTGGGCTCCCTGATCAGCAGGGAGTCTGCTTCTCCCTCTGTCCCTCACCCTGCTCGTGTTCTCTCTCTCTCTCACTCTCTCTGTTTCTTTCTCAAATAAATAAAATCTTTAAAAAAATGAATGAATGAATAAAAAAAACAAAAAACAAAAAACAAAAAACCCACAACCCTCTGCCCCCCACAGGGAATGGAAATACAGCACATATAAAATCAGATTAATTTACTGGGAGAAGAAAATTTCTTCCAACCAAATGACTGAATTTCTTTTGGAGGATTTTAGCAGGTGTATCAACTTTGCCAAATGAAAATTTTTTTATAAAATGGTCTAAGGAATAATAACGACAGCAGCAATAATAATAACAATAAATGCAGGAGTTGATCATTCAACTGAGTTTCCCACAGCTGTTTGCCATTACTACTCCAGTAGTTTAGGAGTCCTTTTGGAAACCAGAAACTGAAAGCTAACTACCTGTAGAACTTTTCAGTGAGCTAGTAGGAAGAAATAAGAGTGGAAACTTACTGGCACATCTCCAGTCCCTAAACTGACATAAGGCAGATGTGATACTTGTCCGAGGACAAAGCTGACTCCCCCCAAGATTGGAGCTTACACAAAATCACTGGAAAGATGAGAGTAAGTAATCTGGTAATACAGGTTCATTGGGACAAACTGCTGTTATATTTTTAAAAAAAAAAATCCTTTGCATCTTGGGTCCAACTAGCATTTCATTTACACATTTGAAGAATTAAATTATAGGCAAATGCTTGGAAATGACAGGAGGTGAAGAAATAGTCTTACCTCACCCTTGTACAGTATATCAGAAACTGGGCAAACAACGCAGGCTGTACCAGAGCCAAACAGCTCCCTCACCCGGTTCCCCTCCAGGGCTGTTGTCAGGTTGTCCATGGTGAGGTACCTCTCCGACACCTTAAATTCACCCTGTTTGGAATACAAAAAATAAAAATATTAATATTTTCAAGGGAAAGGCATGCAAAAAAAAAAAAAACAACCCTGCAGTACTTACCTTCTTACTTTACATTCTGACTGAACTCAAATAATATGAGAATTATCCTCTGAGGGAAAGCTGAGGAGAGCACCACCATCTTATGGGTAAACACACGAGGTGTTAAGCTACCTACTCGAGGTCACGGCATCTCTATTGTTTTATTTTATTTATTTTTTTAAATTAACATATAAGGTATTATTTGTTTCAGGGGTATAGATCTGTGATTCATCAGTCTTACACAATTCACAGAACTCACCATAGCACATACCCTCCCCAGTGTCCATCACCCAGCCACCCCATCCCTCCCACCCCCGTCCACTCCAGCAACCCTCAGTTTGCTTCCTGAGATTAAGAGTCTCTTATGGTTTGTCTCCCTGTCTGGTTTCATCTTGTTTCATTTTTCCCTCCCTTCCCCTATGATCCTCTGTCTTGTTTCTCAAATTCCTCATATAAGGTCTAGCATCTCTAAATGAGATGATCAGAGAATATAAAATAAGACGATCACTATAAAATACATGGTATATTTTCATACAGGCCAGCTTTTTTAGCCTTTATTTGTTGCCAAGTCTGAGGTCTCACAAGATAAGGCACCCCCAGTGCTAATTAAGGTATGCTCTATGTTAACAGTGTCTTGAACCCTATTTATCATAAAAGAATATATCATATAATATTAATAATTATAGCTACCATTTATTGAGCACCCACTGCATGCCAAGTTCTCTCACTTTTAAGGTGGATATTATCATCCCCATTTCACGGATGAGGAAATTAAGGTTCAAAGGGAGGCTAAGTGACATCCCTAAATCCACACAGCTAGTTAAATGGCAGAAACTGAACTTGAACTCAGGTCTGATCTGACTGGCTCCAAATTTCCTCCTCTACTAGGTTTTTCATGGAGGGAAAACATAGACTGAGTTTCACTATCTGAAATATTTCATTATTTTAAAACATTGAAAATATATTTGGACTTTGAGAAATTGCACTGTATCTTTCTTTTCTTCCTAAATTCACTGATTCAGTTGACTTTATAGCAGAAATCCTCTTCCTTCTCTTTAGTATCACACTAGGTCAGATTTCATCACTGAATTACTGGTATAACCTCATCGACTTCTGCTGAACCATTTGAACTTATTTGCTTGAAGATAGGAAATGAAAAAATAATTGATGTTTTTAAGCTATCTGCTTAAACAACCTGTTTAATACTCATTCTTCAATCTGTTTCATTCTCATTCTTTTATGTTAATGGTTAAAGTTCAAAGTCTGTCTCATATTATTTAAAAAAAAACTATCCATTCTTTGTTGCCTTTTTTTTTAAATTAAGATGAGAGTATTTTTTAAAACTTACAAATCCACAATAGATAAAAATGAAAATCACAGCCCTTGGCAAGATTTAAAACACTAGAAGAAGAAAGCATCATGCTGTAAGTATGATTTGGAAGGGTAGGGAAATATGCCTACAATAGAAATATGGCTTTTTGCAAGTTTCAATTTATCTCAGCCTGTAATTGCAATTATGTTGTTCAAAGGTAAATAAATAAATAAATAAATAAGTAAATAAAATTCCAGAAAATCAGCCAAGTTAACTGAAAACAAGATGAGCTCTGTGTTCTGGAAAAGAAAAAAAAAAAATCTCTTGTAAATAAACAGAATTGTTTTTACTCTACTCACCCTTACTTATCTTTGGACAATTTCCCCTGTCTGGCAAGTAATGGTAACCCCCCACATGCCTCTTGGCATTTATATCTCACTGTTTTAAAATAGCTTTTAAAATAAATTACAGCTAAGGAGTCAAGGAAAAACTTCCTCCATAATAACCTATTTTTCAAGCTAGCAAATCATTAGTGTGGGAAAGCATTTCCACTTGCAACTTGTCATCAAACCTTCTGTACTTGGTTGATTTTTTTCTTTAATAAAACAAAAATTACTGAGCTTCGAAAATACATCTTTCCAACTGCAAACATATTTAGGACAGGGCAAGCTGTTTGAAATTATACCAACAGTTTGTAAATGTCATGCCCAATGTGCCAGCCAGCATGTGGCAGTTGGGTCTTGTCTACTTCAGGGTTTTGTAAAATTATTTATAGCACATTTCCTTTATTTCCAAAGCCTTTTCCAGAGAAACTATGCTAGTCCTCTCCTAGATAATATGTGCGTTTCTAAACATTTGTCCCATTAATACTGTTTGACCACAGTGTGCTCAAAGTCTTTTCATGTCCCTTGGAGACCATTTTAACACATGGGTCAAAAGTTCCATCCAAGAATCTTTGCCAGATAACCAACTCATCCAACATTCGTCTTGAGTATGTTATAAATGTCATTTCAATCCCAAATGGTTTAACATGCTTGCCCGTGTCACATGGATCAGAAACTCTACCGAAAACAACTACATTTGCCTGAGTGTTTTGACTTTAAAATAAGCATGTATGTGAATTGGGGAGGACAGGGGGCAGGAAGGAGGGAGAAAAAAGGCAGCCAAACTAATAATGTGATGTTAGCAAACATTTATATGTCAGTAAAATTCTTTAATTTCTCTGACTAGCATGGTTACGCTGGAATAAATAGAGGAAAGGAAGAACTACAAATCACTGCCAATTGGAAACACCACACTTAGATTGGAAAAGTTCAGGACGGGCGAAATGGTAGCACATGAAGTATAAACCAGGTGAGTTGGGGGGCACCTGGGTGGCTCAGTCGTTAAGCGTCTGCCTTCAGCTAGGGTCATGATCCCAGGGTCCTGGGATTGAGCCCCGCATCAGGCTCCCTGCTCAGCGGGAAGCCTGCTTCTCCCTCTCCCACTCCCCCTGCTTGTGTTCTCTCTCTCGCTGTGTCTCTCTCTGTCAAATAAATGAATAAAATCTTAAAAAAAAAAAAAAACAAAACAAAACCAGGTGAGTTGGTAGGAGACCCCTGGTAAAGAGCGTGAGATTAGTACTGGAATACTTCCTCACTAGGATAACTCGCCAAACTGTTTTCTCTCTGCCCTTCCTATAAACAATACTTATTTAGTGGGGTTGCCAAGACAGTCCTTCTGGAAGAGCTATTTCCACTCAAGTCAGGATTTAAAGATTAGAAAACACTGGATGGAACCACAGAATATTATTTTAACACGAAGCCAGGTTTATTTCGACTACTTTCTGTTTCATGCTTATAAAGTTGTTCGTGTCAAAGGCACCCACCCACTTGTGTGCCAGGTCCAGGATGCTCTGCCTTGTCACTCCTGGAAGGATGATGCCATCTAGTGGAGGAGTTGCCAGCTCTTCTTCTGTCAATTAGAAATTGGAATATTTTCAAACTTTAACTACAGTAGCCATGCCTTATATTAACAGCTATTTTTAAAAACTGTTTCTCGAAACTTTGCTAGTAATAAACATGAAGATGATGTTACTGTTCTGCATTATCTAACTTCCCAAATCAATTCACACTTCAAGTAACTCTTTATTAAAAAAGGAAGAAGAAGGAGGAGGAGGAGAAAGAAGAAAAAGGAAATAAAGCCCTTCATCAAATCATCCTCAATTTATCTTTACCTAGTAAAAACTGAGATGATGTTCCACTAACAAACAGTAAGAGGAACCCTCTGAAGTCAAAATTTACCTCCGTGGACTAACACTGGTTAGTAATTAGAATCATGTAGATAGACCGGATGCAGGAACACTGGTCATTACCAAAACATCTAAGAATCCTGTGGAGGAACCCAGCCTCAGGAAGTATGTTTGCCTATTCAGGGTGGTCACTGCTTCTACACCACCCTTTGTAGATATACCTATCTATAATGATTTCCAAACCTGGAGGAGTATCCACATCAAATATGGGGATACTGACTTCACCCTCTGCAATTCCAATGTTAACGGGCTCAGGGTAAGCTCAAGCATGTATGTGGCTAACAAAGAAAAAAGAAAGAAGAAAAAAAGAAATCCAAAGAATCAAAACAAAATTCCATGGGTGATTTATGGAGAGCCAAGGCCGAGACACTGGTCTACTATGAGAATTATCACACGCATTCCTAACCAACACAAGGGCCAGTATGATGATCTGTCTACAAGAGTCAGCGTGATCCGACAACCACACCAGCCCTCCTTACAGGAAAAGTCTCTAGTACTCAACATCCCCTTCTCCTCCCCACATCTGGCATCCAGGAGGCTAAATCTAGGGAGAAATTTAAGCCTTAAATCATCACTTTATAAAGACGCTGAACACTGTAACAGACGTGTTGCTTATCATGTGTTTGCGGAGCAATAAACAAGGTATGCTTGAAAGGATCACCAGGTAGCAAGAACTGTAGAAATCACGCTGGTATCTTTAAGCTCCCCCAAGCCATTTTAAGCAGCTGAAAAGGATTTCAGAAATCACCTCATACAATCCTTACTTTTCAGAAAAAAACAGAGGCTCTCTAAACATAAATGACTTTCTTTTTTTTTTTTAATTTATTTATTTATTTGAGACAGAGAGAATGAGATACAGAGAGCATGAGAGGGAGGAGGGTCAGAGGGAGAAGCAGACTCCCTGCCGAGCAGGGAGCCCGATGCGGGACTCGATCCAGGGACTCCAGGATCATGACCTGAGCCGAAGGCAGTCGCTTAACCAACTGAGCCACCCAGGCGCCCCATAAATGACTTTCAAGACTGGTAACACTGGGGGGGAGTCAGATCAGAACTTACGTGTCCCAACACTGGGGCCACTGTCCTTTCTTTTAGTATCCTGTGGTCGGGGCTCCCCTATTCCACTGTGGTTCCACCAGATGTCCCCAAGAGCCAAGCTGTCTGGAAGACCAAAACTCTGTATTCATGCCTGTGTCCCCCAAACTTGGTGTCATGCCTGGCCCAGTGTGGTACGTAATTAAGTGTTTCTGAATTTAAAAAAATAAATAAATGAATGAATAATCCTTTTTGCTAGGAGACAGCAGCATGATTTTTTTGAAGTTTGTTTCTAAAAATCATCTGCTGAAAACCACTTTCTGGAAAGGAGAAAATTTGTTCTTGGCAATGTTCTTAGGGCTACTCTTTGTCATGTTTAGAAGTGTTGATCTCAAAATAAACCTGTGTTTTGCAATAGCTAGCTAGCTGGACACATAAATGTAGGGATCTACGTGTGTGTATGTGCGCAGACCGCACACACAGAGACAAACATACTTCCAGTGCCTCCAAACTGGACCTTTCCTAAAGCCTGCTGAGCTCTAAGGCTACGTGAAGTTAAATAAAAACAGAGGCCTCGCAAGTGCAAGTGCAGTTCTGTGAAATACACTTAACACCCAAAACCGTAACCACTAGCCTAAGGTCAAGGCACAGAACATCTGTTTCTCTGGTTGCCAGACAGAGATGATGACATGACAACGTTTGGGTGAGAAATATTCATTTTCCTCTGCAACCACAAACATGCTTACAAGAGCCAGAACTAGCTCCAGATTGCCCAACATGAGGAAAACAGAGCCTACAAATACAACTTGTTTTTGACAAAGAAATCATTTGTAGGAGATGAAGAATTTAGAAGCAGTAACGGCAGAAGTCATCTGTGACATCCCAAAGTGAATTTCTAAAAAAAACCAGGAATGTGGGTTTGTATAAGTGCCCACCGTCAGCACAATTATTATTTATTCAACAAATGATATATTGCGTGCCTACCATGGACAGTTGGCTTATCTGTGCATTATACATACAGCAGTGAACAAAACTGATGTAACTGCTGTTTACTTTCTAATAGGTTGAGGCAAACAATTATTATGTCAAATAGTATGTTAGACTATGGAGAAAAAAAAGAAAGAAAAGAGGGAAGGCAAAGGGAAATGCTAGAAGTGACAGGAGAGGGAGTCTGCAATTTATTAAGATGTTTGAGGAAAGCCTTACTGAGAAAGGGATATGTGGGCAAAGACTTGAAAGCAGGGAGCACGGCATGCACACATCTGAGAGAAGAGTGCTCCAAACAAAGTCTATAAATGCCTGATGTCTGAGAAGGCTCATGGGGCCCGAGCAGACTGAGCAACATCAACATTCATTGCCATGATCATTCTCCCAAACTAACTCTAAACTCAGCCACACAACTGGGTCTTATTCTCAGGGTAGTTCCAGAGTCCAGTGCAAGGTAAAATGGTTTGTTCCAGCTGTGAATAGCAAGCATGTATGATAAATTACTCAGCACCACAGTATAGCAGAGAATCAATGCTGTGTGATCTTACTCCCAGGGTCGCTGTTACTAGAATCAAAACCACGTGAGTTACAGGCCAAGTGCCACAGATAGCTATGGTGCTCGGCACCGCGCTGTGAAAACAGATTATTTACTTCGTACACCTTTCTGGAGCAACCGTTCCTTTCTGGAATTCTACCTTACTGTAGAGCTCCCTCAATGTCTTCTTTTGTTTTTAGCCCAAAGGTTATTCCTGACATTCTAGTGACTTCTCTCATGGTACAGTCCAAACATTTATTGCACTTCCTTTCCCTTTACTTAAAATTTTATTTGCTCTGTTAGGTGAACACGCACAAGTTGAAAAAAGCATTAAAACTAAAGCTATCTCAGGCAACCATAATCTGAATAGTAACTCTTATTAGAGGGCACGTATTGAATGGAGCACTGGGTGTTATACGCAAACAATGAATCATGGAACACTACATCAAAAACTAATGATGCAATGTATGGTGATTAACATAATAAAATAAAATTTTAAAAAAGAAAAAAATAAATAAATAAAATAAAACAAAAAACAAAACAAAAGATCTGATATATTTTGTACGAGTCAAAAGACAAATTCACCCTTGTCTATTCTGACCTTTAAAAGTCATGGTAGAAATGGTTCATGATTGTTGTTTGGATAAGGGGTAATTTTTCACCAGGACAAGTTTCTAGTGTTTCTGGTTAAATCGTGTAGCTCTGATTCAGACTGTACTTAAATCCTGACATCTCCCATCCATAAATAATGATTATACCACTTCTGTATGATGGAATGGTTTTTGTTTAGGGTTGTGTGGTTTTTTTGGGGAGGATCGTGGTTGGGGGTAGGAGTGGGCAGGTGGAAAGAAGGAGTTGAATCAATATATTATCTCCTACTAAATAGAGTGCAACACTGGCTGTCATCTTTCAAGCATAGCTTTCGATATATGTCATATGGAATGACTCAAATTTAGCAATCACAAATATTCCAGTATAAATTTTGTTTCTAAACTGTGTCAAGTACAAACAACAGGAATGGAAGAATCAGCATGATCTGCATCTGGCTTTTCAAATGCCAAGGATTACCAATGGTCAACCCAAGGACAAGGTGTACTCACCACACCTGTTTATTCTACATCTGACTGGAATATAAGGCTCATCTTATTAGTCTCTGCAACTAATGCTCAAATTAGTGCATAGCTCTGAAGTCAGCCACATCTGAATCACCATTTTCCTCTATTAGTAGCCAAAAAAACAAAAGAGCAATAGAAGTTACTGTAGCTACTTTAAAATAAAAATTTCACTTAAAATTTTAATTGAAATGAATACTCAGACTTTATAAGCATTTGGAAACTTATATTTCTAGTCTCTATACTCAGTACTGTGAAATGAACTGCCTAAGAACATAAACAAGCCTAAAAAGATGTTTTTAAACTGTTATGACTATTAAAATTCTAATGGAAATAAATGCATATATCTGTATTGTTTCCCATTATTGGTCATTTCATTCAATACCATAGACATTGTCAACACTTTGCTAAACCTCTATGGTCTCTGCCAACTAATTGAAAAAATAGAAAAGAAAGATAATGAGCATTCAGGATATTTAAGGCAATGAAGAAATACAGATTTTTATAGTAGACACATATTAACAGTCTTGAATGAACCAGGATCTAAGTACAATCCCAAAATGGACCAATCTGCCCTTAAAAGTAGTGTGTTTTAATCAAATTGAGCTCCAGAGTAAATCTGGAAGATTTCTGATGTATTATCAAAATATGTAGAAAGGGCAACAGCTGTTAATACAACTTTTAGCAAGAGAATACAGTAAATTTCATATCAGTAGAATAAGTAGACTATGCTTATCACTACAGCATTTTATACATACAGCATATGGTGAATGACCACTGAATTGATCTGAGACTTATCTCCAAATGAAAGGGATTTTGGAGAGGAAAATGGGTAAGAAGATGGCAGGGGATAAGGCAACAAATCTTCAAATCACAGAGTCTTAAATTCCTTAAGTTGACATCTCAGTAATAAGCACATCTCAAGCCCAAACCCCAAAACAAAACCTTTATAAATTCTGTGAATTTAAACTCATTTCTACTTGAACAACAAAAGCACAGTAGTTCTTAGTCTTTGGGCTCATGCTACTTACGCCTTATTCTAAGGTCCTCGTTCTTTTTTCTCCAGCCCTATTGAAAATGATTGACAAACTGCAAAGAGCTGAAATCTGAGTGAATTACCTCCATCTTCATTTATCCAGTAAAGAAAAAGATTCATAGTTCCAACTTCGGTTATCTGATTATCCTCTCCATAGAGCCACAGAACCTGCTGACAGCCGTGGTCTGCTGCTTCACATTGGGCAAAAAGGGATGAGCCATAATTCCTTTTAAGAAAGAGGAAACATATTGACTATGAATATACTACCCCTCCCCTGCCATCTTCCATACTAAAATCCTCAGGTCTTTAATTTGTATGTGGATGTAGTCAATGCACCATGCCCGTGTGTGTGTGTGTGTGTGTACTCCAGTTAACTGCGTAACATTAAGGGAAACTCATTAGACAAACTAAATGATCTAACTGCACTCACGTGAGAGAGAGAGAGAGAGAGAGAGAGAACAGCAAAATTGTGAATCCTAAATTGAGAAGTTGAGATAATGAGTACAAAGATAAGTAGCTAAGTTAACAATAACAGTTAAAAGTTCTTAGGTATTTTTTCACCTTCCAAGCTATCGTCCAAGAACTATTTCATTTAAACCTCACACCAATACTCTAAGCCAAACATGTATCAAATTACATGAAGTAGCAGAGCACCAAGCTGTGCTCTCTTAGCTGAGACCTTTCAATATATCTAAGAGACCGCAAATGCCCAATGTCTAAATTCTCCAAAGGGTGGGACAAAATGTTAAAAATCCTGATTTTAACCAAAAGTATTCCAAAAGCCCATTTTTCTCAACCTGCACTATTCATCCTAGATTATTCGAAATCAACAAGGATAGTACATCTTCCTAGAATAAGTTTAGTTTAATATTTTAAATTTGTCATCTTTTATTAAACTTGAATGAGAAAATTATGGCATATATTACAAAATATGGATGAATGTTTTAGATAAAACATAAGAGTCCTCAAATAAATATGTTTGCTAGCCTCCCTAAGCCCCTGGTTGTATAATTCACTCTCCCCGGTTTTCACAGGACATTAGCAAACACGTTTGAGAAACACTACCAAATGAAAATCGAGGGCTTGGAAAGAAACCTTAAACCGCCCTTGGATCATGATGCCCCCAAACAAACATGCAGAAACAATCAAACATACTACAATAACTACGACAAAGCATTAATGTCAGCTTCCACAAAATACGCACCTAGGCCTTTTAAAGGTCAAGATTTTACATCTGGTCAAGATCAAAATGTCTAATTAAAAGTGTCGGTTAAGCACTAGAGCCACATTCACTCACCGTGGCTGTCTGCCATTTTCTTCTGCACAGCTTCCCGGTCCCACTATATTCTCTTTGGCCCTTCCTTTGGAGCCAAGTCATTCTGCTTGGGTTGACAGTCATTATACCTTGCCCTACACAACTGAAATAAAGGGTGGGCATGTAACCTAAGCTGCTCATATAAGCCCTTCTTTGAATGATTCACTCATTCATTTTAATGTAGGGTACCTGAAAGATGTTATTTTACCCTCTGGGGGTAGTGGCAGCCTGTTTGCTATGACATAAGCCTGGGGTCTATTGTGTTCATGACCACCACCCTTCACAGGAGAAAGCATCTGAAGGAGGAGAGCCCTAGGCTAATGCACAGGCAGAAGCTACCACAAGAGATGGAGGGAGGAGGGAAGCAGAAAGGGAAGGGCGAGAGAGAGAAACAGATTGGGGAGAAGGATAGCGCATAAGCAGGACATACACAAGGGCAAAAGAAACAGCAACAATGATTTGAGCCTCTAGCGGGTCCATGAGCTACCATCCTACTTACATGAGCCCCTCAATTCATTTTCTGCTTAAGATGGTTTGAGTTGGTTTCTTTTTTTAATATCTTTTTAATTTTTAAGTAATCTCTACACCCAATGTGGGGCTCGAACCCACAAGCCCAAGATCAAGAGTCATATGTTCCACTGACTAAGTCAGGCACCCCTTGAGTTGGTTTTCTGACTTGCAACTCAAAGAATATTGACTAATAACTAAAACATTCTAGAAAAACCATGGGAAAGAGACATTATATTATATGGCTATAGCAACATGGGTCATGAGTTTATTCACATCAAGGTAATGTAAGATTTATTAGAAGACCTTCAAAATGGAGCACCTAGTTGGCCCAGTCGGTTGAGTGTCCAACTCTTGATTTCGGCTCAGGTTGTGATCTCAGGGTCACGGGATCGAGCCCCACGTCAGGCTCCAAACTCAGTGCAGAGTCTGCTTGGGATTCTCTCTCCCTCTGCCTCTCCCCCTGCTCATGCTCGCTCTCTCTCTTGCTAAAATAAATAAATCTTAAAAAAAAAAAAAAAAAGACCTTCAAAATGCAGATAATAAAATGTAAATTATCGGACAACCTAGAGAGGATACAATTCTTTATATAGGAGGCTTTTGTTTGATGACCATAAAAAGTTGGACCACCCAGATTAAGAATTAATGGCAAATAAGCAATAATGGAGTTAAAAGTATGAATACTTTTTAAGAATGAGGATAAATGAGACTTTAGGGGACAGTCCAATAGAAAGAGCATGGGTTTGGGGCCAGCAGACTGCAGTACAGCTCTTGAACTTCTACTATTTGTCTATGTGTGCACTTAAGCAAGTCAGTTCATACTTTTGCCTTAACGAATTCATCTGGCAAATACAAATATTTGCTTTATACACTGCATAGGGCTATTTGGAAAAAATGAAACAATAACAATAAAAGCTAAGAAACAGTTTATGTGAGCCTCTTATATCCTAATAAAATTAAGTTTGTTTGTTTGTTTTTTTAAAGATTTTATTTATTTATTTGACAGAGAGAGGCACAGCGAGAGAGGGAACACAAGCAGGGGGAGTGGGAGAGGGAGAAGTAGGCTTCCCGCCGAGCAGGGAGCCCGATGTGGGGCTCGATCCCAGGACCCTGGGATCATGACCTGAGCCGAAGGCAGATGCTTAACGACTGAGCCACCCAGGCACCCCAAAATTAAGTTTTTTTTAAAAAATAATAACTATTCTAGGGCACCTGGGTGGCTCAGTTGGTTAAGAGACTGCCTTCCGCTTTTTTTTTTAAACATATAATGTATTATTTGAAGCGGGGGGAATCGGAGGGGGAGACGAACCATGAGAGACTATGGACTCTGAGAAACAAACTGAGGGTTTTAGAGGGGAAGGGAGTAGGGGGGTGGGTTAGCCTGGTGATGGGTATTAAAGAGGGCACATTCTGCATGGAGCACTGGGTGTTATGCACAAACAATGAATCATGGAACACTACATCAAAAACTAATGATGTAATGTATGGTGATTAACATAACATAATAAAATAAAATTGGAAAAAAAAAGAAAAGAGAGAGACTGCCTTCTGCTCAGGTCATGATCCTGGAGTCCCAGGATCAAGTCCCACATGGGGCTCCCTGCTCAGCAGGGAGTCTGCTTCTCCATCTGACCCTCCCCGCCTCATGCTCACTCTCATTCTTTCTCAAATAAATAAATAAATAAATAAATCTTTAAAAAATAACTATTCAATTTCAATTGACTTTTGCCTAGTTCATAGACATTGCCGTTGAGATTTTACCATATATGAAAATAAATGATTTCTCTCATAAAATGCTCTTTATTAAAAAGAAAATTTTCATAGCATGAATAACTAGCCTTTCCAAGAAGTTTCTAAAAACACACACATACACACTTTTGAGAATGTTAGCTGAATTAAAACCATGGTTCCTTAGCATCATGAAGCTATTTGGGCAAGAAAGAGAATTAAAGACCTCAACCATTTCAATACATTGAAAGAAAAAGGGTTTTTATTTGTTTGGTGCTTATTTGATTGATTGATTACTATATTCTATAGATGGTGTTTTTCCCTAAATGAGTTTTTCCTCAAAATTCTCTCCCAGGTGTAAACTGTATTATTAACATCTCCAGGGTCATTAATATTTTGATAATATATTGGGGTTCCCTCCCAAGTGCCACCAATATTCAGAAAAGAAACACATGTCCTTGGGAGAAAGAGAAACATGAAACATTTGGACAAATGTCTGCACAGAAAAATTTTAATTGTACATGGAATAAAAATCCGGGAGAAGATATATTAAATACATCTGTCCTAAAGAGTAAATTCTATTGTATGAAATCCAACTGATTGCTCCTAAGGCAGAGTGTCCAGGAGATGAAATGAGAAAGAAAGCAAGCCTCACAGTATCAACTGTTGTCTGCTGAGAGGATACTTAGTACTTGCCAGGCAGGGTACTGAGTACTTAAGTCCATTATTTCACTGAATCATCTTAAAACAACACTAGACTTTATTCTACTTTGGAGGACTTAGAGAAAGAGGGTACTTAACTATATAGGATCACACAGATATAAGTGTAGGACTCTCAGATACCTCTGACAGCCAAGCCCATGCTGTTAACTGCTAGGTTATAGCACCACATGTATTGGCAGCTTTCTATAGGCCAACCACACGGTCCTAGGCACTTTGTATTATCCTGCTCATCCTCACAGATGAGCTGGGTATTACTGCCCTAACTTCATAAATGAAGAAACTGAGGCATAAAGCAGTTAAGTAACATCCCAGGACAGTAAGGTTTTTAAGCCAGGTCTATCTGACTTCAAAGCTTGTATTCCAAGTACACAATGAGAGTAAAAGTAAATTAATTAATTAATTAATTAATTTAGAGTGGGGGCAGGGCCAGTTCTTTCCATATTAACAATGAAACTAACAGATTGGGAATAAAGATGTTAATATGATGAAAGACCTTCTTCTAACTCAGTGCTTCTCAACTTTGGCTTCACATTAAAACATTCCGATGCTCATAGAACTACCCTATGACCCAGCAACTGCACTACTAGGTATTTATCCAAAGGATACAAAAATAGTGATTCGAAGGGGCACATGCACCCCAATGTTTATAGCCGCAATGGCCACAAAAGCCAAAATATGGAAAGACCCCAGATGTCCACTGGCTGATGAATGGATAAAGTAGATGTGGTATATAAATACAATGGAATATTACACAGCCATTAAAAAGAATGAAATCTTGCCACTTGCAATGATGTGGAGGGTATTATGCTAAGTGAAATAAGTTAGGTAGAAAAAGACAAATACCATAAGATTTCACTCTTATGTGGAATTTAAGAAACAAAACTGATGAACACAGGGAAAGGGAAGAAAAAATAAAATAAGATAAAAACAGAGAGGGAGGCGAATCATAAGAGACTCTTAACTATAGAGAACAAACTGTTGCTGGAGCGGAGGTGGGTGGGGAGATGCGGTAATTGGGTGATGGACGTTAAGGAGGGCACTTGACAAAATGAGCACTGGGTGTTATATGCAATTGATGAAGCACTAAATTCTACCCCTGAAACCAATAATACACTCTATGTTAACTAACTTGAATTTAAATAAAAATTTTTAGAAAATTCTGATGCTTAGGCTCTCGCCGTGGAACCCAGAGAGGAGTAGTTGGTAAAGCTGATTTCAATTTGTAACCACAGGTGAGACCCACTGTGCTAGAACTCTCCTTCAGCTGTGTGCCATTGTATTACTTTTCTCACTTATGCATATTTAGATATAAAAGAATAATATTATCTCTAATGGCTTCCAAAAAAGTGAAATAATCTTAGAATAAAAAAGAAAATCCTTCTCTCTCTTCCTCAGATTTACTGAGAAAGCAGTTAAATCTCCTTGAGCTGAGGAGAATCAATAGCTATTTAATAAATGCCAGTTGACTACAGAGGTCCTAAAAAACTTGGAAGGTAATTGTTGAATTAATTGCTTTAGAGAAGAAGCAATAATAAAATCTCAGGGGGCTGCCAAATGTCTTTGCCAACTAAATAGGTTGATACTAAATGAAGAATCCTGTGTTTCCCTTGCACTTCTTTGGCTAAAATCCACCCTTTGGGTTACTGCCCTCCCACTTGTCATTTCTGCTTTTATTTATAAGATCCTATATTCTCTTCTCTAAGAGCCTTCACACCAACTTCCACTGATGATGGTCCACCTGAGCCTAATGAGTCGAAGTATTAATTTTTTTATAATAGACTTTATTTTTTTAAAGCAGTTTTAGGTTTACAGAAGAAGTAAGCAAAAAGAGTTCCCCTATGCCCTATCTCCCACTTCAGTTTCCCCTATGAACCTCTCACGTTAGTGTTCACTTGTCATGACTGATGAGCCAACACTGATATGCTACTATTAACTGAAGTCCATAGTAACATTAGGGTTCACTCTTTGTGTTGTACAGAAAAGAACAGTTTTTAATTGGCCTTTAGTGACCATGTATTCCGTTGATACTGCATTACATCATCTTTATAATAAGTAACAACCTATCCCCAACACTAAAACTAAAGATTTCCCTGCAATTTCTCAATGTCTCCATGTGATCTTTACCCTGGGCAGGTAGGGGGGAGTTGGAAAGCAAGATTGAAAGAGGAAGAACTAGCTTATTAAGACCTCTTCATCAAGACTGATTTACTGGAACGTGAACTCTAGGGGAAGTTCTAACAAAGTGATATATATGGTGTCAGGAGTGCATATGCTTTGGGAAGAAGTCTGAACAGGTGAAAAAGATATCAAGAGAATGCACAAGAGTAGTCGTTTCAACCTGCCTGGCACAGCACATAGTCAGGAAGGAGTGCTCCACGCCAAAAGGAAAAGAAAGGGACTTCTTGGTTTAATGGACTTCATTAGGATTTCTCTAGCTGAGAGAATGCGGCTGCTACAAATGCAGCGAGGAGAGGACCCAGAATGTTCTAACCTTTTTTTGAGGGGGGGGGTAGAAAAGAAAAAGAAAATACAGAAGGACTCCAGAGGGTTCAAAGCCAGCTGTCAGCATCTCTCCCACACCCTAGAGGCATGTCCCCCATACTCCCAGGGCTCCCTGAATCTGCACGTGTTCCCCAAGCCCAGAAGCCGCCACCGCGTCACCTCCCAGTGAGCTGCCTGCGTATGCGATACATATCAGCGCTCGATGTACACGAAGGAAGAGCCCCCTGGTTAACGTGGCTATTCCTGCCCACACATAGGGGCATTCTCCTATCACGGCCAAGTCCACCGCTGAAATTGTCTAACACTTTTCAAATGCTCTTTTATTTCCAGCCAGCTACATATGGCCAATGAGACCGGCCTGACAGAGCCAAAGCAGGGCTGTCCCTCGGCCAGCTGGCAGCAGGTATGCCTACAATCTGTGGCAATGAAGACGGCGCTTGAGTGAAGCGGGCACCTTCCCCAGGAGGACTCCTTGGAGCCAACTGAGCGCCTCGGCCCCAGCAGCAGATGCTCTTTAAGGCCCCCTGTCCGCCTGCAGCCAGAGCACCAGCCTCCAGAGGCAGTGAATTCAAAGCACTAATGTTATTCCTGCTTTAGTTATTTATTTCAGTTCTTGCCTATCACATTCGATAGTTCTCCCTTCAAAGAGTCACAGGTTATCCTTTGAACTGGCGCAATTTTTTTTTTTTTAAAGAGTTTATTAGAGAGAGAGAGACACAGCACAAGCGGGGAGGGGGAGGGGCAGAGAGAGAAGCAGACTCCCCCTGCTGAACAGGGAGCCTGATGTAGGGCTGGATCGCAGGACCCTGAGATCATGACCCAAGCCGACAGCAGACACTTAACCGACTGAGCCACCCATGTGCCCCTGAACTAGCGCAATTTAACACTGAAGAGTAAACACAAAACAAAAAAAGGGCCTTTCCACTTGAATATTAACATATGTACTTGGACTGATTTGAGATGGCGGTAACTCAATGGTTGTGAGGGACTCTTTCCTTTAGACAGAAACTAATATTCACTTACCCTCCCATCTTGCAGTCCCCAGTCCCACCTTTCCAGGCTCTCACGTACTTCGGATTGGCCCACAGGGACACTGGCTTAAAGGTTCCGCTTGAAAAATAAGGTCCCACTGGGCTCAAGATTACAAAGAGCAGGGCTTTGGTAGGCTTCTTGACTCCAAGAGAAGGCTGCAATAGAGTAAAAGTACACACAACTGTTAATTTAAATGTAGACACCAGTCTTCAAGTCTAGAATAGATCTGTAACTATCTCCCAGAGGCACTGTCTAAAGCACAGGAGCTGTTCCTTCTCAAGCTGAGTTACACAAAGCCAGATGGTCTTTCAAGAAGAAAACACAAAGAAAGGAGTGCTGAGGATTCATCTTGCTTTGCCTTCTGAGCTATGATTTTAGGGGAAAAGCAAACTTGTCACAATTTGTTGTGAGCAGGGCGAGAGGAGAAATGTATCTTTGACAACCAGCTATGTAACACCTTTTATTGATTGGGAATTGAAAAAGGGAAGAACCCAGACATGACCTTCGTCTTTGGAGAGGAAATGCAATATCTGCTTTTCTAACTTCCCCTTCTGTGTTCACAGATTACTAACCACTTCACGACATGCCAGGGCCTCCTGCAGGTGGTGAGTACAAGTGAGTGTGTCATTACTACAGCCCCCGGTCACAGACAGCAGACAGCAAGAGCGGAGCGCCACTAGAGGCAAAGATACCAGATGACACCGATATCCCCCCAAAAAGCCAGAGGATGAATGACAACGACAGAACATGGTCTTTCCCCACAAACACTGGGAAGTCATAAGCCAACCACGCAAAACTGTGTTGTCTCCAGCACAAAGCAGCTATAAGTAATTACTCAGTTGTTTTCTAAGGAGGAAAACTGAAAGACTGAAAGCTTTGAGGGTTGTGTATTATAAAAGCAAAAAAAGGCCACTGCGCTATTCTATGCGATTCAAGACCATCAGGAATAAGAAAACAAGTCCAGGACTATTACAGTGACAGTCTCAGGAGATAAAGTGCTTATGTCCAGTCTTCAGCGGAGTCCTGTCTGACTAGATGGTGGTAAGAGTCTGTCATGGTAAGAATAAGAAGAGACTCAACGACAGCTGATTGTGTGCCTTTTGTTTTGTTTGATGAACTGGCTGAAGTGGGTCTGGGGATTTTTTTTTTTTTTTTCTGAATTTCATTCTATCTCCCCTCTACTACCTATTGGCCCAAGACCCTCACTCACTACTTATGCCCATATCATCAAAAATCAGGTAGGTAAAATATTCATGGGCATAAAAAATGTATTTGTATATGTGTACACTGATGCCATCTGAAAGGCACGCAACCCTCAGAAAATGGGAAGATGATTCCATTTGCATTCCATGGAACATGAGACCAAGAAAGGCTTGGATGGCCAGAGTCAGCAAGAAACAACAGGTTTTGGTTTTTTACTTGTTTGGATTTGTTCTTAGTTGGGGCTAAACAAGACTCCCCTACCAGTAAAGAGTGAAAAGCCTTAAAGCTTCATTTGCCTTTTTTTTTTTTTTTTAATTTCATTGTTTGGGAGAAAAAAACTTCAGAATAATAATACTTACCTGTCTTTCTTCCCAGCTTTGATAAAAATTGACTAACTTATCTCTACACTTTTATGAACCCTATTAGTTAAGTAAATACAATGATTCTTTCTTATCAGAGGAGCTCTGAAGCTTAATACTTAAAAAGTATTAAATGTTCCCGGGCCCTCATATTGAGTAATAAAGAGAAGCTTCCCAACATAACTTCGATATCCAATCTGCAGCACAAAGCCTCAGTAGTTTATCTAGCTTCTAAGTTTCCGAATAAAATAGCTTATTTGTGGACAAACTGATAAGCATTTTATTAGATACCACACAAATGTCTGGACTTTTTTCACTCTAAACTCATGTATTTTTCACAACCTGCATTATACTAAAAGCAATAACTTATCATCATGGAAATTTTGTTGTGGGATAAATTTCATCTTATTCATTTCCTTCCCCTGACTTTGACAGGTAAACTTGCATTTACTCCACTAGGTGGTGGTATAGAGAGCACAGATGGAAAAACGGAATAATCTCATGCATTAAATCTCTTTCTGGAAGAAAAAAAAAAAATCAATAAACCTTTAAGTAACACTTATTCTTAGCAAGCAGATAAATTATAGATGAGAAGTTTTCAATGCTGAGAGATAATATGTTTATGTGTACCAACATTTTATTTTCTGAAATTTAAGCAAAGCCAACTCATGGTTTTTTTACAAGTATTTCAAGTACTAGTGTCGATCACAGTTTGGCCACCTTCATCCTTAAATGATTACTTATATTGATCGTCTTTTCATGAAAAGAACTCTGTGACTTTACTGCAAATGGTCAGACTGCTTCAAGAGTGAAAATAAATAAAAGGTAACTGGGAGGAGCTTGGGGACTGGGTCTGTTTCTAGCCTCAGGAACCATTATCTGTTTTGTCTTAATTCTCCCTTCTATTCTGGAAAGCAATTTAAATTCTGTGCTACTGCTACAATTAAGAGCAACTTCTATAATATTAATTAAATGCTAGGAAACATACTTCTATGATGACCTGGTCAGGCTTCTGTTCAAATAAAGCAAAAGCCACATAAATAAAGAGAAAATATGAACACCTGATAAATTGTGTAAATGTTGCAATAAGTCTCATTTCCTTATGAACATTTTTTTTATTCTTTTTTCTAGTTTCCTGGATTATTTCATTATATATTGAAGAGGGCTTTAAAAAAATAAAAGTCATGGGAAATGAGGAATATAAAATCTCACAGATGCAAATTATATAACTTCTCAAGGGACCATACTGACTTAAGTTGAAATTCTTATGTGTACAAAAAAAAATACTCATCTTATTTTATATTATACCTCACAAATACATATATAAAGGTATTAAGTACCTGTATGTTTTGCACAAAATAACAAGACACTGGGGTGTGATGGAAAATAAAGTGATGTATTCCAGTGAAAATCACCACTTCTGAGTCAGTTAGAAAATTAGTGTATAAAAAGGCAGAATTTCAGAGGTTATGTGAACGATGGCAGGAAGTATCCCAGGGGCTGAGAAAGGTACTAGTCCTTGTTGTGGTATGGGAGGTAGAGAGGCACAGCAGAAAGTAATTCTGTTTAAGCGAGACAAATATGGGACAGAAGAAATAAGATAACTGGGAACAACAGGAACATTTTTTCAAAAAGAGTGGCATGACTTTTTTTTTTTTTTTAACTCCAAGAAGAGCCTAATTTGTTTTAGAGGGGAAAACAGTAAAGAATATTGGACTGAGGGGTGCTATAAGAGATATGGAGAGGACCAGGGGTCCACGCAAGGCCTTGAGTGTGTGAGTTACAAAATGGAGGGATAACAAATTCATGCAGTTTTTGTAGGAAAAACTAGTTGGTTTGGTGAATGATTTAAAAACCCTCAATAATTATACAGTTTTTGTTTTCTAAGACATTTCACAGTTAAAGCCTCATCTAATCCAACAAGCCGGGAAGTTAAGGGTTATAACTGTTTTTACGTTGAAGAAACTGAGGCTCCAAACAAATGATTCGCCCAAGGTCTCAGTTATTAAGCTCTAGATCTTTTACTCTTAATCCAGACCTCTTTTTATAATATCAAAGTTTAAAACAATAAGTGAAGTACACAAGATTTCTTGCTCTGGAAAGAGTTCAAGCCAGGGCGTCACTTCCTGCTACCTCAGCCTTCAGCACGGCCCTCACACTCTATATAGGCACCTCATGCTCAAACCTCCTCAATTTCCTGCCTCTACATGTTTTCCTGAACTACTCCCCCTACCTGGGACACTCTCCCCCTCCCCTGTTATGGACTGAAACGTGTCTACCCCCAATTTGAAGCCCCAACCCCCAGTGTGACTACATTTGGAGCTAAGGCTTTTAAGGAGGTCATTACGGTCAAATGAGGTCGAGAAAGGGTGAGGCCCTAAATCCAACAGGGCTGGTGTCCTTCTAAGAACTGGAAGAGACATTAGACCATGAGCTCTGCACTCCCTCTCCAATCCACTCGCTCCGCACACACAGAAGGCTCTGTGAGGACACAGCGAGGTGGATGCCTATGGGGAGACCTTACCAGAAACTAACCCTGCTGGCACTTTGATCTTGGACTTCCAGATCATCTCCAGAACTGTGAGAAAATTAAATTCTAGTGTTTAAGACATTCAATCTGGTATGCTGTTATGGCAGCCAGAGCCGACTAAGACATCCCCTCTCTTTCCTAAGTAATACAAACCCTTTGATCTCAATTTAAATGTCATTTCAGAAAATGAGCCCCTTCACAAAGTTAGGTACTTGTGTTACATGCTATTACAACACCCTGCACTTCTGTCCATTTAGATAAAATGTCCATCACACTCACTTACAAATAGCTCTTTAATTCTCTACCTCTAGCTAATCTGCACACTCGGTGAAGGGCAAGGCCATCTTCGTCCCCTACAGAGCACTGTACCTTGTTATACCAGGTTTACTATATATCTGTTGAATGACTCTTCATCTTATAAGAAGTTGTTTATAGAAAGGAGCTATGAAAACAACCTAGATGATTTGTTTGCCATATTTGAACTACTGATGCTAATCCTCCTATGTTGCATTGACACCAAAGAGAAAATGTTCCTTTGTCCCCTGCCTTATTTCCTTTAGTGCTGACCTCGAAACTAACAGAATTCATATGTAGACATTCAAAGAATACCATGAGGGAAGCTAAAGTCCAGAAGTTTCTGAGGCTGGCTATAAAATGGGTAGGGGAATCTCAGGCCTGTTCAAAGAGAAAGATAGTATATATTTAACACTTGACAAAAAGAAGGCTAGCATTCTTTTTTAGTTTTTAAATAAGAATGAACTTAAAATTTAGAAAGCACACAGTTAAAAGAAAACTTAAGGGGAAAAGAACACCTACCTAAGGTTACATAAATGCAGTGATAGTGACTGCTTATAGCATCAGTGTAAGGGTTAAATTAGATAAACTGTGGAAAGCACCCAGAACCTCCTCTTTTTCAAGTATCCAACAAACAGTAAGTATTTTTTTTAAAAAAAATACTCATTTAGAACAGTAATAGTGGTATATAAATTCAGTATGTACCAATACGCAAAGCATGAAGGCGACATTAGAATGACTGTAGATGGGACCATGGAACTACATTCAACACTCAATGTTGCAATTGTGGAGAATGAGCACTTGGGAAAAAGACAGGATTATTATACCAACATCCCCGGAAATACAGCTTAGTATATTTGAAATCAACCCTACATAAAAATTTAGCATGGATTATTAAACAACGGGTCAAGAAAACTTGATAGGGAAGTACCCAGGAAGAGCCAGAATGAGTCACTCTTAGAAAAACCATGCTTCATTTCCCTTTCTGAAATGACTAGATCAGGGGTCAGCAAACTTCAGCCTGCTTCCTGTTTTTTAAAGTCTTATTGGAATACGTGCATTCATGCATATCTGTGTTGCCTATTGAGGTTTTTGTGCCACAAAGGCAGAGATGAGTAGCTGCCTGACTTCACAGGAAAAGTTTGCTGACCCCTTCTCTAGAGGACAGGAAAATGCTACGGAAGCATTTTCCTTGTATCAAGAATGGCCTTAAAACCAGGATCTCTTCACTGACCTAGCCGCAGCGCTCAGACTTTGACTTTGTGATTCCATCAAGTTTGTTTCAATTGACTGGGCCAAGTGCACAATGGGCCTGGAATAGAGAGACACCTTAGACCACCAGCACAGGGAGCTGGCAACTGCAATGAAGATGTTCCCCAAATAGGCAAGTCCCAACCCAGCCAACCAAGTGAGATCCTGAGTGGGCAGGTGCAAGGGAAAGGATGCTACACTCAAGAGAGCCCCAAGAACTGACCATTGGATTTGGCAACATGGAGGTCGATGGTGATCTTGACAAGCATATTTCAGTGGGAGTTGGGGTTGGGGGGGGGGGTCAAAAGTCTGAATGTTGTGGATTCAAGAAAGAACAAAGGGAAACGAGGTTATGTTGGCGAGTATGTACAAATCTTGTGGGGCATTCTGCATCACAGTGGAGCAGAGAAACAGATGCACTCTACTTCTGTCTCCGTCATGTAGTCACATATCACTGCCTGCCTGTACCATCACCCTTAGAAGTTGAACCATGACAGAAGAAGACCTTGGGAAATCTTTTCAATATTTTAACAATCAATTTTCCTTTTCCTCTGGATCATTCCATCAGCTTAAATATATGTCGTAGTATTTCCCATCTAAAACAAACACACTCCCTTTACCACGTGTCCCACTCCAGGACAACCATCTCACCAAGGACTTTCATGTTGCCAAATCCAATAGTCAGTTCCTGGGCCCCACCTCTCTGGTCCTGTGGGCAGGATTTGCCACAACTGATCACTGCTTCCATGTCCCTTACTGGCTTCTGGTATACCAAGCCCTCTTGTTTTTCTTTCTACCTTACAGGCTGCTACTTCTCAGACTTCTTAGCTGATTCCTTTTTATCTCCCTTTCTTCTAAATGTTGGCCTGCCCCAGGGCTTAGTCCTCACCTTCTTTTCATCAGTATCTAGATTTCTTAATAACTTCACTTAGACCCTTGACTCTAAAGGCATTATATGTTAAACACTAGAATGTATTACTTAAATTCCAAACTCTCCCCCTGAATTCCAGACTTGTAGATCTGCCCACTTACTTGATAACTTGAGCTTAAGTTACCATGCTCAAAACTGAACTCTAGATTCTAACCATCATTGCTCCAACAAAATACGCAAGAAAAACCTCTTCCCTCACTCTTCCCCATCCCAACAAATGGTCACTATCCAGCTGCTCTGGCCCAAAGGAAAACTTGACCTTTCTTTCATATTCACATCCAATCCATCAGAAAATTTTGTGAGTTGCAATAAATATCCTTGAATATATGTCTTGATGTGAACTAGGGGATAGGCCTACAACATAAATTCCTTGAAGGAAACCTGCATTTTTAAGATTCCCAAATTTAACTGTCCCATTTTATTCAATTTACTAATAATAGATCTTACGTTTGCTCTATCAACATGACGGGTGATGAACAGGACCCTGGTTGCATAAATTACGCTACCACATTTCATTGATTCTAAGATGTCCATTTCTTCCTCACATTTAATGTGTCTGCAATCCAGACTCAGCATTTTACAATTGCTATTGGCGAAGTAACACTCATGGAAAAGCTGGCATGGGAAATACCATACATGTTGAGTTTGCCATTTAAAATGTCTTCAAAAAGTTACAGTACGATCTGGCACTGAAAAGAAAAATTACTGAACAGAAAGTGCAAAAACAGGAGCTGGACATATATTTGATGTTAGTCAAACAAATATTCGTAGTAACATGGAACAAGTGCAATTGAGTATTTTCCTGCAACGCAACATCCAGTCTTCTCATGGGACCTCTGGTAGGAAGAAATCCACATGAAGATAAAGCTGTGTTAGTTTTTGTTATTAAGCTACATGCAAAAATAAAAATGCCTATCACAAGCCAAGCGGTGCAAATGATGGCAGGAAGAATTGCAGATGTCCTCTGGAAACACACATTACAAAATAAATAAATAAAAGGATGGTATGATTAATTCATGAATCAGCCAGGATTGTCAGGAAAGTACTACATCATAGTTTAGCAATGTTTTTCCATTTCAATGCATAAAATAATGGGTGACTTATAATTTATGGCATCCTGTATTCAATTAAGTGATATATATGTACAATGGAATACCTTCCAGCTAAGAAAATGGGTAAAATAAAGTAGATCCATATGTACTGATGTGGAAGAATCTCTAAGACAAATTATAAATGCAAAAACAATAATACAAACAAAATTGTTCATAGTATGCCTGCCATTTATGTAAAAAAGAGACCGAGAGACAAAAACACAAATCTATAGAGAGAGAGAGAGAGAGAGAGAGAGAAAAGGTACAGCTGGGGAGCCAAAAATAGCCTTCTTCTATGGAAACTTAACATATCAACAGCCGGCACTGTAAATCAGGGAAGAAAGGACAGACCACTCAGTAAACAGTAATGGAATAATGTGGTATCCATATGGAGAAAAATAAAATTGAGTCCTTCATACAAAGTTCACTTCCAAATGGATTTCATTTAAATGGAAAAGCAAAACTCTAAAACAGAAGTATGACCTTGGAGTAAGGAAGGATTCCTTTAAAGCACATAAAAGCCACAAAATACATAGAAAAAAAATGTAATTACATTAAAAATAAATACTTCTTTTTTAAAAAGATTTATTTATTTATTTTAGAAAGAGGGGGAGGGGCAGAGAATGAGACAGAACCTCAAACAGACTCCGGGCTGAGCACGGAACCCAATGTGGGGCTTGATCCTACAACCCTGAGATCATGACCTGAGCCGAAACCAAGAGTCAGATGCTTAACTGACTGAGCCACCCAGGTGCCCCAATACTGCTGTTTCCCAAAAGATACCAGTAAGAGAGTGAAAAAGCAAGACTAGACGCAAAATCAAGCCACAGACTAGAACACTCTTTGCAATACATTTATCTGACAAAGGATGTGTCACAGAATGGAAAATTAGTACTTGTGAAATATATCCCTGACCAAGGGTTTATACCTAGAATATATACTCTAAAAAATTAAAAAGACAAATCAATTTTTTTAATGGCAAAAGACTTGCACAGGTACTTCCCCAAAGGATTTTCGATACACAATAAACATATGAAAAGGTACTCAACATAATTTGTCCTCAGGGTAATAAAAATTAAAACCACACAGAGAAAAAATAAGAATAAATAAAATAAAATAAAATAAATAAAACCACACAGAGATAAGACTGCATATATCGGAATGGGTAAAATTAACAAGATACTACCAGTGTTAACAAGGATAGAAGCAAATAGAATTCTCATACATTGCTGGTGGGAGAATAGACTGGTATAAGCATTCTGGAACTCTGTTTTGCAGTATCTAGTAAAGCGAAACACACCTATATCCTTCTACTCAACTTAACTCCTAAGTAAATAGCAAAGAGAAGCAAGTACATATGTCCATCCTAAGACATGTACAAGGATGTGCACAGCAGCTTTATTTATAATAGCCAAAAGTTAGAAATATGCCAATTGTCCATCCATAGTAAAACAATCCCATATTTCAGGGCAGGAGGTAAAAGGAGGAGAAAATAAAGAATGAACTACATAGCGAACCATGGTTAGTTGATTCTGGGGAAGGAAAGGGAATCAACAGAGAAACATATACAAAAGGTTTCAATTGTACTAGTCACTTTCTAATCCCAACTGTACTAGCCATATTAATGTTAACTAGGTGTTGTGTGCATAGATTTTAATATTTAATTCTTTTCTTTAAACTGTCTGTGTGTGTGTGTGTGTGAATGTGTGCGTAAAAATCTTTGAGTTTGGGAACCTGAGCAAAGCCACTTGTGTAAAAAGAAGAATAGTTAATGTACAAACACATGTATGCAGGTAGAGGTATGACTATGTACACCTCTAGAAGGATATAAGAAAAGCTGGCCACAGGAATTGTTTGGAGGAGGCAAAACTATCTGGCAACAAACTCAAATAGTACCAAAGGTGTATAAGGGTAAAGAAGCTTCCTTTCCATTCTCATCCTGATCCAGAGTTCCACAGTTTGCCTCCTTCCAAATCACTCCTTTAACACCCCAGAAAAATACCCTTGTGCACTGTTGTTATGAATGTAAATTGGTGCAGCCACTCTGGAAAACAGTACAGAGACTCCCGGACAAATTAAAAATAGAAATACCATATGATCCAGCGATTCCACTTCTGGGTACTTATCCAAAGAAAACAAAAACACTAACTCAAAAAGATACAAGGAACTCTGTGCTTACTGCACATTATTTACAATAGCCAAGACACAGAATCAACCTAAGTGTCCACTGATACATGAATGGATAAAGAAAATGTGGTGTATATATATATAATGGAATACCACTCAGCCATGAAAAAAGAAGGAATCCAGCCTTGCAAAACATGGATGGACCCCGAGGGCATTATGCTCAGTGAAAATAAGTCAGACAGAGAAACACAAATACTGGATGATATCATTTATATTTAGAATCTAAAACAAAAATGAAAACACACAGAAAACAAGCTCATACATGCAGAGAACAGATTGGTGGTTGCCAGAGGCAGGGGCAGAAATGGGTGAAGGGAATCACAATGTACAAACTTCCAGGTACAAAATAAATCAGTCCTGGGAATGTAACGTACAGCATGGTGACAACAGTTAATAATACTGTACTGTACATTTGAAAGGTGCTAAGAGAGTAAATCTTTCAAGTTCTCATCATAAGAAAAAAAATTTGTAACTATGTCTGTGGTGATCAATTTGCAATATATGCAAGTATTAGATCATTATGCTCTTCACCTGACAGTTAAACCTGAATTAAAAAATTTTTTTTGATTGACTTATTTGTCAGAGAGAGAGAGTGAGAGAGCACAAGCAGGGGGAAGGAGAAGCAGGCTCCCCACTGAGCAGGGAGCCTGATGCGGGACTCAGTCCCAGAACCCTGGGATTATGACCTGAGCCAAAGGCAGACACTTAACCCACTGAGCCACCCAGGCCAAAAAATTATTTTAAATAAAAATAAAATCCCAGAAACAGATGGGCAAGTTTGCATGTGAGAACTGATATTCCTAAACTTGGAAGTGTTGTAACTGAATGTAAGATATAGGAGTGTGTTATGTAACACGTGTGTGTATTGTATGATAGTGTATGTTATGTAGTACAGAATATATAACATATTATAATATCTGGAGTGATTAGGTCAAATGTAATTCAGAGCAGGAAAGCTGTTAGCTCAGAGAAGGAAAGGAAACAGACACAAGGTGAAATGATATTAGAACAAGATGGGGAAGACCTTAGTGGCCCTGTTATATTTCCACACTAACCACTGTTATTGAGCTACAGCCCATTTCTCCACAGCACGGACCTCCCTCTGTCCATACACATTCATTTCGTGGGTTTCTATTATGAAAAGTGACTGCTGCACCAGACACTGAGCTAGCTCTCTGAGAGCAGAAACGTGGCTTTTGCTCAGCACTGTTTCCCTAAACCCAGCCCCGTGGCAGAGAGGCTAAGAGCACAGGGTTCTTTTTTTTTTTTAAAGATTTTATTTATTTATTTGACAGAGAGAGACACAGTGAGAGAGGGAACACAAGCAGGGGGATTGGGGGAGGGAGAAGCAGGCTTCCCGCCGAGCAGGGAGCCCCATGCGGGGCTCGATCCCAGGACCCTGGGATCATGACCTGAGCAGAAGGCAGACGCTTAACGACTGAGCCACCTAGGCACCCCCAAGAGTGCAGGATTCTTATTTCATCTCTCTGGGGCTCAGTTTCCTCATCTCTAAAATGACACCAGCAGCTCCTACTCACAGGGTTATCGTCAGTGCACGGAAAGCACCAAGCACCATGCCTGATACTTAGGAGAGCTTCATAATGCCCGGGGTTGGTGACAGTATCAGACAAGTTACTGTATTTCGTCAAAAAGAACCAGGACTTCCCTGAAAAGCAGCAGAACTTTCCTGGATTGCGAAAGTAAGATGGGCCAAGGGCATCTTGCTGGGAAACACTAACTCTTTCAAGAATTCCCTGGGTTGTATATTGTCAAACTGCTCACTGCAGTATTATGTAAAGTAACAGGGGAATGGAATCCCAGTAAGGGAACTGGGACAGGTGTGGCAGGTGTCCGGCATGGAGAACTTTCCAGCACTCAGAAGTGATGGACTGGATATACACACAGTAACCTGCACAGAAACGAAAACAACATGCCTTGGGAAAACGTTCAGAAACAGGAGATCTGTAGAACAAAACCATTTCTAGAAATTAAAATGCCAGGCATACAAAGTAGTAAGAGATACTTAAAAACACACACAAACTAAAAGAATATTCATTCAATGTATGAGATGATTGATGATTGCCGTGGTGGGGGCGGGGGGGGGGTGCGGAGGAGATGAGATGAGAGTAGGGAATGAAGATGGAAGGGAATAAGAGCGGGACCTCAGTGCCCATGATGGGAAGTGCCATGAACTGAGAGGTAGTAACCAGCTGCACCACAAGTGCAAGAGTAAAAATGAAGATAACAACAACAATCATCCCCTGTGGTAATGATGAAATGGACAAGAACAGCCTCATGAGGCTGTCCATTGGTAGGAGTGGACAGTAGCTGATAACAACAAGCTGATTATCACAGGCTACAATCAATGCAAATAAGCTTCAAACTCAAGGTCTGAAGATACTTAGATGGGACTGTTAATCTGAAGCATGTTAAGAGTTATGTAAATGTGAATTTAATATTGTTTATAAGCAGTGGAATGAATGAATGAGTGTATATATATATGTATATGTGTGTGTGTATATATATATATGTATATGTATATGTGTGTATCCTATATCTCAAATAGGATCGCAAAAGAGTACATTAAAAGTGTGGACAAAACACAAGTTATAGGATCACAAATCACTGCTATACCTAGTTTTCAAATCTTTTCAGATTCTTCCATTTATAGAGGCTAATTGTGAAGAGAAATGATGGTAAGATACAAGATATATAAGCATAAATAAAGGCAGTGAATAAAGGGAATTCTTTTCATGGGAACTGTTACGATTATAGGTTAAATTATATGTGTAATATAAAGATTTTACAAGGTGATAAAAGGAAAAGAAAGACATGTCTATGAAATTTATGTCCTTAAGCTCCCTATGCAGTGAACCAGAAAACAAGGAGTGGACCATTTGGCAGCAGCAGTTTTATAAATGCGAGCTCTAATGAAAATGTCATACTGAAAGATTTCCAGAAGTTGTGAATGGGGAAATTGTTTATGTGAAGTGAATGAAAATGTTCTGCACTGTTCAGATTGTATTCTGTGCATCCGAGCTTGGAATTAACCAAGAGCAGACTGCTTCTCTAGTGGAACTCATCCTCAGAAATTTATTTAGGGGCGCTCTGAATGTAGAAGTATGAGTTAACGGAATATAAGGGATTCCTCACCTTCCACATGAGCCAAGGTCAATCTGTCTAGGCGTACAGCTGAAAAAGCCCAATCTGCTGGTAGCTTGCAGATCTGTGGCATCAGCCTGGGACCTGGTCAAAGTGGCTGAGTGGGCTGACTCTCGACCATCAGACCTGACCCTTCTCCGTGACACGGATTCTCAGCCCTGCTGCTATTCAGTGCTGCCTCATTCCACCATCTCTCCAATTATCTCCAGTGGGATGAGAGGATACTGAGAAAAACTGGAAAAGTGAAAGGCTGAACGCCATGATCACACGGGATTTCAGAATTCATGCTCGTGCCTATTTTGGTATAGATTGAGGTCAAAGAACTTGTACACTTAATAGAATCACTAAGGAAATAAAGCCTGTGTCTGTTTGTATATTCATATAGTTGTACCTGCTTGGAGTTACTAAATAGAGTGAAGTTGGATAAAACAGATGTTAAAATAGCAAAACCCAGCTTCTTCAGATGTAAGGCTGTTTGGTATCCAGTATTGAAACTGACAGTCATGTAATTTTAACTTCTTGTCTAATAAAGGGAAAATCTAGAAACTGTTCATGTAAATGTTCTTTATTTAAATATTAGGCTTTCAGATTTTATCTTAATTTCCAATTGACACATAATCAGCAGTAGTCTGAAGCACTCCAGCTTTTAGTTTCTCTTTAAGTTTTTAACTACCTCGGGGCACCTGGGTGGCTCAGTCGTTAAGCATCTGCCTTCGGCTCAGGTCATGACCCCAGGGTCCTGGGCTGGAGCCCCTCGTCGTCGGGCTCCCTGCTCAGCGGGAAGCCTGCTTCTCCCTCTCCCACTCCCCCTGCTTGTGTTCCCTCTCTCGCTGTGTCTCTCTGTCAAATAAATAAATAAATCTTTAAAAAAAAAAGCTTTTAGGGGCACCTGGGTGGCTCAGTCGTTAAGCGTCTGCCTTAGGCTCAGGTCATGATCTCCAGGTCCTGGGATCGAGCCCCGCATCGGGCTCCCTGCTCGGCGGGGAGTCTGCTTCTCCCTCTCCCTCTGCCTCTCCCCACTGCTCCTACTCTCTCTCTCTCTGTATCTCTCTGTCTCAAATGAATTAAAAAAAAAAAAAGCTTTTAAATAAATATTTCAGAAGATACTAAAGGGATACTGAAATTCCTTTTTTAATGAGAAATCTTTTGGTAACATGAATGACTTTACTCTTTAAACTTTTTACAAGAGGTTTATGTATTAATGTTTAGTATTTTGTTTAATAATATGAACCTTACAGGAAAAAATATTTTTTTTTTAAATTTTCACCCACTGGCAGCCTGGTATTTTTTATTGGCAAGCTCTACCCACTGGTTATATATTAATAGCTAATTACAAATGTTCCAATAAAATACTATTCTGTTTACTATAATCCTAAATCTAAAAGGATTTTAGCAATGGATCCAATTATTATCAAAGAAGGCTGGAAGACATATGAAGAATTGCATAAAAACATTCATACATAAGTATTACCTATGGAAATTAATAAAAATGAAGGGTCAGTTAATTATAAAACATGTGAAGAAAGAAGCAGAATACTTTGCAAACATAATGAAATTCATAAGTTGAGAGTAGAACCACTCTCTTATTACATGGCTGCTACCAAATCATACTGGGCGTGAGAAGGAATAATTAATATTAGACTGTTATATCATGGCCCCTAAAAGTGAAAACAACACCCTGCCCTTGGGATGAAGTTGAGCTTTCAAAGATGTAAATATTTCTACCGGGTGCCAGTATGCAAACCCAGGAGCAAATAAAGCATTAAAGACTGCTAGACATATACTTAATTCTTTCACAAGGCTTGAGATGGTGATACCCTTGAAAGTAGTTAAGAAATCCTTAGAGAATTTGTTTAAATGCAGAGTCTCTGATCCTGGCTCCACAGATTTAGATTATTTGGATCTGGACTGGAGCTCAATACAGATGAGTTTGTTGTAGAATACTGAATATTCTATACACACAAGGGAGTATCACACACAAGAAGAGAAACTGGGCACATGAGATCAAGGAGGGGCTGATATCACTTAATAAATTACCCCGACGTATATTTATTTGCTCATTCAAAGAAGTCAAAATACCTCCTGGATCGAAGACCCACTTAATCAATTAATCTAACCATGAAAAGAACATGAAAGAAAAATGTGGATGTTAGCCAGCAGTAGACAAGACCAAAACATCAGATAACTGACACAGAGGTGAGCCTGCAATTATTCTGGGAAGCCAGTGACAAGACAGAGCCATCACGAACCCAAGTAACATAAAAAGGCCAGCAAAAGTAGCCACCCCTGATGAAAGCGGCCCAGTAGACGGGAAGCCACTGGGCCTAACCCTCCAGCCAGCACCGCACTTATCAAATGCAGCCACCATGAAAAGACCGTGCATGATAACTTACCAGACTAGATTGTAGAACATCTGTGTGGTGTACAAATGTTTAAATCCATATGGTTTATTGAACATTGTTTGTATTATGCTTGTTTCTGAATTACAGGTGATTGTTTTCTGCCTGTACCTTTAATTAGAAAAATTCTAGTTGATATAAATATACCAAATATAAATAACGTCGACTTACCAAACGATATCCGTTATTTCCTTTGATTCTTAACTTACTGCTTGTAAAGCAGATTTAAAAAAATTTTTGATTCCAAACCATAATCAAATAGGTAAGTTGAAAGAGTGTAGTTGGAGCGAACTAGTTGGCAAGCTTTTGTCACTGAGATTCTTAAATTTAGGCATGCATCAGAATCACCATTCTGACCTACTCAATGAGAATCTCTGGGAATAGGGTCAATATGTGTGTTTAAAAAAAAAATACCTGGGTGGGGGCACCTGGGTGGCTCAGTCAGTAGTCAGTTAAGCATCCAACTCTTGATTTCGTCATGATCTCAGGGTTGTGAGATCGAGCCCCGCATCAGGCTCCATGCTAGGGCTAGAGCCTGCTTAAGATTCTGTTTCTCCCTCTCCCTTTGCCCGCCCAATCAAACAATCAATTAATCAAACAAACCTGGGTGATTCAAATGCAAAAAGTTGAAGACCACCAATAGAGAGGATTATTGTGACAACATGCTGGACTATAAAATCAGGTTTAAAAGCTTGTCTAACTCTAGATTAAAGGATTCCAGGAGTCAGAACAATTTACTAAATCACAGAACAAAATATGCTAGGAAATATAACATGAATATAACAAACATAACTATAGAATAAAGGACAAAACCACATAATCAAGACGTTTAGAAAAAGCATCAACAATATCCAATATCCATTCATAACAAAAACTCTCAACAAACTTGGAATAAAAGAATCCGATCTTAGAGGGGGAAAGTACTTCAGGATAAATGCAAGACAGTGCTTCCAGGGTAGTAACAATGTTTCAACAAACTTTAAAAATTGCTTCTTCCTATCCTAAAATATAAAAACTAAAAATATATAAATAAAAATATAAAACTAAAAACTAAAACTTCATTAATATTAAAATGTCAGAGACATAAGGAGTAGATAACTTTTTTAATTGTCCCAATTCTTCCAAATTTGTTAGGGAGACTGCAATTCATGAAATTCATTACCTAGATTCTTAATAGTCTTTCAAAAGGCATCAAAAGGATGCCAAAGGACCACTTAGGTATTTATTCTATGGCCTTATGTATTTCCGTACTTCTTGTATTCAGATGACAGAGTAGAGAACCTGGTAAGCATACAATTACCTGGTAGAGAGCAGAATGGATAGACTATATAGCAAAAGAGTGTCATCTCATTCTCCCTATTCCTAAAAATCTCCATATGCCACAGCCCCTTCATTGCCCACCCACACTCAATCTCCCCACCTCAATCATCCCTCCATACCACTCTCCATAAAACCAGAGCTGCCTAGAAGAGGAAGGAGACAAGTGATAGGGTCTTTATAAGGCATCCTCAACCCACACAAATGGCCTTAGCTACTCCAGGCATGTCCTTCTTTGGCAAGGGCACCCACCAGTAGACTGGGACCTACCAGCAGATCTTATCGGCATGATGTGTAAAGCTACAACTCTAGTTCTCAAGTTCCTTCCCTAACTCCCACTGTGAACTTCATTTTCAATATTTCCTGTGGGGGAAGAGTTTTCCACTCCCACTCCTTGGTAATCCCAAGACTTCAGGAAAATGAAAATAAAAAGCAGCAGCTCTCCCTCCTCCAAATTTCAAAACCATTACCACTTCTGCCTTGGAGAACTGTTGCCAAGACAAGAGACATTACACTGAGGAATGCCTCTGAGGACACTCAGGAAAATATGAGGAAATATTGGTGAATCCTGATTAAGGAAGGGCAAACAGCCTTGCTCATTGCTCATTCCTGACTCATCTACATTGGTAACTGTGGCTGCTTCTGTATCACAATGGTGGAATTGAGTCGTTGCGACAGAAACCATAAGGCCCACAAAGCCTGAAATATTTATCATCTGGCCCTTTAAAGAAAATGTCTGCTGGGGCGCCTGGGTGGCTCAGTCGTTAAGCGTCTGCCTTGGGCTCAGGTCATGATCCCAGGGTCCTGGGATCAAGTCCCACATCGGGCTCCCTGCTCAGCGGGAAGCCTGCTTCTCCCTCTCCCACCCCCCCTGCTTGTGTTCCCTCTCTCGCTGTGTCTCCCTCTGTCAAATAAATAAATAAAATCTTAAAAAAAAAAGAAAGAAAATGTTTGCTGACACCTGGTCTTGATAACCAGGAGAAAGGAGTCACTTATGATGTTTTGGGGGGCTATTTCAAACTAGATATTAGAAGTTTCACACATGAATGAATGATAAGTTGCCCACCCAGAAACAGGGAGTCAGTTTGTACCTCAGTTCCGATGAACGTAGGACGAATATACAGACTAGCAGATGTTGAATAGGGGACCCATTCTTGATCCAATTTCACAAGCTGTTTAATACACTCTAAAAGCTCTTCCTTGTCAAATACCTGAAGGAATGGAAAACATAATGAAGAGTGGAATTTTCCTCCACTGTAGCAATAAGTAATGATCCTCATGAAAGCTTTAGACTGTTAAAAAAAAATAGTAATAATAAAACCAACCAAGAATCTTTTTCTGTCATTTTTTTACCCCCAGATTGTGATGGGATGATGGATTATCTACGTGGAGGAGATAAAACAGTGGATCCCTACCTCTTACCATAGTAAATATCAACTACAGTTGGATTATACATTTAAATGCGATAAAACATTAAGACTTTTACAAAGTAAAAATTAAAAAATACCTCTGTCACCTTAAGGTAGGAAAGCATTTGTTTGTTTTTTTAAGATTTTTTTATTTGAGAGAGAGTGCATGCACAAGAGTGGAGGGAAGGGACAGAGAGAAGGGAGAGAGTCCTTAAGCAGACTCTGAGCTGAGAAGCAACAAATTGGGTGAAGTTATTCGTAACCCATAATTAACCAAGGATCATAACTTGAATATGTTAAGATATTCTGAAAATGAGTAAGAAAGACACAAATGATCTAATAGGAAAATGGGCAAAGGCAAAGAGCAGTTTATTTCTAAGGAGAAAAAGGCTTTCATATACTAGATGGGTGACAGTTTGTAAAATAAGTAGTTTCTACTCACTTAACAGGGCAAAGAAACATACTTTCAGAGATGTATGTCATGGGTTATGCAAGGTTGAAATGAGTCAGAAACACACATCCAAGTAGAACTCATAATACCAAGAATTGGCTACTTAAATGAGAACTTAGAACAGCAATCACAGCACAATAATATAGGAAATCGGGACTGCCAATCATATAGGACACATCATCACCCTGAGTCACCAAGGATTTAGTGGAAATAGAACTTGACTAGGAATTAAAAAAACTTGCACCCAATTTCTTGCCCTGTCCCTTTACTCTGTGACTTTAGGCAAGTCGTTTATGCTCTAGAGGTTTGAGTTTTCTTCTAGGTACAAAGGTCCTACTAAAATGTACAACACATAACTTTTTTTTTTTTAAACCCATACCTTCTTGAGGCTCACTGTTATGATTAAACAGAGAAGGAATGTATAACCACATAACACAGTTTATGGCAGAGCTGTGGTCCAACAGATGTTATTTCCCTTTCCTTCTGTCCCCACTTTAAAGTATTTCCTGGTAATTTGTCTGTAATGGCACAATTGTGAAATTGGTCCAAAGAACTTACCTTCATTTCCCTTTTGGCACTATATTATGGCCTCTGAAGGAGGTGCGTGAGCATGGGTTACAAAAATAGGGAGGAGAAGGAAGAGCCCGGCTAAAAAGAAGTAGTTAGTTGGGCTTCTTCAAAGCATAGCTAGGGCTAGGCTCCTAAAAGTTAGGCACACAGAATTTGTAAAAGAAGAAAAGGACTCCTTCAGTTCAGAAAGGCAGCCTGGTCACATCTCAGGGAAGGGAAGTAATCTAAGACACCTCCTACCTAGACATGAGCCTTAGGATCTAAATCCAACCCACCATGTAATGAATTCTGCTCTTTACAAAACAATGTTATAGACAGTCACCAATGGCCATGACAAACCATTCGATATCATTTTCTTAAAAAAAAATAAAGCCTAGGGTAAAATAAATTAAATCATTGCAAACTTGCTAGTGTCCCAAGCAATTAGGCAAAATACTCCCAAAATATCTGTGTGGCACACCCTATTTTCCATTTCACATATTATTTCATAGGGTCTTCAAATTTTATTGATTTTAGTTTAAGGTATATTTTTCTTCCTTATCCTATTATCTCTTACATACACATTAACACCCCATGGACATTTATGAAGAAACAGATTGTGGAACTGCCAAGTGGTATTGGTTATTTGCTTGTATTTTTACCTCACTGATTACCAAGTAGATCGGAAGTAACTTAAGTGTTCATATGGTTTTTACTGAATATTGATCTAACTACAGTTGGCCCTTGAACAACATGGATTTGAACTGCATAGGTCCATCTGCATGTGTATTTTTTTTTATATAGTACGGTACTGTAAATGTATTTTCTCTTCCTTGTGATTTTCTTAATAACACTTCCTTTTCTCTAGCTTACTTTGTTATAAGAATCAAATCTATAATATATATATATACACAAAATATGTGTTAACTGTTTATGTTTTGGTAAGGCTTCCAGTCAACAGTAGGATCCTGGTTAAGTTTTGGGAGGATATTCAACTGCCTGGGGGTCAGTGCCCCTAACCCCTGCATTATTCAAGGGTCAACTGTATTCAGAAATGATTTGTTTTGTGGTAAATTCACAGTGACCCATTACATCAAGAGAAACACCAAAGAAAGTCCTAAATTTACATACCGGCAAAGTGGTCCTCACAGCAGATCGGTGCATTCTATCCATGTTGAGGTTTGGCCGAAACAGTCGAATTTTATTATCTACTCCTCGAAATGCCTTCAATCCCTCAAACAACTAAAGATAAAAAGAGAAATAAATCTTAGGGGATAACTAAATGAAAACAATCTCTGTGTTTAAAAGACTGACTTTTCTATGGGCACTCATATTCTTCATCATGCCAAGCTGTTGACATAGACCAAAGATCTCCAAATCTAAAGAAGCCAACAGTTGACAGGCTGGTTACTGTAGCTGGGTTAAAAAGAAATTCTTTTAGTACCAAAATCTGATAGGAATTCAAAGTCATCCTTTCCTTAGCAGGAGCCACATTGCCAAGTAACACCTCCACGGAGGTGGGGAGAACACATCTCCAATCACACAACGTGGGCTAACTGCCCAGTCAATGAAAATGGACACAAAGAACCCACTCCTGCCACCCTAAACACGCATGCATCCTTTCATTTAATCTGGCTCATACAAACTCTGGATAGTAGATAATCTAGATGTGACCAGGACTGGTTTAGTACCCCAATCACAGAAGCCAAGCAGCTCAAGACCATCCTATGGTAGGGCCAGGCCACCTTTCTCAAAATGCCACGCCAGACAAACCACTGGGCAGGGATGTTAAAAGACTCTTCTGAAGTAGCTACATACTGATAAATGCAGAGAAAAGAGAAAAATCAATAATTTTAGTGGGAAATTTTAACACTCGTTCTCTAAACTGACAGAACAAACAGGCTGAAACTCGGCAAAGATATGGAAGATTTGAACAACAGGAACAGCAAACTAACCTAGCGGACAGACAGAACCCTGCACACACCACCTGCAGAATGCATGCTCTTTTCACACATTTTCCAACCATAAACCAGAAATCAGGATCAGAAAGAGGACAACAAAATGTCAACATTTTGGAAAGGAAGAAACTCATCACTAAATAAAGTGCGAGTCAAAGAAGAAAAATAAGGGAATTTAGAAAATTTGTTGAAGTGAAGGATAGTTGGGCCCTTAGAAGCTTGTAGCCTTAAAGCTCAGCTCACATGAGAAAAGAAATCTAAATCATGTAGCACAATTTCAAAGCACTAAATTAGATTTAAGGGCAAATATGTAACTTATTAAATGGAACAGGAGTAAAGCTTCAGTTAAAACAGAAGGTTGTCAGATTTTGGACTTGGTTGAGAACATCTGAAACACACCTGAAACAAAAAGACATAGTAAGCAAAATGTCATACAAATTTTTTCTAAAGTAAAGCTGGTGAGGTTATATTGTTAGTAAATATAAAACAAAATTAAATTTTATTTAATTTTAAGAAAATTAATAAATTTTAATTAGTAAATACAAAACAAAATTAGTACATACAAAACAAAATAAATTTTTAACTTAAATTTAACTGGACATAAAAGAAAATAACTTCATAGGGTTCCATTTACTTCACTTTAATTTTAAAATTGTATGCACCTGATGTAGGTACATACATATGTTAAAATTATATGATAATCTCATTAAGCAACACAGACACAAAAAGTACTTCCACAAATCAAAAAGACAACATGATAAAAAAGTGAGCAAAAGATCTGAATAGGCACTTTAAATAAGATATCCAATTGCCCAATAAACCTATGAAAAGGTGTTCAACCTCTTAAGAGTAATGGAAATTAATATCACAATAATGAGATGCCATTACACAGAAGTAGCTAAAATTTTAAAATCTGACCATATTAGGAGTTGGCAAGGTTTTGGAACAGTGAGAATGCTTATTCATGGCTGGTGGGTATAAATATTGGTCTCCCATCCAAGTACTAACCAGGCCCGACCCTGCTTAGCTTCCGAGATCAGACGAGATCGGGCACGTTCAGGGTGGTACGGCCGTAGACTGGTGGGTATAAATATTGGTAAAACCACTACAGAAAATAGTCTCCCTTTTCTTATAAAACTAAAGATACATCCGATGACTTAGCAGCACTATTCCTCGATACAAGCTTACACAGTATTTCTCAAATCTTTTGGCATCAGGAGGTCTTTAAACTTTTAAAAATTATTATTGCTTCTCGGTCTTTTGGCTAAGATCAAGTGTAAACTTTTAAAAATTATGAAGGCCCCCAAAAGCTTTTATATATGCAGTTATTCTATCAATAATTACCATATGAGAAATTAGAAGTGAGCCATTTAAATTTATTTAACAATAATAAACCGTGACATGTTTAACATATTTTAATGAAGACTACCTATATTTTCCAAAAGGATTATTGTTAAGTGTGGCAGTTTTTCATTACTGTAAATCTTTAAAGGGTGGCTTAATGAAAGACAACTAGATTCTTATATCTGCTTTTGCTCTTGCAGTATATTGTTTTGGTTGAAGTACACAAAGAAAATCCCAATCTCACAGATACGCACTTGAGAAAGGGATAAGTATTTTTGATAGCCTTTTCAGATACCTGTGGTTATTCTTCTCTGATACCACTTCAAAAGTTGACCAGTGGTGGTTCCTTGAAGGTTAGCTGCAATGCGGAATTTGAAGCCCTATCAATAAAGTTTTCATACTCTGTTAACTTATTAAAATCCAATAATGTATCAGAGTTCAACTAAAGAAGCAGAACAGGAGATACCTATATTATTACCAGATTTATTATAAGAAATTGGCCAACGCAATTGTGGTGGCTGACTAAGCAAATCCAAAATCTGTAAGACAGGCCATCAGGGAGAGAAGATGACAAGCAGGCTGGGACGCTCAGGTGATCAGAAAGGGAGAGACAAAGGAAAAGAAAGCTAGGTCTAGCTATGTGTGGAGTCTCTTACCTCACAGAAGTCCTAAGGTTGGGCTCACCCAGAACAATTTCCCTTTTGATTAACTTTAAGTCAGATGATTAGGGACTTCAATCACATCTACAAAATTCCTTCACCACAGCACCTAGATGGGTGTTTGATTGAATACCTAGAAGATTATGTGTATGCAATAAAATGGTCATGCCTCCCTCTGTCCTCCATCACTCACAAGAGAATGTCTTGTAGGTATTCTAACTAGAAGGAAACTAAAAATCAAATTCTGGGGACTGCAGCGCAGACTAGCCAAACTGACACATCAAAAGCCATCACAGTCTATCTTGTATTTTGAATGGATCTTAAGTCATGCATAAATTTGTAATGTCATGCAATGGTTATCTGGAAAACATTGGTTCAAGCTATGCAGATCTTCCCAAGGTTAACACCTTTTTCATACAACGTATTTTTTTAAAATCTGTTAATTTTATACTAACATCATCAAAAAACTCTCTAATAGTAGAAAGGCTCAAGCTTGTGGTGGTGGATACAAATTTTCCAAAATCCTAATTTTTACTTGTAAGCTAGAATTTTATCAATGGCAACAAATATAGTCCATTGTTTTGCTTGAAGTGGCAGACTCACTTTGTTCATTTTCAAGAAGACACGTGCAAAATGCCCAATTCTGTGTAACTATACTTTGTTCTTTCAAGTAAAATGGTTCTAAGTTGAAAAAAGCAGCCAATTCAGCTCACAGCACACACACGCTCACAACACACAAATCACACAATTACTTTTCCTTGAGACAACTGTAGTAGTATTTAAGGATGTAGAAGTGCTTTAGGCAAAGTTTCTATTTCACCACACAGATTAAAATGACACTTACTCAAGTCAAAATTTAATAAATTAATAATTATTGCCACTTCACCAAGAACACTCTTAAGTAAAGCTGATGTTCTTTATACTTTAACACTTGGCAGTAAAGAATATAATGGCTAACTAGCAGAAGCTGGTGTCAGAGTCTTACTGCAAATGTCAACACACAGTGAAAAAGAAAAATATGGTCTTGGTGTTAATGCGAAGTGTTTTAACCTTGGCAACCTCTTGAAAGGAGCCCCATACTTTAGAGGGCTTCTCATCTCTGCCTTCCTCCAGCTGTGACCTTTCCTTGGGGCAAGTAGTCATCTGGACCCTGAGCTCCTTTTTCAGACCAGGCTCCAAGTACCCACTTCCCTGGAATTCCCTTCCCAAATGGCCCTGATCCCATTTTCAGAGCCTGAATGACTCTCCTTAGGTTCATCCTACTGAAAACACATAGCACCACTGGTGTGCCCATGCCCAAGACCAACGGATGGCCAAGGCTCATCCATCTGCACATAGTATAGGTATCTACACATATGTGTGTGAGGCTCTTTGTGGCACAGGATGGAGCCAAGGCAGGAAGAGGTAGTGGGTGAACCACCGGGTTTCTGTTTGTACTTTTGTCCCAGGCCCCACTGATGTTCATGTGGGTCCTGGATGAATAAATCTTACGTAATATTGAGCTCAAACAACACACACACACACACACACACACACTTTATATTTCCATTTACATAAAGTTTCAAAAAGAGGCAAAACTAGGGGTGCCTGGTGGCTCAGTCATTAAGCGTCTGCCTTCAGCTCGGGTCATGATCCCGGGGTCCTGGGATCGAGCCCCGCATCAGGCTCCTTGCTCAGCGGGGAGCCTGCTTCTCCCTCTCCCTCTGCTGCTCCCCCTGCTTGTGCTCTCTTTCTCTCTCTGTCAAATAAATAAAAAATCTTTTAAAAAAAAAAGACTAGGGGTGCCTGGGTGGCTCAGTCGGTTGAGCGACTGCCTTCGGCTCAGGTCATGATCCCAGGGTCCTGGGATCGAGCCCCGCATCGGGCTCCCGGCTCGGCGGGGAGCCTGCTTCTCCCTCTGACCCTCTCCTCTCTCATGCTGTTTCTCGCTCGCTCGCTCTCTAATAAATAAATAAATAAAATCTTTAAAAAAAAAAGACTAAAAAAAGGCAGAATTATAGTGTTAAAGATAGATACAATCTAAAGCACTCATTTGTTAAGTATTCATTAAATAACAGTACATTACCCATTTTTTGTCAAATTATGTTTTGACTCTTTCAACCTGAAAATGAACTACTATCAAGTTTCATATTTTGCCCAAGTTCCCTACTCATGGTTCATATTTCGCTATTTGAAATCTTCACATATGTATCTATTAAAAAATACTTTCATGGGACGCCTGGGCGGCTCAGTCAGTTAAGCGTCTGCCTCCGGCTCAGGTCATGATCCCAGGGTCCAGGATGGAGTCCTGCATCTGGCTCCCTGCTCAGTGGAGAGCCTGCTTCTTCTTCTCCCTCTGCCTGTGGCTCCCCCTGCTTGTGCTCACTCTATCAAATAAATAAAAGCTCTAAAAAATAAAAATAAAGAATACTTTCATAATTAATAAAAACCACATGTAGTTGCAGATCTCAAAATAAAATGGATTCTAAAATCAATAGGGCTGATGAATGGAGGAGAATGATATTTAAGAAGACTGCTCATATATTCACTTTGGGGTTAAAAAAAATATAACTACAACTATTTTTGAACTTCAAAGTCAGGTTGGCATCCAATAATGTAGTGTCCGTAAGGGGATCAGTATAAAAGAAACAGTCATACCTGTGAAAAAGCCTAAAACATGAATGTTTCAAACACATTTGGGAAGAAAATTTTTGTAAAAAAGTATCTGGCTGTTAGTGGCGGTTAAAAGATTAAAAAAATATTTTTATACTGAGGGCAAGATCGTGGCAGTTTGCTTGTCATCCTATCCTAAGCACACTGCACAGGCCCAGGGAACCAAGTAGACCCTCAGCATCCATTGCACAAGTAAGTAAATAGGAAATCGACTGAAATGCCTCAGAAAATTCCAGGATCCAGTTTCTCTGCACGAGGCAAATCCTTGTGCACTTCCTAAATCCCTATGACAATGTCCTAATATTTTGCCTGCTAAACCTAAGAACCCAATCTGACAAAAAGCAAACTAAATGTGTTCCTCTACCTCCCCATTTATCCCTGATACATATCACAGATTGTATCTCCGAAAATAGCCACATAATATTATCAGTCCTACATGCTCTCCTGGAACCTCAACATTCCTCATCAAGAAAGGTGTATCTCCTTTTTTTTTTTAACTTGAGCAGGCCTTCGTGATGGCCAGGATGATAGTTATGACAGAAGTCATGGTGTGTGATTTGGGGGTTAGGACATAAAAAGAACTAGAAGCTTCCATCTGGGCTCAGTGTCTTGAGACACACAGCTTAGAGCCCGTGGTGCCATGTACCAAGTCTGACTACTCTGAAGCCACCATACCTGAGAGACCACATGGAGAAAGAGGGATGCTGGCAGAGCCTCAGCTTTTCACCCCCACCCTTCTGAGTTTCCCCACCCAGGCACCAGACAGGAGTCAGGAAGCCTTTGAACGGACTCCAACCCCAGTCACTATCTGACAGAAACTGCATGTGAGACCCCAAGCAAGAACCACTTAGGCCATCCTAGTCATCAACCCCCAGAATCGTGGAAGATAAAAACAAAATGATGGTTGTTGTTTTAAGTCATTAATCTGTTACATTGCAATCAACAACTGATGTAATATACAATCTTCTTCATGCAAAACACTTCTTGTATCTATATTGTCAGTGCAACAGTAATAATATAGAAAAGTTTTCAATTTTCATTTGACAAAGGATAACGGTAATTAAAAAAAAAAGTTTTAAACTCTCCTGGTCACAAAAATCTAAACTGGCAAAACTAATAAGCAAACGAGCTTTCTAGCTCCTCTAATTAGATTTCCAACAAGTTTTCAAAAGCCAGTGGCCGTCAAAATTGTTTTTAGCTTTCAAAAATCACATTAATCCTTTCTCAGGTACTTCCCATAGGCCACCAGTTCTCAAAGTGTGGTCCCTGAAGCAGCAGCATGAACATGGCCTGGGAATTCAGGGGAAATCAGAAACTCTGACATGTGCTATGTTTGAGACCACTGCCCTAAGATTTGCCATATTCCTTCTTTCAATTTTTTTAGGCCCTTCCTTTATTTCATTTGCTCTTTATTATACCCTATGACACAGGCATATACCCACTCTTATTTTATAGTTGTAACTGAGGCTTGGAGCAAATAATCAAAGAACTCATCCAAGTTGATACAGTGAAGACATAGAGCTCATCCAAGTTGATACAGTGAAGACACAGAGCTGGGAATAGAAACTAAAGATGCAACAGCCCGTGAATACGTCTGGACACCGAACAGGTTTCCAAATGATTCAAATTTATAATTTTGAACACATCAATTGGACAGGCCTCTTCGGAATTTTAGTGTATATGTTTAGGAGTGATGTCGCAGAGAGTAGGAACTCAGCATTTGAACCCTGTCTCCTCCCTTAATACTGTGTAATCTTGGCTGAGAAACTTCACTTTTCTGAACCTGCTTCTACAACAGATAAGGCTGTTGTAAGGGTTAACAACAACAGCTAACAACTGGGCTCTCATTATGCACCAGGCATGGCTGTATCCACTTACACAAATTACCTTACCTTATCCTTATACTAGCACTATTAGGTAAGTATTATCCCTATGTCAATTTTATAGGTAAAGAAATTGGAAGCACAGAGTGATTTTAAATAAGCTTCCCAAGTCATAGAGCTCCCTAGGGAGCAACAGACACCAAATCTGAGCCAGGAAGTCTGACTGTAGAACGTGAATGCTTAACTGTTTTCTCACTTAAAATAATTAAATGAGATGACCCATATAAGGTGCGGAGCACAGTGCCGGAATTTAATAAACACAAGTAATTTTATCATTACTGTTATGAATATCTACTACTTTTACTCCCTTAATAGGTAGGCCACTGCTTATTTCCAGCACCCCAATATTCTGGGAAAGATGTCCAACACATTAAAAATGAGTAGAATAAAATGCGGGTCAAGAGAATGAGGAGTGTATCATGGATCTCAGTGTGTATCCTGACAAGGACTAGAGAAAGCATTCTCGACATATTTAATATTTTATGCTTATAATTACTCCACTCATGCCTGAAGGATGACATTTAATTACATGTCTCTTAAAACATACACCTGCACATTAATGCTGGTCATAAAAACATGCAGTAAGCACTAAAATCTAACTATAATACTGTGCTCAATGACACCTTCTCACTCATTAGAAGATCTGAGAAGTGACTTAGTAAAATATTAACAGTCCTGGATTTTTGCTTGCGAATTTTCTTACCTATTATCCTTGCATTTGCTGCAAATGATTTTTTTATTGACATTATGGAAAGTTCAAGATTATCTAAAAGATTAGTTCTTAAGACTTACCTTCAATCCGACTGTCTATGGGAAAAGTTTTAAAGACAGTTATGGTTTCCTCAAGTCACTATGATAAAGCCCATCCTGCCCAAAAGCTATTTTAGCGGGAAGAGCTACTCCCTACTCACAGTGAAGATCTAGTACATCACCATCACTGATTCCCATGTACTTACTTCCACTGCGTAGTGGAAAGTTGATGAGCCAGGGTGCAATGACAGGTTTTGAAGAGGCCTGATACGCGGTTTCTCCCATCCAAACTCTGAAGACCACTCCACCGTCAACATGTGATCCGTGAAAACAGTTCCAAAAACCAGAGTGCTGGGATCTGGTTTTTCCTTTAAAATGGTGGCTGGTGTGATTATTAGATCTTTAGCCTGGGGAAGAAAAATCGACATCATTAAAGAAAAGTTACTGAACAGCCACTGGCTGGATGATAGAGAGGGTGAAAAGACAAAATTTAGGCCACTGGCCACTAAAAAGTGAAATCATGTGACGTTTAAATGCTGGCAATGAACTCAGAAATTTAACAACACTACGTGAGCCAAACAAATCATGTTGGCATTCAGAATTTGGCTTGTTGTTTGAAATCTCTGTGCTGAACACTGCCTAATAAAGACCAGAACCAAATTCAATGATATTTAGAAACAGGGACAAAATAGCAGATGGGGTAAAATAATGGAAAAAGGAGAACACATGCCTTCACTCTCACTACAGGACTCCTATTGAGCACTGAGGAATGAGGTAAGGGGTGTCTTCTAGAACAATGATAGCAACACTCATAATGATTTGTTAAACTAAAATTAAAGTCATTAAGAATTGAATCTCTTGGTGATGGCTGTACTCCAACTCTCTCAAAGAATTCTTGGCATAAGGCTTCAAAACCCCCTGGGTTCATCATAGAAGAAAGGAGCAGAATGAAACAAATATTTTCCTCTTTGAAAACAGAGAAGTAGAGAATGAACACCAAGATATAAATCCTCTATTCTGTGTTGAGGAAACAGTGAACAAAGGGCCTCTTCTTGAGAGAAAGATAAATAAGAGTAATAGGGAACAACTTCACACAGCAGCATTACACCAACTCTCCACAAAGCCCATTACAAATGGCCCAACACACACACACACCCGAATCACAGCACCATCTCTAACTTCACAACAACTGTAGACTGCCAACAAAACCATGGGGGGAAGGAGCTTTTTGATCAGTTAAAAGACAATATTAACCAGGGACAGGTTCTACTTGCTAATAGGATGTAAGGAAGGTCAAACTCCACAAAAGTACTCATTGCCCCCAAAATCAAGTACAGGAGTTCCCTTTAGATCATCAGCTCTTATCCTTATATTTAAGATGATCCAGGGGCACCTGGGTGGCTCAAGTCACTTAGCTAAGCATCTGACTCTTGATTTCAGTTCAGTTCATGATCTCGGGGTCATGAGATCGAGCCACATGTCAGCTCCATGCCCAGCATGGAGCCTCCTTAAGATACCCTTTCTCCCTCTCCTCCTCCCACTCCCAGCCTCATGCACATGCTCTCTTAAAAAAAAAAAAAATCCAATTGCTTCTGATTAATTCACTGCCTTACACATGCCTAAGTCATTTGATATATTATGAATGATAATCAGTTTTATTTTTATAATAATATTCAGCTGAATGTATTCTAAAACAACAAGAAAGCTCATATTATGGGGAAGCCTAAGGCACTAAAGACAACATATTACTGTAATTTCCAGATTTAGTAATGCTACTTTGGAATATGCCAATAAAATGCCAAATTTGGGGGCACATGGACTTTCTTCTACCACTATTTAATTCAAATAAGTAACTTAACTTAAAACCTTTTATTAAGTGCAAAAATATAATTTATTTAAAGGGATATACTCCAGCTCAATTATTTTGCTCCTTGAATCCCATTTCTCTCCCTTTATCCTCTAGACCTCATCCCCCAAGTAGAATTTGGGCAAATTTCACCTGCAGGCTAAATGCAGCCTTCCGGCCTGTTCTGTAAATAAAAGTTTTATTGCAACACAGTCACACTGTTCTTTTAGTTTTAGTGATGGCATAGTCCACTAATAGTGACAGAAACCTTATGGCCCTCAAGCCTAAACTATTTATTATCCGACCCATTAAAAAGTTTGCCAGTCCCTCAAGACTGTTTAGACAAGAACTGAGTAGATATTCCAGTTAAATCTCCGACCCTAGCACAGTGCCTCACACATACAAAATACAGTACAAGTTATCTCAAATACTCAAAATAACATTCCGCTGATTTCAGATGTACTCCCCGATAGATGACACACTCATCCGCAGAAGATGGCCGGGATTCAAAGTGAGTAAAATTCTAACATAAACTTTTCATTACATGAATGGTTTCACAGTATTCTTGCACAATGAAGCACTTAGGACTTTGCTTTAGTGAGCTTTTTTTAAGTGGCTTTTCTTAGTCCTGGGCTAAGAAAAATCTGTAACTATATCAATATAGTAACACAAACAATGCAAATTTTCACCTATTAAGACTATTAGTAAAAGTTTCTCAATAACAGGGGAGGGTAGTAAGACCCAAAACAGAAAGATGAGAGTAGGTAAAAATGGAGAAGTGAGAGTGTGAGTAGAAGACGTGAGTTTTTTCTGCTTGTTGAATTTGGGGTACATCTTCAATATTGCAAAGGCAACAGACCTTAGCCTTTCCCCCCAGTGACAGAACCATTACTTCGCATGGTTCTTCAAAAGTAAAATAAAAATCACCTTCCCCGTTATTTCTATCATTAGCAAACCAATTCTCCCATGAGCTAATCAACAAGAAATCAACTACACATGATCCTTATACTTTTCAGGATTTCTAAGCTTTCCAATAAATAACCACCTGCCATGAAAACAAGAGGCCTTGGAATATATATTTTATATCAATAACAATCTACATAATATTTAAAAACGAGACTATGGCCTCATATCAAACAGCTGTAGGGTGATCTTTTTTTATTTTTCCTTCCCTTGCTCTTTCTTATCTGCTTTCTTATTCTTAGTATTTTGCCTTTTTATTCACTCAGCACCAGCACAATGGTTCACAGGCACTGCACTAAGTAGGCACAAGAGATACAAAGATGCCCCGTGGCCCAGCCCCTCCTTCTCAGGCAAGTTCACCGTCAGCCGTGGACAGAAATAGCCACTGTGAGCAACTATTACTCATTCAACCTAGTATCTGTTGAGCTACTGTGCGCTTACGCCTATGGGCCCAAAGGAATCTCAGGGAATAAAACAAGTCCTGTTCTCTTAGTGCAGGGAAAACAGTATAAAGAAATAAGTGGATAAAGAGAGGTCAGGAGGTGATTAGTGCTATGAAGAAAATGAAAGCTGCTTAAAAGGACAGAGTGGGGAAGAAAAAGCTGATTTTTCATGGAAAGGTTGGGAATGACCTCCCTGATGAGGTGTCCTTTGAGCAGAGATTCGAATGAAGAAGGTAGGCCATGTAGATATGTAGAGGCAAAGTATTTGAGGCAGAGGAAGCAAGGGCCCAGATCCCGAGACGGGGATGGACTTGGCATGTTCAAGGAACAGGAAAGGCTCAGTGTGGCAGGAATTCAGGAAATGTGGGGGAAAGGGAGGGGCAGAAGATGTCACAGAGGCACTGTGGCTGCTGGAGTAGGGGAAAGGGAACTTCATCCTATACTGACCAACATTCCAATTCTCCATGGGTTCTGACTCTGTGCAATCAAGAGTGTACCCTGTCTGGGGCACCTGGGTGGCTTAGACAGTTGAGAGTCTGACTGGATTTCAGCTCAGGTCATGATCTCGGGGTCCTGGGATCAAGCCCCACGTTGGTTTCCACAGGGAGTCTGCTTGAGGATTCTCTCTCTCCCTGTCCCTTGCCCTCTCCCCCTCCCCCCACCCACACATGCTCTCGTTCATAGATAAGTGAATCTTTGGAAAAAAATAAAAAGACTGTACCCCATCTTATTTCCCCAGGAATCTTTACCAAAGAGGCTGCTAGCAATTAAAATAACCCCAGTTTACCCCTTTACTCCAGGCAATTTGAAGTAGCCATCAGGGATAATACTAGAGACATGGCTACCATGCTTCCTTAATTTTTTAAAAATACGAAGGAGCAAAGCAGGAAGGGGGAGATGTTTGATGGTGGTAAAATACAAAAATCTGGGTAACACTGAGCTCTTTCCTTAAGCCTCTACATTTCCTCCTCTGCATAGAGATCCTCAGCCCTGGCTACACATTGGATTTAACTACAAAGTTTTTTAAAAACACTAAACCACAGTCCATTCCAGAATTGAACCAGAATCTCAGAGGGATAGGGCAGGGGAGTGGTTGGTTGGTTATTCAAACTTACCCAAGTGATTCTAACTGGGCACTCAGGGTTCAGAACCACACCACACTATCTCCCTTGAAGATTTCAGCAACCTGAAGAGCAATGGTTTCCAACATTGGCTACTGAATTTGTTCACGTGGGAAGATTTTTTTTTTTCTTAAGGAAATACCACTGCTCATGCTGTACCCAAGATGCACAAAAACTCCGGAAAAAAAGAAAGAAACTCAGGAGTGGGACTTCACATCAATTTTCACTGAAGGCTCTCCAGGAGATTACAAGGCACTGGAAGGGCTGAGAACCACTTAAGAGATTCAAGTCTCATTTGTGAATTCTTATCAAAAGCCATACATTATTTTGTAATCACAGGACCTTGGTTACCTCAAACTGAACGTATCTAAAATAGAGCACATATTTCCTCCAAAACTTGATCCCTATTTCTGATATCATATTACATTCTACTTTACTTTTTAACCCTTCATCTAATAAAAGGAATGCATGTTTATTATTTAAAATTCTACCATAAAGGGAAGAAAAATGAAAAGTATAAAATTCCCAACTTTCAAAAAATGTCAATAACATTTCCAACTAGTACCCTGGCCACCATGTTCCCACTTCCCAGACATGACCTCCATTAACAAATTCATTGTGCATGTTTCTATATTTTCTTTACATCTTCATTACTTTCAAGATGATTTACCATTCTCAACAACATTCTCCCAGCCCTCAGTTTCCCCTATCAGTAATTGAGACACCTGTACTTTCAAGAATCTCTTTAATAAGTCTGATGCCTCAATTTCTACTACCCTGTCAGTAGCAACTATCCTGTATCTCTTCCCTATCATCTTTCTGAACATAATCACATGCTTGATCATAATCTTCAATGTCCATGAATAGAATAATGGCCATAGATAAGCCCAAATATTTTAGCTGCAAAATCAAGTATCCCAAGTATGGCATTAACTTCTTTGTTCAATTCTACCTCTCACTAATGTCCAGCATTCACCTTTTACTTATCACTTAGCAATGCATTCAGCTGCAAGTAAGTCAAACACACAAATAGGAATTGGTTTTCTCACGTAAGTCTGGAGGAGCCAGGCCTGGCAGTACCCCATAATCTCAAGGCCGTGTGATTTTCTGAGCCTTCTCATCAGAGTCAAAAGAAAGCTCATTATGGCTGTAGCTTCAGCTTTAATGATTTTCAAGGTCCACAGATAGGGGAGGAAAATGATAACAGCAGACAAGTCTATTTCCTCTGATCACAAGAGCAAAATTTTCCCAGGAATTTCCATATGCCTTATTGGTCAGAAATGTGTCACACTGATCTATCTAGCTGCAAGGGAGGCTAGCAGGGCAGGTCAGAGAACTGCAAACAGCATCTGTCAATAAGGAACATGGGTGGGCTGTACTGGGGGTACACGCCCACCAGTGCCTGAACCCTGACTAGCTCTTAAGCATTGTCTACATGCCTCTGTTTAACATGGAAGGACTACACTTGGCTACAGATGCCTTCCCATCCTCACCTCTTCTTTCTCCCCCAACATTTCCTCCATCTGTAACACTGGACATGTGGTGTAGCCAGTTTATCCCAACTCCTTTCTTCCTCCAGGAGGAAGTGTGGAAACTTCCTCCAGGAAGAAGTTTGGAGCACCCCATCTGGCCCAGCAGTCTGGTGGTATCCTCAGCTTTTCAAACTACCTAGCAGTTGCTCATACAACCCCTCTATTTGGACATCCCAACCCCCTATAAAATCCTTTAATTAATTTGAACAATTGGAAAAGGGAGTCATTTCTTTAGATTATGCTGGACTCTCATTTAGCACAGTAACTATTATACATATCAAATATGTGCTAATAATTCTGTTCTAAATTTCGCTAAACATGGATTGATCTTCATGGTTTTGGATATCTCAACATAACAGACTGCTATAGTTTTTTTAAATTGTGGGTGCTGGGGCGCCTGGGTGGCTCAGTCATCAAGCGAATGCCTTCGGCTCAGGTCATGATCCCAGGGTCCTGGGATCGAGCCCCGCATCAGGCTCCCTGATCTGCAGGAAGCCTGCTTCTCCCTCTCCCATCCCCCCGCTTGTGTTCCCTCTCTCGCTGTGTCTCTCTCTGTCAAATAAATAAAATATTTTTTAAAAAATCATGTGTGCTTGCTGTATTTCATAGAAGACCCTTTTGTTATTACAAATCCTTAAAGAACCAACTTTAAGAATGACCATGGCCCAGTATATAATTTTTACTTTTCTGAACTCTGTCCTTAAAATATCTCTAGGACAACCCACAGTGATCCACTGGCCCTGTGAGATCAAGTTAGTTAATGGCAAAGATATAGAATAAGGTGTTTTTATGCTGGACTTCGTGCTCTTGTAATTATAACTTGATACTACTAGTTAAGTTCCTGAAAACTGAATACAAATGATTAAATTACCAGGTATTCTATTTTAGTAAGTGACTATATCCTTTTGTAAGATGTGACTTATTAATGATAAGAATAGCAACCCTCTAACTTTCTAATTTGTAAATAAGGATTGCCCTACATGCAGTTTTTTCGAAGTAATACACAACTGAGTGCCTTCAGAATTTCATCAAGAAGTCTAATTTCCTTCACTTAAAACAATTTCTGGGGTGCCTGGGTGACTCGGTTAAACATCCGACTCTTGATTTCGGCTCGGGTCATGATCTCGGGATCATGTGATGGAGCCCCAGGGAGGGCTCCATGCTGAGTGTGGAGCCTGCTTAAGATTTTCTCTCTCCGTCGCTCTTTGCCCATCCAGGCAACCCTCCCCCCACGTGCATGTGCTCTCTCTCTCAAAAAAAAAAAAAAATTCTGTAATTCTGGAAACTGACACTAACAGCTTTTAACCTAAGCTCCGAGAGAAATTACCTAAGAATATTAAATCAAAACAATTAGTAAACTGAATGAAATTCAAAAATAACCAATATTACCTGAAGGTTTGTGATTGGTTTTGAGTAGCTGTGAAATCTAGTTCTAAGGGGAAAAAAATCTTTGGCATAAAGAAACAAATTTTGCAAACAGTTTTTATCACTGTTTAGAAACCTTTTTCTACATTTCCTTTCCAAAGATGGATAAAAATAACAGTCTTTGTAAAATGATACTTTCTCCTGCATAATTAATCTGTCTCCTTCCAGTGCTCCATGTTCTCTGATGACTTCAAAGTCAGGATGTTTCAGGCCATATGCTTGTGGAAGAATGTGGAAGGCCACAATGACTAGACTGTGAAATGACAACAAGTATTGACAAAAACAAAGCATATTAAACATAACAACTTCCTAACACAAAATTCATGCTTGGGTAACCATCTGCTCTGAAATGGGGAAGGCCGGAGCAGGCTAATGCAACCTGGTTGCACCTGAGCGCTGTATTAGCCAGCATTCAGGCCACATCTCTTGTTCACCACTCAGTATCGTATCCGTACTTCTCTGCATTGGACACAATACTTAAATGTTTAAAAGCTCCCTCTGCATTACATTAGGAGATACATAACTTTGTTCTACAATAAGTACATTTTCTTACTCTATTTGGAAAGCCTTAGGTGCTATGTTCATTATCTTTTAGAGATATTCTTTTAAAATCTAATAGAGGAGTGCCTGAGTGGCTCAGTAGGTTGAGCAGCCGACTCTTGGTTTTGGCTCAGGTCATGATCTCAGGGTCCTGGGATCGAGCCCTGCATGGGGCTCCATGCTCAGCAGGGCAGGGGGTCTGCTTGTGGATTCTCTCTCTCCCTTCCCTCTGCCCCTCACCCAGCTTGCTTGCTCACTCTCTCTCAAATAAATAAATAAATCCTTAAAAAAGTCAAATCAGATCTAGTAGAAAGGTATGAAGAAGAGAATTACAGATTTGGAGTGTCACATTCTATGGAGATCTATAAAGCAGGGGAAAGTGGAAGAAATAGACAGCTGATCTCTTTGAAACAAAGAAGGCTCTGGAGTTCATAGAAAGATTCTGTAGGATTCCCCAGTAATAAGGCATCTCATTTCTGGGCCTTGTTGGGAAACTGCATCCTCACTTTAAAATGACTGCATCAAAATGGGGGAAGGGATGCAAGTTTCTTACCCATAAGAAACTCAAAAGGCAATTTAAAAATACAAATGGAGTAAATAAAGAAAAAAATATCTTTGCTTTTTGTCAAAAGCAAAAATAGTCCTATAAAACCCACCATTTCCCCCCCAAATTATCAATCTCACTTTTCATTTGCCTCATTATATATGCACTGTGAATACAACCACCATTACAACTCATGTTTTAATATGTAATACAAGCATAGAATGTCAGTACACCCCCCTTTAACTAAAACCTAGTATACAGAAATCTAAATTCAACAAATAGATTATATTATGAATTTTTTAAAAGACGTATTTGAGAGAGAGAGCTTGAGCACAGGGAGTGGTGTTGGGGGTGGGGGGGGTGTAGGAAGAAACTCCTGCAGACTCCTCGCTGAGCTCTAGCCCCATGCAGGGCTCAATCCCCTGACCCTGAGATCATGACCTGAGCTGAAACCAAGAGTTGGATGCTCAACTAACTGTGCCACCCAGGGGCCCCAACATTATGAATTAATTTTAACTTTGTAAAAATTCTCTATGTATAAAAATATAAAGGCCTTTCAGGGAAAAATCACATTTGTCTATATACCCTTTGAGGAATATACCTACTATATAAAATAACCCTGAGAGAGTATCAAATAGTCCATTTTATCTCATTCTTTCTAGAATCCATATCTCAATACCTACGTCCCCAGAATGTATTAAAACTTAGTCTTCATAGACTAGCAGAGTAGATTAGATCAGCTATAAGGCTATAGAGGATATTATCTTTAAAGGACCAGGAATATTATGGACAAATAAACTCAATGACTTATTCTAGTCAGGAAATTACTATATTTGAATCTATCTATCTACCTATTTCTTCTTCTTTTTTTCATCTTGAAAGCAGAGACCTTATCTTGAATTTATCCTCAGATTTCCAATGCCTACCACATAGTAAGAGCTGGGTGTGTGGGAAATTGATGAGTCAAGTTTCCACTCCCTCTCTGAACCCTGCCAGGATGTGAGATCATTAGGACACTCTGTGCTATGGATGACAATTGACAGTGACTGAAATAGGCAGGAGAGAGGAGGGAGACTTAAAAGAGAAGCAAAACCCTCCATGGTTGGTGGGAAGCAGTGGGGTGGGGTGGAGATAAAGATTCATAGAGAAAATAATAATACACCTAATAGTTGTATTTTTATGATTTTCAAAGTGCTTTTACAAGATTCTCATTTGCTCATTAGTGGCCTGGGAAGTTATGAGGTTATTTAATATATAAAACCCATAATTCAGAGAGAAAGTAAGGAAACACAACACATTTACTGCATAATGTTAGGTGTTGCTTTAAAGAGAAAAATTATAAGTGTAACTTTTTCCACTAGTGAAGGGTTATACTTATTTATACAATCAGATAAACCTCTAGGTGAATATTTACAAATTAATTGTTTTCCAAGAAAACAGTTATGATTCATGAAATGAAATAAACAACTGCCAGGTAATTTTAGATGTGAAGATATTACTGCTCCCCAAATGATCCCCCCCCCAAGAATGGAATTTAAAATGTATGGCAGCATATCTAAATTACTATATAACGCACCCGGGAAAAATTGCCCAAATCTCAACAGGAAACAGATTCATTCAGTTGATTGTTGTTTCACTTAACCTCTGGCAAATAACTTACCTTGAAAGTCCCCACCACCTCCTTTGATCCCGCTTCTCCGGTACATTCTGGGGAGCATCCGTTATTGCAGTCCTTAAAGAAGAATTAAATTCATTAAGTACAACCAGGTGGATAACTGCGGCCTGGGGTAATCAATATCACTCACCATCACACCGCGGGCTCCGCTCAGGTACCCAAGCAAACAGGAAAAGGAGGATCAAGCACCCAGGCACCAGCCCCAAAGGAGAGCGTCCTGGGAGTGCTGTCCTTCACTTTCTACCCAGCTGTTTTCGTCCTCCACCGCTGGCTTATGGCAGGCTGGTTAAATTCCAGGGTCGCCCTACAGAGCCAGGGTTCACCAGCAAAGAACAAGAAGGTAATTGTCCCCCTTATATCCGAGTAAATAGTCTAGACTAGGGTTTTCAGCCATTTATAGAAAAATCTCCTGGGCGCTCTCAGCCTCGTGGTCCTATCAATCACTGGCGCACAATAGCAAGACTGGAAAGGGGATGAGGACGAGAATGAACCATTTTCTCCAAGGGCAGGGTCCTGCAATGCAGGCGCATCGACACCAAACCTCACGGGTTAAGGACAAAACCTCAGGGAATTAGGAAGTAATTTAAAAGATACTTAAGGACACAATGGAAGTGGGACGAATTGGGAAAAGGTGCAGACCTTTAAAAATAAAATAAAATAGAAAAAAGCCTAATCTGCTATATAGCTACGTGCGCGGGGGGGGGGGGGGAGAATCCAAGGAGGCAGAGGGCTGCGGTCAAAATCTTCTGGGGTGGCCAAAGCACGCAGGATGTGGTTGTCAGTTCTGGCTGCCCAGAAATTCCGCTTCTCCCTCCTCCCCCAAAGCGGCTTCCATGGCGAGCCTCACGTTCCCGGTGGCTGTCCGCGCCGCGCTGCGGAGCGGGTCACCGGCTGGGCGCTAGAACTGGCCGGCAGGGGCCTCTCCAAAGCGGAGTTCGCTGGCTGGAGGTCTAGATTTCGATTAGGGTTGGGGAGAGAGGAAACGCCTGGGTGGAGACGGAACGGCGATGTGCGGCGAAGCAGGATGGTGCAGGAAACGCCAGCGATGCGCCCCACCAGGCCGGCTGGCTTCGGAGACCCCGGGTCCAATCCGCCCCCCTTCCACAAACACCCGGGTTCGGGTACCTGGCGGGCGAGGGCCGCGGCGGCACAGGTCGGGGTGGCCATGGGGAGGCTCCGGGAGCGCGGGGCTGCGGAGAGCGGCGGCGGCACGCAGCGCGCGGCTGGACGCGAAAGCGGGCGGCGCGGCCAAGCCCCCGCGCACTGACTGAGCGGCGCGGGCTGCCACCGCCGGGGGCCCCGCGCCAGGGTTAGGCGCAGGGAACTACGCAGTCCCTCCAGCATCTCTGGAGGAGGAGCCTCCACCGGTCTGGTCCTTCTCGCTCTTCTGTGGGTAAAACCAGAGCCCTCGTCCACGCCACCTGGTCCCGGGCTGGGGCACGGGAATGCGTGCCGCAGGCCAGCGCCTTTCCAAATACAGGCACTTCGTGAACATCCTTGTTTACCAAACAACCCCTGGGTGAACGGGCTCGGCAACGCCTCTCGGCCAAGGCGAAGGCAACCTTGGGAGAAATTTACATCAGGGGAGAGTGTCCTTGGACAAACCGACTAAAGGCAGTTTGCAGCCCAGGACTGGCAGTTGTGCACTGGCTCTTATCTGCCACCGACCCCCACGCGCAAACTGATGAGGAAGAACGTGAATCTGGGTTTTAGATTTCTTTGCGCCACCTACTCAAGTTGGATTTGTTGCGGGGTGTTGCAGGGCTACCAGGCTCACATCTCTAAGAGCTCTTTCTGCCCAGAGACCTCGATGCTACTTAGATCCACCCACCCATTCAGTGTTTTCAGGCAAAATAGACTATCAAGAGCTCCCAATCGAACTGACAGTTTTCTGATGTAAGCAGGTGAAAGCAATATTTAGAAAGAGAGCTGATAATGCGACCTTTGAAAGGGAAAAGGAAGCTACGGCCTCCTTTGCTGTGTTCTCCCAGGGCAACGTCAGCCTAAATTATGAGCTTTTTTGGGCTTTAGAATTAATAGGAAGTGGTGACTTGGGCTGATTTGTTCTTGGAAAGGGGGAGGGCCCTTTACTCTGGGTAAGAGCGGTTAAATCTGGTCTGGTTTTAGAATTGATTTCATACAGCCTTAACGACAATATAGCTCTAATCTTATCAACTCAGAAAGCAACATTCATTTCTCCCTTCCTCCCTTCCTTTCATAAAAGGCACAGAAAAGCCTCTTATGCTTGGGTGGAGTCTGAAGCTCCAAAGACCGTACAGCCCAGGCAGGTCACAGGTCCCTGGAAACCAGTCTCTTTGAAGAAATTTAAAATCGAATTTTTTAAAAAGTACAGACTAAGTAAACTCTAGCGCTGCCATTTTCCAACCTTGTCCCCATGCCTAAAAATAAGAAACCCTTAGTTGAAGAATTAACAATTTATTTGCATTCAAAAGCTACGTTTAACTGACAACACCAGATTGCACTATAAGCCTGTTACTGTTTTAAAGGTAGATACTACACAGCTCCAATTTTCTTGCTATTTTAAATGTTACTTGTAAATCCTTGCTTTTCAGTCAAGAAAGCATATATAATACAAGAATGAGGTTATTAAAGAATGACCACAGTGTCAGACCTTATACCTCTCATCTCTTCAGAGCCAAACTTTGTGCAAGTGCCATCTGTATTAACTGCTTCTGCTTCTCCCACTTCAAGTGGCTACAGTTTGACTCCTGTCCAATTATTCCACCTGAACAAGGTTCCTAAGAGCCTTCATTTTGCTCAGCCCAATGGTTTTGCTTCCTGTGCATCTTCATGGCTAACCCTCTATGGTGATGGCTCCCAAATATATATTTTTTCAGTCCACCTCTCTTGAGCAGTAAGTACTCACAGCCAAAAATCTGTATAAAATATTTATTGTGTATGTAACATTTGCAAAGGCGAAGGCATTGGGCTAGGTGCTGAGGAGGCAGTGTGAGCATACCTCCATCCTATTATCATGCTTTGCCTTTAGTCATATAGAAAAATGTTACTTGTGTTAAAAAGCATCAACTAATCCTACAAATGTAAAATTGCAAAAGTAACAAGCACTACCTGTGTTTTACCAGCCTCTAATAATAGAATGCATCCTTCTCGGAAAGGTCGGGAAAAGCTTTCCAGCAAGGGATCCTTAACTAGAGACCTGGAGGATAAAAAAGTATTTACTACAAGAAGAGATGAAAAACATCTGGGATGAAAGTGAATTCCAGGAAAGGACATCTCTGAGAAGGGAAGGAACGTGGTGCTTACAGGAGACACGAGAGAGCCAGGGCTGGAGTGGAGACAAACAGAGGGCGCTTGGTCCAGGGTGAGACTGGGAGCCTTGGCAGAGAGCCAACCACGGGTTGTGCCTTATAAAGAGAGTTAGAAGATAATTTCCCTGATAAAGGTAAAAGCATGACTGTCATATGCACATAAAATGAACTTGTATTATAGTCTATAGTCTTGTATTAACTCCTATAATGAAGTTACCAGGCAGATGTTAAAACTTGCTCAGACAGACACACTTCTGGGTCAGAAACAGTGACGTGAATTAGTAATGGACATAAAACTGGCTTCTTCCACAATTGGGAGGCTAAATTCACTGAACCCTGGCCTTCAGAATTTATTTCATGCGTATTGAAAAGAATTATTTTGCCTTCCTATCAGTTGTCTGTAGAGTAATTAAAAAACAATGAAACAACATAAAAACAATGAAAAAACTGATGGGAATCCTAAGAACAAGAAAAGCCATCGAAAAGGTAGGTTAGGTGGGGAATGGAGGTGGAGGTTGACACGATTGAAAGTGCACTCTGGCTGCAGTTTGAAGATTGGGGGAGGGTCTGGGTGGAGTGAAATGGATTTATGAGAAAGCTGTTACAGAACCCACATAAATGATGATCCTATTAATAAGATGGACTTGGCAGGTGGTAGGTGATCCAGATGAAGAGAAGCAGCCAGATTTCAGATTTCAGCAATCTTTAGATAGAATGGACAAGAGAAGGGACAGGGAGAGAGAAGTGCCAAGGAGGGCTCCTTCGATTCTGGCTTGCTCTTCTGGTTGGTGATATTCGCTAAGAAAAATGGAACACTGAAAGATGATGTGGTTTGAGGGGACAAGAAGGAGTCTGGTTTGGGGCATATTGAGTTTTGGGCCGTCTCTGAGACTGGCTGTTAGAGATACGCCTATCCGAAGTTCAAATGAGAGGTCTGGTTTAGAAGTCAACATTTGGTGAGTCCCTGGTATGGGGGTGGTAACTGAAGCTACGGGGATGAGTAAGAATGTCACATCTGTGCCTCTAAAATGGGACAATAGCAACACTTCATGTTTGCCAATTGGGATGGAGTATCATAACATACGCACCACATGAAAATTATTTAGAACATTGGTAAGTGTTAATCCCTCAATAAATGAAAGTAAGACAATTTATCCCAGTTGGCATTTACTTAAAGGGCCAGATAGTAAATATTTTAGCCTTTAGGGCTATGTGGTCTTTGCTGCAATTACTCAGCTCTGTCAATATATTTCAAAGCAGCCATGGACAGTATGCAAAAGAATGTGCATGGCTGGATTCCCATAAAACTCTATTTACAAAAACAAGACAGAGCAGATTTGGCCAGTCGGCTGTAGGTTGTAGATGCCTACTCCATGCAGTTGCCCTAACTAGAAACCTAAAGGTTGTCCTTCAAACACAACCCAGTGATCACCAATGTCTATACATTCTAGCTCCAAATATCCTGACAGTCACCATTTCTCCAGGCATTACTGCCATCCGAGTACCAAGCAGCTTCCAAGTAGCCTCCCCATCTTCAGCCTTGCTTCCTTTTAAACCATCCTTAGCATGGCAACCAGAGAGATCTTCTCCAAATGCAAATCTGAATGTACCCCTTCTTGGCTAAAAAATCCTCAAAGCTTTACATCACCCTTATGACAAAATATGTTAGCAAGCTCCCCACCCATCCCAAATTCTGATTCCTGCCCAGACGCCCTGGCTCACCTTTTGCAGCTCTCCCTGTCTCCAGCCACACATTTAACTGCTTCAGTCCTTCTTCGAATCAGGCCTTCTCACCGCTGGCCATCTGCCTGAAACACCCCCCTGCCACTGGATGGTTGGATGATTGGATGATCCTTCCTTTCTCAGTTTATGTGGCACTTTGTCCTCGGGGAGGAACTCCTGAACCCTATCAAGTTTACCATGGGCCCCTCTGCTATTTATTTCCATAGAATTTTTTCCACTTCAAAATACAACTGTCGGGGCGCCTGGGTGGCTCAGTTGGTTAAGCGACTGCCTTCGGCTCAGGTCATGATCCTGGAGTCCCGGGATCGAGTCCCGCATCGGGCTCCCTGCTCGGCAGGGAGTCTGCTTCTCCCTCTCACCCTACCCCCTCTCCTGCTCTCTCTCTCTCTCATTCTCTCTCTCAAATAAATAAATAAAATCTTTAAAAAAAACAAAAACAAAATACAACTGTCATACTTTATTCTAATTATTGGATTAATAGCTCTCTAATTTTTATGATGGTAACTTAGGCCTATTTGTTGACCTAGCAGTCTGCCCTCACTCAATGCCAGGCACACAGTTGAGATTTATCTGTTAAATTGTAGCTCTCTAATTTTTAAAAAGTATATATTTAATATGCTTTGGAATTTCCACTGTCAACATTTATAATGCAACAGACTAAAAATATTCTCAGAGCCCACTCTACCCCTAGAGATAGGCTTCTTTCTTCACTGAAAGGTTCTCCCTCAACCCTAAATCTTTCTCTTCCCTTTTCCTCTGTTCTCTTCCTTCTGCTATTCCTTCTCTTTCCTTAACTGGCTGTAACATGGGTTTTCAATGTATTCTGTTAAGGGATCAGACCAGTGCTTTCTAATAGAACGTTCTATAGTGATGAAAATGTTCTGTACCTGCACCAAGCCACATCTGGCTACTGAGCATTGACACGTGGGTGGTGTGCCTAAGGAACTGAATTTTTAATTTTGTTTAATTTTAATTCATTTTCATTTATACTTTAATAGCCACATATGGCTCTGGTCTTGGTGCAGATTTGAGCATTTTCATATATTTGGTCCTAGTGGAGGGTTGGTACCCTGGCTCTATCAATTATTTGGCAAATTATCTATTTTGAATCTCACATTTAAAATCAGAGTAAGTAATAAGGCAGTGATGAGATTCAGCATGAAGATATGTATAAAGGACTCAGCAGTACTTAGCATCTTGGTATTGCTCAATAAATGTTAGCTATTGTTATGTTTCTATTTTATAATTTAAAAAAAATCATGATTTTTTTTTTTTCACTGATAGGTAGCCCTTTGATTGGGTATATTAATGATCAGGACAATATTATATGGGGGGAAAACCTTAAAAATATCTATCTAGCTTTTTTCCCCCAAAGATTTATTTATTTTATTTTTATTTTTTATTTTTTATTTATTTGAGAGAGAGAGAGCACAAGAGGGGGGAGGGTCAGAGGGAGCAGCAGACTCCCCACTGAGCAGGGAGCCCAATGTGGGACTCGATCCCGGGACTCCGGGATCATGACCTGAGCCGAAGGCAGTTGCTTAGCCAACTGAGCCACCCAGGCGCCCTATTTATTTATTGTAGAGAGAGAGGGAGGCATGGTTGGGGGGAGAGGGAGAGAGAAACTCGAGCAGACCCTGCACTGAATGCAGAGCCTGATGCAGGGCTCAGTCTCATGACCCTGAGATCATGACCTAAGCTAAAACCAAGAGTCAATGCTCAACTGACTGAGCCATCCAAGCGCCCTAATTGTTTCTTTTTTTTTAATAAAAAATTTTTAAAAGGCCCAGTTTGGTTCATCAAACAAACTGCATACCTATTATTTACATGTTTCTGCTTGCCATTGGGAAGGCACAGATGGACGAGGCACAGCTTTACCTGCCCTGAGAAAGCCCCATCTCATGTCTCTGGAAAGGTGAACCAGAAAGAAATCTTGACAAAAGAATTAGTTGGGCTTATTTAATGCCAAGCCCCTTTAACCAAGTAAAATGAGTAAATCTTTGTAGTATATATATATATATATATAATATATTATATATATATATATATATATATATATATATAATATATATAGTTACTGTATCAGTTTCCTAGGGCTGTTGTAACAAAGTACCATAAACTGGCTGGCTTAAAACCACAGACAAAGGGGCACCTGGGTGGCTCAGTTTGTTAAGCATCAGACTCCTGATTTCAGCTCCAGCCATGATCTCATGGGTTGCGAGATGGAGCTCCAAAATAGGCTCCATGCTCAGTGTGGAGTCTGCTTGAGTGTCTCTCTCCCTCTCCCTCTGCCCCACCCCTCCTAAAATAAATAAATATATCTTTAAACACACACACACACACACTCACTCACTCACTCACTCACTCACCCACTGTCCTGCAGTGCTAGAGGGTAGGTGTGGGCAGGGCCTGGCTTCCTTTAAAACCTGCAGTGAAAAATCCTTCTCTGCCTCTCTTCCAACTTCTGTTAACCCCAGGTGTTGCTTGGCTCACGGCTAGCACTTCAGTCTCCGACTCCCTGCGGAGTCAGGAGCCCGATGTGGGGCTCGATCCCAGGACCCAGGGATCATGACCTGAGCCGAACGAAGGCAGACGCTTAACCATCTGAGCCACCCAGGCGCCCCAGGGACCAGATTCTTAATAATGTCTTAATTATATGCTCTTACCCACCCTTTGGAATCTCGGTAGGCCCTGTGACTGTTTTGACCAAAAGAACATGGCACAAATGTAGAAGTAACACTGTTCCATTTTTAGGGGCATACTTCAACTGGCCTGGCAGTTTCTGCTTCCTTCCTCTAGGAAGGCATTTGGGTCTCCCCCATTTGGAACCCAGACACCATGCTGTAAAAGCCCGAACCCCATGGAGAGGCCATGTACAGGCTCACTAGCCAACAACCCAGATGAGCTCCCAACCAACATCCAGCATGCACTGCCAGCCACCTGAGTGTCTATCTTGAACATCCAGCCCCGTAGAGCTTCCAGAAGACTGACTGAAACCACATAAGAAACCTAAGGTTAAAACTACCTTGTTGAGCCCAGACAACCTACAGATCATGAGATAATAGTACATTGCTGTTTTAAGGCACAAAGCTTTGGGTTGGTTGGTTATACAGCAATGTTAACCAAAGCAGCATACAAGCCTAACATGTTTGCTTAGTTATTTATGAAAATAACCTAATATGTAATAAATCATACATACAAATAGGAGTAAAAAAGATGACATAATCATGAAATAATTCATATTTTAAAATATCTTCTGAATTACGGTTGTTTTCTTATACCATCCTTGGCTGAAGGCCTAGTATACACAAGACCCAAGTAATCATTAATGACAGTAGATATAAATCCCTCTTAAACAGCCTTCTTGATGATACCAAAATTCTGTGGCCCACTGCTTGTCAGTTCTGATTAAATCATTAATATTTTTATCTTGGAACATGAATAATGGAGAACTTGTGATAATAAGAACTGAAAAACAAATAGCTGTCTTATTTTTGTTAGATCCTTGTTTTTATGTTACCAATATTTTCTTTAATCTGATTTTATGCTTTTAATTTTTTGTTTGTGTTTGTTTTGTTTGCAGAAATCTTTTAAGGCCAGTTGTCCCTTTTGCAAGGATTATCAATGAACACCGGCTGGCATAATCTGTAAATCTTCTTAACCAAGCTCCATAAATTGCCACAATCACAGCCCTGCTGAAAAAGGGCAAATGCAGAAGGCCGCACAGGTGGCCCCTGGAGCAGTGAAACTACCCTTCCACTCCCCGAGGAAAGTTTATGACAGTGTGATCATCTGACGCACAGACTGAGCAGAGGGTGCCTGTGTCAACCCAGGTGAGTGCAATACAAGTCATTGTTCCGACCCATTAAAGAAAACACACATATAATCAATGCTTCTGACACCCCAGTGTTCTCTGTTGCACAGCCTGTGTGCACACACTCCACTTGGAAACCACTGGGCTCCGAAGTGCAGACTCCTGAGCTCAGTTTGTGTGTGGGGTTCTGCAGGTTCTGGAACTGCCTGTCAGGATTCTTTCTTTATCTCTCCCTTCCTGACCTTCCCCTCACCCTCATTTGCACTTCCCATTTTCCTTTGTACACAGAAGAAACCCTCAGCATGGCAAATCTCTAGGTCATCTTGCGGTACCCTAAAGAGAAATGACAGCTGGACAGAGAGGAACAGACACCTGAAAATTCCAGATAGAATCTAGACTAGAAATATCATTTCATGTCTGGAAATAAGTAAGCTTTTATAATTATGCTTTTTACCAAAATAGAATCACATATCAAGTCTGAGAGGGAGAAATTAATCCTAATTAAATGAGGCTGTTTTTTTTAAAATCCAGAGTATTATATCCTGGATTGCTTTAGAGAACATTTTGTTTTACACCACTACATAAGTAGCTATTGGGTTGGTAAGAGTCCAGGTTAATCTACTTGGAGGAAATTAACAGCAAAAAGAAAAGGCACTGGGCTACAACCCAGATGTATTAAGTTTTATTCATGATTGTTAAGTACATTATTTACAGTGGAATCCACAATATACTACCACTAAGATAAACTAGTTTTTTTTTTAAGATTTTATTTATTTATTTATTTGAGAGAGAGAGTGAGAGAGAGAAAGAGCACAAGAGGGGGGAGTGGGAGAGGGAGAAGCAGACTCCCTGCTCGGTGGGAAGCCTGCTTCTCCCTCTCCTTCTGCTGCTCCCCCTGCTTGTGCTCTCTGTCAAATAAATACATAACATCTTTTTTAAAAAAAAATGCTTTTCCTGTGAGTATAATACATGTTCAAGAAAATATAAATTACTAACTTCTCTTAGATATGTCCCTTTTGCGCTTAGATAGGCCATTCTCCATCAGAAGTAAACAGAGCACTTAACACCTCTTTGAGAACATTGTAAGTATGCAACAAAGACACAGATGGGAAGAGAGTCTATCAAGCTTTCTCCCGCTGACAGTACAAAGGCATGCCTCATAGATTTGTCATTCCTGGTCCGCTTTTTTATAAACCTCAAATACTCTAATTTTAATACGGAGAGATAAGGCACGGAAGCATGCCATGTGTCTGTCACCTGGATGAAATAAGGGCCCACCCTCTTCGGTGTTCCTCTCCAGCCCTGATGATTCACAGACCAGAATGAGGGCATGGAAGAGGCAAGATTTTTAAACAAAATGGCACTGTTCCTGCTGCTTCCATCTTTAACATAGTCTGAATGTTAATGGTGGCAACGCACACCAAAACTTCCAGTTTCTAATACCATCCTTGACCCCGAGTGGAGGAGAAGCAGCAGTGAGACAGACAGGAAGCCTGGCAGTGGGTTTATGGTGACTTGATGAGAGGTTTTGCTGACACAGTCATCTGAACCGTCCATTTCTTTATGCTCTGGTGGCTTGCTGGACAATTGGGAGTGAATGAAAGAAAGCTTTTCCTTTGTAGACTGGGAGAAGGGCCATTGTGTAATGGGAGGTGGCAAAGAGAACAGGCAAGATGCTTCCTCCTTGGATGTTGCCTTGCAGGCAGGACTTGGGAAAAGACTTAAAGAAGGTTAGGAACCTGGAAATTGATTGGCTTCCTAACTCGCCAGGCCAAGTGCACTGCTTCAGGAAGTCATCCTGCAACTCCAGGGCTATGACTGGAGGTTGGAGATCCTAGTTGAGCCGTATACTTGCTAGAGCAGTTATGACATTTGATTACCGACCTGCTTGTTTGTTCACCAGTACCCGCCTGACTGGGTGATGACTTCATTTTCTTTTTTTTTAAGATTTCATTTATTGGAGAGAGAGAGAGAGCATGAGTGCGGTGGGGGGGAGGGGGAAAGAGAGAGAGGGAGAAGCAGACTCCCCACTGAGCAGGGAGCCGGATGTGGGGCTCGATCCCAGGACTCCAAGATCATGACCTGAGCCCGAAGGCAGACGCTTTACCAACTGAGCCAGCCAGGCGCCGGTCTTTTGGATTTCCAGTACTTAGTACACAACCAGGCAAATGTGCAAACCTCAAAAAATATTTTCTGAATAAACTGTTTGAATGTATAAATCCACCTGTTTTTGTTTAAAGTAAAAATTGGTATGATGTTAGCTAAACTTATTGCGGTAATCCCCAAAAAATTGATAGACAAGCTAATGTGTCTCTCTCTCTCTCTCTCTCTCTCTCACACACACACACACACACACACACACACACATAGGGGGAGAGCAGAAAACCGATACCTATATAAACTCTACTGTGTTAGGCATAGAAGAATAAAAAATAGATTTTCTTTTCTTTTTTCTTTTTTTTTAAGATTTTATTTATTTATTTGACAGAGAGAGAGACAGAGAGAGAGGGAACACAAGCAGGGGGAGTGGGAGAGGGAGAAGCAGGCTTCCTGCTGAGCAGGGAGCCCGATGCGGGACTTGATCCCAGGACCCTGGGATCATGACCTGAGCCAAAGACAGACGTTTAATGGCTGAGCCACCCAGGCACCCAAAAATAGATTTTCAATGAGGTGATTTGTTCAGGCTCTGTGTCATAGATATATTGAACCCTACTTACTAAAACTGCCTTTCTCTATTAACAAGATATTTTGCTTGGGTAGTCCCCTTGGAACTTTCTCCATTTGTGAAATGCTATTCATGAAGATTGAATGAGAAATTCACATAAAGCCCATGCCGGCACCCAGAGAATTCTCAAATTATGTTAGTTACAATTAATAATTACAGTGAAGATTCATCAATATAATCTGAAGGTATTTAGAGAAAATTTGGCATCTGTGAAACTAGAATTATCTATAATTTTAGAAGAAAGGACCTGTAGATACTTCACTTCTCTATAAACCAAACCTTGTGGCATGGCTTCCTTAGAACCCTGCTGCCTGGCTGAGAAGTGGTGATTTGACCTTACATGCTCCATAAATCCTCTTGGCAAACTGACCACTCCATGTGGCCAGAACTTCTTCCATTGTAGTAGGAGGTCCACTGTTTTTTTAGCCTTTCTTCAGATTACTGGAGCAATTTTCTACTGGAGATCCTTTACTGTTTGGATCTGGTACAGTCCTCAAGTCAGTTAAAACTTGCTTCCTCAATAAGTCTGGTTAACTTATTTCTCTACTTTAAAAAATTGACATGGAAGCTCTTTCTCACTAATGATGACAGCAAACATTTTTTTCCCACTATAAGTAAGCCCAATAGATGACAGTCTCAATTTACAAAACAGATATAAGGTTTCTAATATGCAAAAGTTTTGCCACTGATGGCTTTTAAATACCAATTCACGGTGTGCATTTGAATGGAATTAGCTTACAAAGTAAAAGCAGAAATTATGACTTTAAAATAATGCAATCACCTATTGTGTAAAAATTGTGCCTATTTTTACAGTAAAGAACTGCACTTCTCTCTACTAGCCTATCTTCTGCCATAAAAAAGGACAGTTTTAAAAGTGTTAGCATACGTGTGTTTTATGTTTACCTCGTGTTTTTTTGCTGTGCTGATTCCAGCTACTTCAAATCATCAGAATAATAGCCTATTGGTCATAAATTATTTTGACCAAATAGCCTGTAACAGGTTTACATTGCAATTCAGCATCACCATACATCTTTAAAGCAGATAGCAGTACAAAGGAAGTATGGTTTAGTCACAGGAAGCTGGGCAAAATAGAAGATAAAGGAGATTAATGAGAATTATTTTGGGGAGGTAGTGTGAGGATTATTAAGGAACATCTATGCCAAGAGTTTATTCTACGAGCAATGGAGAATCTTTTTTTTTTTTTTAGATTTTATTTATTTATTCATGAGAGATAGAGAGAGAGAGGCAGAGGCAGAGGGAGAAGCAGGCTCCCCGCAGAGCAGGGAGCCTGATGCGGGACTCGATCCCAGGACCCCGGGATCATGACCTGAGCCGAAGGCAGACGCTTAACCGACTGAGCCACCCAGGCGTCCCGCAATGGAGAATCTTTTTAAGGCACTTGATTCAAGAAGTTACAGGTGATATCATCCTCCTGAGAATGTATAGCATCAGTTGGAGCAGGAGGAACTGGAAGAAGGGTGCCCTTTTGGAGCATATTCCAGCCCTCTGGGGCCTGACACAGAAAATAGGAGCAGTGAACGGAGCGATTCTACACACAGCCCAGATGGCAGATGGCAGCCAGGGGAGGGCAGGCCAGTTTTCACTCCAAAGCCTCCAGTCTCCCCCCATCATGTTTTACATATGTAGGCATGAATGGACAGTTCTCAAGGATGGAGGACTCTTTCAATATGAGACTGTTCTAAATCTGGAGCCACAGAGCCAAGAGCCAATATCCCCTGGGATTCTGCCTTTAGTGAGTATGATTTGTACTCTTCCTCAAAGTCAGCTTTCATGCAGTGTGGTGCCTGTGGTGTTGAGGCATGTTCCATACCAGCGGGGAAGCATCCTCAGTGCTTTGCTTTCTTGACCCTAAGAGATATCACCAACCTTAGAGATCTTTGGATTATTTAATGAGACATTCAGCAGCATTTCCATCCACCTCAAGACAGCCAACGGACAAACTGTGTAAGAAATATAATTGTAGGAGCACCTGGGTGGCTCAATCAATTAAGTATCTGCCTTGGGCTCAGGTCACGATCCCAGAGTCCTGGGATGGAGTCCCGCATCAGGCTCCCCGCTCAGTAGGGAGTCTGCTTCTCCCTCTCCCTTTGCCCCTCCCCCCACCTCGTGCTCATTCTCTCACTCTCTCAAGTAAATAAATAAAATCTTTTAAAAAAAGAAATATAATTGTAGAGGGCGTGGATTTATGCTATATCTTTGGTACATTTTGTTTTAATAGTTCCTATTAGTCACAACTTGAGAACCTGTGAAGTTTCTCTCTAAATCCACTCCATGCCCCTTCCTCACTTCTGTAACCTTCTGCCATGAATGTAGTGTGTTTACAGATTACCAGGGACACATAAAGGAAAGCATGAAGAGAAGAGGGGGGAAAAAAAAAAAAAGGAAAACTGTCTTAGTCCATCTGGGCTGCTCTAACGGAATACACAGACTGGAAGCTTATAAACAACAGAAATTTCTTTCTCACAGTTCTAGAGTCTGGAAATCCAGAATCACAGCACTGGCATGGCTGGTGAGGGCCCTCTTTTGCGTTACAGACTTCTCAGTGTCCTCACAAGAAGGAAAGGGCAAGGGATCTGTCTACAGCCTCTTTGATAAGGCATTAATCCTAGTCATGAAGGATTAGTCCCTTCCCAAAGGCCCCACCTCCTAATATCATCCCCTTTGGGGGTGACAATTCAACATGTGATTTTTGGGGGGACACATTCAGACCATAAAATTCCCAAATTATTTAATACCTCTTAGGTAATGAACACACACACATTTTAGCGAAAGAACCAGGAGTCCTTATAAACTAGCTTAGGAACCTGTTGTTCCCATCAAATGAGTCATCAAAGATTTGAGAGTTAATTCATTTGTAGGTCAGTATTACCTGACAAAAAGACATGAGCATACACTGACAAACACAAGATGCTCTTTATATGAACAGTTAACACATTCCGTAGTAACAACCACCATCTATCAGATGCATCCTCCATCAGGCCCTTAGTTCCACACACATGTTATAACACTAAAAGGTAGATATTATTACTATAAGCCCTTGTTCTACTTCCTCTCCAGTCCCCAGCCACCGCTGCTTCTGGATCCCCCCAGGATCATGTTTGGACCATGAGTGAGAGGAAATGGGAAAGGCCTTATTTATCTGGGACCATTGTAATCTGGCCTCCCTCACCCCTCCAGAGACAAATGCTCAAATGCTGCTTTTTTTTTTAGCATCATGGAGCATTTATGGATTCTTCACACACCCTTCTTCACTCATCCCCACCACCAGAGAAGGCCTCTGCCCTACAGTTCCCTACTGCAATGATGCACGCTCTGCCTCACCTCTCATGATGCCCCTTCAGCTCCAGCTCTGGCATTATGCCCTGCACAGCCTCTGATAGCTGGGCTCTCCTTGCCCCAGCAAGTAGCCTTCTTGGACAGGGACCTGTCTAGGTGATCCCGATATGGCTCTTTTCCTCAAAGTCCACAAAGCTCATGGCAAACCCTTTCCTGACTGTCCCATCATAGGCAGCATCAGCCAGCCTTGACTTTCCCAGGGGAGAGTCACAGCCTGGTATTTCCCCCAACACCCAACAGGCCAGGGAACACAAATCAAGTGCTCTCAAGAGTCTCCAGGCTCCACTCCAGCCCTTAAGGCAAAGGAACCCACAAATCCTCACAAAATGTTTGGTGAGTATTGTGTTGGAGAGATGGAAAAATCACTCCCTCCCTCCTCTGGGGTAAAGAAGGGGAAATGGCAAGTACACTTGCTTGGCCAACAATTTTTTTTCCCAAATAATCCTCTTCTTCCTTACCTGCTCAATCTCCAGACTTCTTTTTTTTTAAAAAAGATTTTATTTATTTATTTAAGGGGGAGAGAGAGAGAGACAGAGAGAACAGCAGGCAGAGGAAGAGGGAGAAGCAGACTCCCTGCTGAGCAGAGAGCCTGACGTGGTGCTTGATCCCAGGACCTCGGGATCATGACTTGAGTGGAAGGCAGACACTTAACTGACTGAGCCACCCAGGTGCCCCTCTCCAGACTTCTTTTAAATATAACTTAGAGATAAATAAGGAGTTAAAGGTTGCAGAATTGGTTTTGCTATTGTTCAGAAAATTCTTTGGATATGCCAACATGGCTGTCTGGACTGTGGAAGTACCTGTTGCTCTGTGCTCAGCACTGGGACCTCCATGGAGGTCACTGTCTCATTTGGCATCCTGTGTCACCCATAGGAGGTTCACAGACACCTACATCTGGGTCTCTATGCCCAGCACCACAGGGTAACTACCCCTTCCAGATTCCAGCAAGAAATGGGAGGTGTGTTCACTGGAGACATGAGCAGAAAAGAGCCAGGTCTGAGGTAATCTAAACACTGTTGTCAGGGGATTAAGTGAAAACCCACTTAATGATGAAAATGATGAAACCTCTAGTCCCCTACCCCTGGTGGGCCTGTAGAACACTGGCAGGAAGTCCTGTGCAGATTGAATGATTCTTCTTGCAAAAACACCGAGAAAATACCTAGAGGTAAGACTGGAGTGCTCCAGTAGAATGGCCTGGTCACTTCCATGTGGTCGTATAACTGAAACAACCAGAGATGGCGCCAAACATACCACAGAGCTTCCTATAGGATTCTTCATGCCTCATTCTTAAATATAGGTTGCTACAAGTCACCAGATATTTGAGGAAAGCCTACTAACATGAAAGGCAACCTCCCCCCAACCCCCACCAAAAAACACAGAAACAAAATGGGTGTGAGGGAGGGGCAATGCAGGGACCAGAAAAAAACATTTTTAGCTAATTTTCTCAGAAATATAGGGAAGATACTTCATCTGTGAAACAAGAACATGACGTTATTTTTTTTTAATTTTTTTTTAAGATTTTTTATTATTTATTTGTGAGAGAGAGAATGAGAGACAGAGAGCATGAGAGGGAGGAGGGTCAGAGGGAGAAGCAGACTCCCCGCCGAGCAGGGAGCCCGATGCGGGACTCGATCCCGGGACTCCAGGATCATGACCTGAGCCGAAGGCAGTCACTTAACCAACTGAGCCACCCAGGCGCCCATGACGTTATTTTTTAAAAGGAATAATTAGAGGGGCACCTGGGTGGTGCAGTCAGTTAAGCATCCGACTCTTGGTTTCAGCTCAGGTTGTGATCTCGGTCGTGAGGTTGAGCCCCACATCAGGCTCTGTGCTCAGCAAAGAGTCTGCTTAAGACTCTCTCCCTGCCCCTCCTCCCTGTGTGCATGCACACTCAATCTCTCCCTCAAATAAATCTTTAAAAAAAATTTAAAAAGGAATAATTAGAGAATTTTAGAAATACGAAGGCTAAAATTTTAGAAAAAAAGGTTGGAATATAACATTGATGAAATCATCCCAACCCAAAAATTGGGCATAAGAAGAGAAAAAAAATTAGAAATTAGAGGATAGGGGCACCTGGGTGGCTCAGTTGGTGAAATGTCTGCCTTCAGCTCAGGTTATGATCTTGGGGGGAAGGGGGTCCCTGCTCAGCAGGAAGTCTGCTTCTCCCTATCCTTCTCCTCTGCCCCTCCTCCCCTGCTTGTGATTTCTCTATCTCTCTCACAAATAAATAAAATCTTTTAAAAAAATTAGAGGATCAGTCTTGGAGGTCTAATGTCAAACAAATAGAGAAGTCTAAGACCCACTAAGTCTCATTTCTTACTCCCTCTACCTGGGACACTCTACCTCAAGATCACCCTCTAGTTTTTTTGTGTGTGTATGTGGTACACTCTTGACTCAGAGTTCACCTTCTCTGGGAAGATTTCCTTGACCAGCCAGCATGAATTAGTCCCAGGTTCCCCTCAACTCTGTCACTTTAACATCATTTCATTTTATTTGTTCCTATTACATCACTAATTGAAATATTTGGTACTAGATGAGAGTAAATTGTGATATTTATGTAGAGCTATTTTGGATCAGGCACTTATACTTGCTATTTTATGTAATCCTCACAGCATCTCTATGAGGTAGGTACTATTATTACCACCATTTTTTAAATGGGGAAATTGAGGCACAAATAACTTGACAGAGGTCATTCAAGAGCAAAGCCAGGACTCACACACCTCCAATGTGGCCCCAGTATGTGCTTATATCTATCACCATACATGTCCTTTCCCTGCAAGGGCCATTAGGGCAGTGACTTTGCCAACTCTTCATCCTCATGGCTTCAAGATCTTCAGCAGTGCCTGATGCTTACATGGTGGGCACTCTTCAATTATTTGTTCGGTAAATACTTTACAGTCTCTGAGGTAATCATCATGAGGGAAATGGAAAGAAGGAGGTAAATATTTTGCTTTAAAGCCAATATTTGGGGGGGGGTCAGTCGGTTAAGCGTCTGCCTTTGGCTCAGGTCATGATCTCAGAGTCCCAGAATCAAGCCCCACATCGGGCTCCCTGCTCAGTGGGGAGTCTGCTTCTCCCTCTGCCTCTCCCCCTGCTCATGCTCTCTCTCACTATCTCTCTCTCTCAAACAAATAAATAAAATCTTTAAAAAAAAAAAGCCAATATTTTGCTTGGAAAATCTCAACTACATATCCAACTTCATCATGTACAAGTTCTGCTTTCCACATAACTATAATACACAATTCCAATACACTTTCTTCCACTATATAATAAGGATTCCCTTTGCTCTGGTTTCCATGAACATAGTCCTCATCAGCAGTGCTTTAACATCCACGTTTCTACCAACAGTCTATGACTTTTTAGATATTCTGTAAGATTCTATATATTTTCTCTACCATGTCCCGCACTTCCTTCTAAGTTCTCTTAAGTTCTCACCAGCAGAACCTTTAATTTCCATATTTTTACCAGCAATCCATTTCAAGACAATCTAGGCTTTTTCTATCATGCTCCTCAAAGTTTTTCCATTCTCTGCCCAATGCTCAATTCAAAACCTCATCCACATTTTTAGATATTTGTTACAGCAACACCCCATTTCCAGGTACCAAAATCTGTGTTCATTTCCTATTGCTGTGGTAACAAATTACTGCAAATACTGTGGCTTAAAAGAACAAAAATTTATTATCTTAGAGTTTCAGAAGTCACAAATTCTAAGTCAAGGTGTTAGCAGGTCTGCATTCCTTCTGGGAGCTGCAGGGTAAGAGTCTATTTCCTGGCCTTTTCCAGCTTCTAGAAGCCATAGAAGCCACTTCTATTCCTTGGTTCATGGCCCCTTCCTCCTCCATCTTCAAAGCAAGCAGTGAAGCATATGCAAATCTAACTCTCTCTCTCTCTTTTTCTCTCTCTCACACACACACCCCTCTACTTCTATGATCACATCTCCTTCTGACCATGACCATCCTGCTCCCTCTTGTAAAGACCCTTGTGATTACATTGGGCCCACCCAGATAATTAAGGATAATCTCCCCATCTCAAGATCCATAACTTATCCACATCTGCAAATCTCCCTTATGATAAGAAGTTTCTGGGGATTAGGATATAAACATCTTTGAGGGGCCATTATGCAGCCTACCATGCTCACCAACCACATATAATGGACCAGGCATTGGAATACATACAGTTGCATGGTAGTAAAAAGCAATTATGTTCCCTCCCCTCAAGAAATGTATGATCTAGTGGGAGAATCAGACATCAGTCCCAAAACCACAATGATAATCACACCAATGAATAATTGTAGATTGGAATTATGCTCTGGAAGACTGGAAATCACAGGGGGTCATAAGGGTCTCTCTGAAGTAGCAACATTCAATCTGAAGCTGGCAGGGTGATAAGATGCTGGCAAGATGAGGAGTAGGAAGACCTTCTAAGCAGAGGGATCAGCAAATGCAAAGGCCTTGAAGAAACAGTTTGGGGGATGAGGGAAGGTGGTCACAGTGGTAACAAGGTAAGTCTGCAAAGGGGAGAGGAGATAGATCCCTCTGGGACTTCTAGAGCAAAGTAGAGACTTTGGGTTTTATTCAAAGCATAACAGGGAGGGGCTCAGAAATTCTTTTAAGCAGATGAACGATGTCATTACTCTGCTCCATGGAGAACAGATTAGGGGTGGGAAATGGAAGTGAGCAAGAAACATAGTAAAGAGAAGACAGTGGCTTGAATGGGGCACATGGCAGCTAAAATAGAATTGTACAAATGTCAGCTATATCTTGCACAAAAATAACCCACAGGACTTGTAATTTAGTGTGATTCAAAAGTCCAGGGTATGGCCATAGGTGTGGGTGGCATCTGGGAAATGAAGCAAGTTAAAGGAGATGAGAAATTAAAGTGACTGAGATACCAGAAAGGAAAATGGGCCATCCAGGTACCTTGAAATAATATGGGAAAACAAGACTTGGGTTGGAAGAGAGAAGCAGGAACCAAGTGCTAAAATCTTCAGTGCATAATGGGGGCAAAATGACCAGGCTGTCTTTCAGTGACAGTTACAAGGAAGAGATGGGTTATCACAGACTGATGGTATGAGTAGCAGAAAGAGGTTTCACAGGAGGAGCCTGATGTGGAAACAGCACTGGGCACAGTAAAGGAGATCAGCACCCCTCCAATTCTGAGAGAGGAAGGTGGAGAAAATGAGCAACATCCCCTAGAGGTCGGTAGGGAAGTGACCTCACCTAAGGCCAGGAAGAGCAGGATATATTTAGGGAAGGGGAATGTGCTAGTATTGAGTTGCAAAGGGTACTGTGGACAAATTTGGGTGGGAGGTTCCAGTGAGTGTTGAGTCAAGGCAGAAAACACAGAGCATTAAGAGAGAGTGAAGGTGCATGAGAGCACTGTGCAAAGGTCTAACATTTCACTGGTTGCCAGGTTGCCAATGTTGTGGGTTCCAACCGTTTGTTCCCTGGAGGATGTTGGATACTCAGGGCTGTCTGTGTTTATCGGTGGTCGGGTATGTTTCCTCACAGTCTTCTATGGTCAGTAAATGAGTGGTTGAACCTCCGTCCAGAAGTCTGAGGTTGGATGAAAGCGGAACATATATGTACCTAAGAGGAGCTCACTTCCTCGTTCGTCTGGCCGCCTTTCATGGTTCTGCTCAAACTTCATCTCCACTGGAAAGCCTTCCTGATTTCTCTGACTCATCTTTCATTAGGCACCTCTGTACCTTTTGCAGACTTCTATTGTGGCAACTATTATTCTTCATTGCATTTGTGTATTATACATTTCTCTCCCTGAATAGTTATTTCTCAAGAGTAAAAAGAATGCTTGAATCATTTCCATTTGCCTATTAACCTAGGACAAAGCCTGATAGCCTTAGTAAGAGCTACGTAAGTATTTAACCAAATGAAACTTGAATCAATCATTGTTTGCTGGTCACTAATATATAAATTTTAGGTTTAAAGAAGAGTTTGCATACTCTTAATATAACAGTTACTGTGAACTTGGGTGTGCGCATTATGTTTAACCTGCCTTCTCAATAGAGCATTTTCAGTTAGTTAAAATTAATTACAACAGTTTGAAATTTTGTCAAGATATATATATCCTTCGTCTTAACTGAATTATGCTGAATTACCCAGTATTTCTGGTATTTCTGAATTTCCCAAAATTTCAGATTTTCTTGATAATGGCTTTAGAGTCAAGTTAAGACCACTATAAGGCATTTCCTTTTCTTTTTTTCTTTCATTTTTGAATATAATAAACTCGTGTCAAAAATCAAACAATATATAAACAGGTACAGTGAAAAGTCTCATGGAGATTTTCCTCTTGTATAGAGAGCCTCATTCTTCTCTCCACTGATTTTTTTACCTCATTTTTTTTTTAAGATTTTATTTATTTATTTGACAGACAGACAGACAGCGAGACAGGGAATACAAGCAGGGGGAGTGGGAGAGGGAGAAGCAGGCTTCCCGCTGAGCAGGGAGCCCAACTTGGGGCTCGATCCCAGGACTCTGGGACCATGACCTGAGCCGAAGGCAGCCGCTTAACGACTGAGCCACCCAGGCGCCCTATTTATTTTTTTTTTGAGAGAGAGAGAGAGAGAGAGATTTATGCTCTCGTTGCTTCTTGTTGGAATTATTTCAGGTTTCTCAACTGGCCTCAACCTGAATTTTCCTAAGGCACTATTTGAATTATGTCATTCCCTCGCTTCAAATACCTCTATGACTTTCCTATTGTCTACTGAATTTAGCTTAGCGCATGAGGTCTTTTTCTAATCTGTTCTCCCATCACTTTTTTAATCTGTGCACTCCTCTAGTCATGGGGGGGGGGGTTGCTGTACCTCAGAATGAGCACTTACATTTCCACATATTCACTCCTAACCCATTTCTCCCCATTTATGCTTCTCCCCGTCTATACCCTCCGGCACACCCCTCACTATGTGGCTCACTCCCCAGGGACTTTTTGAGAACAGTGACTATTTTCACAGGGAAATGAACATTGGTGGAAGGTGGAAAGGCAAAAGTAGGGTTTCATTTTGAAGTTAGGATATCTTATATCATACACTGATCATACCCTGCAATCCCTCTGCACTCACCTTTCCTTTCCTCTGGCCTGAACCTTGCACCATTGTTGGTGTTTTACAAATATTAGCTGAGTTAAATCATCTACTATTTCTAGGCTTCACAGGTCAAATTAATTGTGTTTTTTCACCTCTTCATTTTCAAACAGCAGCTACATCTTTCCATATCTATATTTGTTTGGAGTCAAACTTTAACTGACTTCCAAAATATAAACATGTAGAGAACAGTAAGTATTTACATGTTTTAATGCCTATTGCCAAACTCTTTTTATGTAGCTGTTATTTCCTGATTGATTTTTTACAGAATGTCAGTGGTGAAACTATGTAGATTGCAAATAGACTGTAAGCATAAACAGATTATAAATATTTCTGGGAAAATTCATAGCAATACAAACTGAAAACCACGAAATTCCTAACAAATAAAGCCAGCAGTGCCACTCTGCTAAATCACTACTGCTTTTATATTTCAACAGTTTGTAATGGGAAACTCCCGTCATAGCCCCGGAACTGACTTAGAATATAGAACAAAGTCATGTGTCTGGGAATGTTAACCAATTCCAATACTGTTCAACATGTTTTTTGTTGTTGTTGCGAACAATGCCGTTCTTAGGCAATCTAATGAATGCATACACTGACAAACAAATCTAACAAAAGAGGGACTTAGAGGCAGTGTTCATTGAATACTGGAATTTTGGAAGAAAAATATTAGGTCATTTTAGGCATTTACTTCGGCCAAAGGATTGTTCTTTCGAGTTTATTTTTCTAGCTTTCAATTCTATTCCACTTAAATACCTTGACAACCAAGACTTTTCAAATCTTCTGTGGGCAGTTCTGCCACCTAGCATATTCACTATTTAAAGTTTCCTGATAATTAACTTACTTCTTTTTCCTTTCAGTTATACACATCAACCATTTATGCTTGATTATGCTGACTTGTTTGCCACAAGTCTTTATGCTTTTTAAAAATATATCACATAACATTATGTATGTTTTCATTGCTTGGTTTTAAAGTACAATGTTATTTTTTTTTAAAGATTTATTTATCTATTTGAGAGAGAGAGAGCATGCATGAGAGCACACACTTGGGGGGGGCAGGCAGAGCCCAACATGAGGCTCCATCCCAAGACCCTGAGATCACGACCTGAGGCAAAATGAAGAGTTGGACACTCAACTGACTGAGCCACCCAGGTGCCCCATAAAGTACAATATTATTAACTGAACTGGCATTTTCTTTTGTAACGTTAGGGCGAATATTCTATTAGTAATGTCAGTCATTCCGTGAATATGTAGGTAAAGGATGTCAATGAGTTTTATGTGCCTTTAATAATTTTATGCATGCCTCTTAACATTAATGTCATTTCTGCTGGTCAACCAGGCACCTTCCTTCCTCTTGACCTATGTTCCGAGAACATTATTTACAGTAGCCCATCAGTCTACCACTTGCTGTTAAAGGACAACACTTTGAAGCTGGGAATGAGGGGTCATTTGCAACCATAGGATCTTAATTACATGAGATAATTATTTTAGTATGAAATTATTAGTTATTAACCCATTTATTTTTAATAATAGCAGTTTAAAATATTTCTAATATTTAATATTTGAAATAATACAGCTCAGAGATCCATCATTCTTTGTCTATAGGAGCACACTATTGGTTTTTTAAATTCAAGTTAAATTTATTACATACTATAACTGATATATAATGTTACATCTATTTCTTATTTATCTATTTAGTTGACAACAAATATGAACAACAGCAAAAACTTTTAAAAAACTGATATCCTTTTCAACGCTAAATCAGTTTAATTTAGCTTAAATTATCTATTTAAGCTAAATTAAATTGTATAATTAAACTGATTTAGGATTGAAATATTTGGTTAATATGTTAATATGTTTATATGATATGTTTTAGGACTTATGAGATTCACTAGCTTAACTGAGAGCCTTAAGTAATTTTGGTATAACAAGGAAAATAAGAATTCCATCTTTTCAACTGAGGAAAAATTTTCCAGCAAACACAGAGGAAAAGTATGATCTTACTTTTAAAATAATTTAATGATCCATCCTTTGGGGTAAGTATAATCAAAATGTTTTACTAAACATATAGATATGGAGAAAAGAGAATCCACAGGGTAGGATATCTCATTGAATGGGGGGGACAAGAGAATAAGAAAGAAGTAAAAGATGGTTGACATTGGATCAAATATCCACCCTTGCTACAATCTGCTGTGGCTGAGCTGGGGGCACCTGGTAGGAACATGGCCTTGTAGGCCTGCCCCTTTGACAGGCACTACAGGTAGGGAATTATATCTAAGAAATGGGAAAACAAGGCACCCAAAACTATTAAACTCTACTAAAAAATTATGTATTAACCCTGTTTAACCAAACAATCATGCACACACTTCAAAACTAGATTGAGATCAAAGCTATCAGGGTGCAGCTTCTATAAATCAAGTTCTATTCTGTGAATAGTGTAGGGATCAAAATATGCCCTTTTGACATAAGGATTACTTTGAGCTAACAGCAACTGAGATCCAAGAGATGCAGAAAGAAGACTTCCTGGACTTTCCCTTCTCTGACGAAAAGCAGACACTTCTTAGAAAATTTTACAGCATTGGGGCGCCTGGGTGGCTCAGTTGGTTAAGTGACTGCCTTCAGCTCAGGTCATAATCCTGGAGTCCCGGGATTGAGTCCCGGGATCGAGTCCCGCATCGGGCTCCCTGCTCGGCGGGGAGTCTGCTTCTCCCTCTGACCCTCCTCCCTCTCATGCTCTCTGTCTCTCATTCTCTCTGTCTCAAATAAATAAATAAAATCTTTAAAAAAAAAAAAAAGAAAGAAAATTTTACAGCATTAAGACAGAAGGTCAGCAGTGAGATGGACCTGCACAAACAAACCTAATCCCCTTAGATTATTCCCCCAGTGTATTCACCTGCCCACAGTTTGATGCATTTGGAAGCCCAAAACCTGTGCCTTTATCCTTGTTACTTTTCTGCAAGTTTATCATTCTTCATGAAGATGCAATATAAGCACAAGTACAGACCACCCCTTTGAGTTACTCATCACTGAAATTCTCTCACGTGCATGTATGCTGCATGAACTAATAACCTTGTTCTCCTCTCTTTATCTTTCGTCAGTCTAGTTTGAATGGCCCCAGGTACAGAACCTAAGAGGGTATCAGCAAAAAGTTTTTATTCCTCTCCTGCACTATACACCTTAGATCTTCATGAGATAAAACATAAAGAAGAAACTGATAACTCACATGCTGCTAAAAAAACAAGGAAACTGCCTTTTTGTTTGAGCTAAAGGCAGGTGATTATTTGGGGTTTTTCAATATTCAAAGGACAGTGTGGATCTTTTATATATTTTCATATCTCAGCTGATTATAGAGGCAAGAGCCAATAGCTCTCTACTGCTCTAAATAACTAGATCATTTCAGTATTTTCCATCAATTTCCCATGCTATATGGACTCTATTGTCCTGATTTTTTTTTTAAGATTTTTATTTATTTATTTGAGAGAGAGAGATTGAGAGAGAGAGCACATGAGAGGGGGGAGGGTCGGGAGGGTCAGAGGGAGAAGCAGACTCCCTGCCGAGCAGGGAGCCCAATGCGGGACTCGATCCCGGGACTCCAGGATCATGACCTGAGCCGAAGGCAGTCGCTTAACCAACTGAGCCACCCAGGCGCCCCTATTGTCCTGATTTTAATAACAAATAACCGAGATGCAAACTTGTATGCCTATGCGTGTTTGTACATTTTGCTGGAGAGATTGTTTATACTTTTCATAAGATTTCCCATATGATATCAGACCCAAGAGATCCTAGAAGCACTGGTAAAGTGGATAGCATGTTGGACTAGGCCTCAAAATATCTAGTTTCTATTATGCTCTGCTATTTGTGATCTTAAGTAATTCTTGTATTCTGATCCTTATTTTCCTTGTCTGTAAAATGAGGTTAATAATAGCTGCAATGCAAAACATACAAATGTTTTGAGGTTACAATTCAATGTTATGTAATTTATATGGCATTTAGAAATATTAAGCATCATTATCTTAGTTAAGCAAAGAAGTCCTTCTTCAAGCTTGCATGTATTTCTTCCATTAACACAGCATTAACCTTGCAAGTATACATAACATTCACAACGTTGAAAACCATGGAATCCCTGAGGAATGCATTATGCTTCCACAGAAAACCTTATAGTTCCATTTAACTCTACTTTTTAATCTTCAAAATTCAAATTAACATTTACTGTGACATCAGATTCCTGAACTATCGTCTAGTACTAAAATCAAAACAATATAACTGTGAATCCGAATCAGCTAAAATAAAATGTACTAGGCAAAATCACCCTTTAATGTAGTGGTGAAATGCTAACAGCTGCTGAGTGATCACCCTGTGCAAATCCATCCTTGGCTTCATGCCCAAACTCTGTTGAAATCTTTGTTGGTCATGTAAGAGATATCTGTGGCATGTTTGGCCTAGAACATCCCAACAGGTGCTCCTTCTGTCTAGACTGAAAAGGAATCAGACAGAATTTGAACCTTCTAATTACATCCTAGGCTTCTTAGTGCTTCTCAAGGCAAATAACCATCCACAGTTAAAATAGTAAAAGTATTTCTCAGGCTAGGACAGACTATAAATGCAATTGATCAAATATTCAGATCTACCTATCAAAATAAAGAACTAATAAATTGGTTCTTTTTCGATGAACAATATGACAAGTGTTAAGGGGACAAGCTGGATTTTACAAGTACTTGACAATTTTTTAATGACAAAGAATCAAGTGTTTTTCAGTACAACTTCTCTGGATTATTGCTTGTGGTAATATAATTTCCTCTGTTTTTTTTTAAGTTGTCTTCCCTTTTCCCTCTCTTTGACTTTTTTTCTGTATTTTTGAAGCATGAATATTTCTTTAAGATTTTCTCTCACCCATTAATCACGGAACACAAGAAGCATTTTTTGCAAAATAGCTTTTCTCACAAAAAAACGGCACAGCCAATAAGACAATAGAAAAACATTTATGTTATGGGCTATGCTGGATAAATACAGTGATCTAATTTCTAAGTTATTTTTATTTAAGTTTTTTTTAAGATTTATTTATTTATTTGACAGAGAGAGAGACAGCCAGAGAGGGAACACAAGCAGGAGGAGTGGGAGAGGGAGAAGCAGGCTTCCCGCTGAGCAGGGAGCCCTATGGGGGCATGGGGGTGGGCTCCATCCCAGGACCTTGGGATCATGACCTGAGCCGAAGGCAGAAGCTTAACGACTGAGCCACCCAGGCATCCCTCTAAGTTATTTTTAAAATAAAAATGCTCGTTGCAAATGGCAAGATTTCATTCTTTTTGATGGCTGCATAATATTCCATTGTGTGTGTGTGTGTGTGTATATATATACACACACCACATCTTCTTTATCCATTCATCTGTCGATGGACATCTTGGCTCTTTCCACAGTTTGGCTATTGTGGACATTGCAACGACATGGATGGAACTGAAGGGTATTATGCTGAGTGAAATAAGTCAATCAGAGAAAGACATGTATCATATGACCTCACTGATATGAGGAAATCTTAATCTCAGGAAACAAACTGAGGGTTGCTGGAGTGGTGGGGGGTGGGAGGGATGGGGTGGCTGTGTGATAGACACTGGGGAGGGTATGTGCTATGGTGAGTGCTGTGAATTGTGCAAGACTGTATTCACAGTCTTGTACCTCTGAAATCACAGACCTGTACCTCTGAAACAAATAATACATTACATGTTAAAAAAAAAAAAAAAAGAAGACGAAGATAGCAGGAGGGGAAGGATGAAGGGAGGGAAATCAGAGGGGGAAACGAAGCATGAGAGACTGTGGACTCTGAAAAACAAACTGAGGGTTCTAGAGGGGAGGGGGGTGGGGGGATGGGTTAGCCTGGTGATGGGTATTAAAGAGGGCACGTTCTGCAAGGAGCACTGGGTGTTATACGTAAACAATGAATCATGGAACACTACATCAAAAACTAATGATGTAATGTATGGTGATTAACATAACATAATAAAAAAAAGGAAAAAATAAATTAATTAAATAAAAATGCTCAATTTCTAGAGGTAATATTCTTCAGCTTGTGGATTTGAGGGGACTAATCAGAAGCATAGGTGCAATTGGCACTTGAACCCTGATGTTATCGATTCTGCTTTTGGCTTTGCATTCACCACTGCTGCTGTGAATCAGACCAGATCTTAGGATTAAGATGTTTGCAAATATTTGCAAAGTTATATTTGTAAATCAGAGCATCCCGAATGCTTAATTTTGAAACACTTAAAAAACCTGAGTTGCACCTCACATTTATGTCTCAGTTGATTTATGCAGAATTCAATGTCAGAGGTGTTAGTTGAATGGGCACTAACATGCATTACCAAATGGGCTACAGAGGCTCAGGAAAGCCTATCAGTAGGAATGTTTGCCATATGTTAGGTTAAATGTTTAGTGCATTTGGACAGCTGTTGAGGGAATAAAGTTACAACACAGACTGCCCACATTTACAACTGTAAAGTGAGCAGACCAGTTTCCTCCTATGCTCAGAAAGAATGATGGTACCATACAGAAAGTAGAGGATGCCTGGGATAATAATGTCTATCGTGGACGGTCTTAGATTCTCTCCATCATATGATAACCAAATCCCCTTAGGCAGATGGGTGAACATTCCACTGGGTTTCCCTAGGGTGGCATCTGTTATTTATAGGAATTGTGCTTGCCAAGCCTAAAGGGAAAAAGAGAAAACTCTTAATTTCCATCTTCTTACACCCAGTGAGAAGAGGTCATTTGAAGAAGCAGACAACTTGAAACCCCAAAAGATATAACCAACCCAAACACTCAAGATGGCCAGTTTAGAAACAAGTTTTCACTGATGCACAGAAATAGTTATTCATAAGCCCAGACCTCTCAGGTCAATAACACTACTATTGAGCTGTTCACTTTGCTGGTTTATATCTTGATATTAGAAATAAGCTGAAAGGGAGTAGAATAGGCCACACCAAAAATTTGCCTCTTTGGCATAATAATTATTTTGGACTGGTTATTTTTGAGAGGTGTCAGACACAGGACAATCTCTGAAAACAGTGGAAGTTGCCATTTTCTGAGGGAAATCTACATTTATAAGGGAAACCTCCATTTTTCAGGGAGACTCCCACCTATGTACAGGGTGTCTCTTCTCTGAAGAGAAGGATAACTAAGTGTCAAAACACTTATCAGCGGAGAAAGTACTGATTTAAATCTGCAACCTTACACTGCTTATTGTGCTCTGCCTAAAAACTTCCCAGCCTGGCTCCCCCTCTCACCACGTCCCCAGCCTCTTTCCTTTGTCTTTAGCTGAAGATGATATTTAAGGTGATAGCTTGGGCCATTTTGGGGAGTTACTCTTCCTGGATATCTCCTATGTATACAGGAGGTACACATTTATTAAACGTTTGTTTGTTTTTCTCCTGTTAATCTGTGTTTTATGACAAGGGGGTCTCAGCCAAGAACCTAGAAGGGTAGAGGGAAAAATTATTTTTCCTCCCCTACAGAACTAACAGGCCTGACCTGAAATAAGGGATAAAATCTAAAATTATGAAAACAATGAAAAAAATACACAGCTGAAAGAAACCACAACTTGTTTTTCATTCTTAGCATAAATCTCTGTAATAATCAAATGACGGGTTTTCAACTTTCTTTCAGGAGGTTTTAAACCCATTTCAAATCATTAGACCTTCTTGGGGGTTCAATGAGCTGACTGGGCAAGAGAAATTCTTGCATACAAATGGAAAATTTTCTTTCCTTCCTTTCTCTCTGTAGTTCTAAAATCAAATGAAATGGCTTATTATGGAAACTCACTAAATGAAATATAAGTTCAAAATAAATTCTTGTCTTTTATTTTTCCCTCCCTTTTTCCTTTTTTCTCACCACCAGTTTCTACCAATGCCCTTTTGTTAGGCCTGCTGCACTAGCTATGCATCCCTGAGTCTTGCCTGAGGGGCCACATCCTGTGTCTGAAAAGTAAACCACTCTCCCTGCCAGGCCCCAGGTCCTACCCTCTGCACACACACAGAAACAGCCCCCTCTACCCTTGCTGCCAGTCAAGCTCTCTCACTTCCTTCACTTGACTCTACATCCCTGACAATGACTTCTCTTGTCTCTACCCCTTTAGATATATGAATCTTTTCAATCTCCACCCTAATTTAGTCAATCATAATATGTACTTACTATTCTTATACACATTCTATTTGATGTATATGCTAGTTTTCTTATTCAGTAGCCCACGCTTTATGTGTCCATCTTAAAATATGCGCTCCCCTGGAAGGGAGCCATGTCTGGAAAATCTGTCAAGGACAGAGCCTATCTTGGTGCCAAGTGCAAATAACATTTAAAAAATAATAATAGGTGAAAGGAAGGTAGAAAAGTTTTTGCCATAACAAGGAAGAATTCTTGAGAAGTCTTTGGTGCAAAAAGGTGATTTTATGAAAGCACAGGGACAGGACCTGTGTGTAGAAAGAGTTGCAAGGGGGTCATGAGGAGTGGCCCATTATACACTTTCAAGTTGGTAGGGGGTTAGGGATCGCGTAAGTCTCTAAGGAATTTTGGAAGTAAGGTTTCCAGGACCTTGAGGGGGCTAGCTATTGTTGGGGAAGAGGTCATTTATTACCATCTAATGAAACCTTAGTCATGAAACCCTGCAGATGTATATCGGTGGGCCATATGCTTGGGGGATGATTGCCAACACGTATCTTGGGGGGTTTAGAGATAAAGGAAGTTTCCAAAGGAATTTTTATATGTTAAAGTAGACTTACAGGATCCTGATTGGGGGCGGGGGGGGGGGGGGGGTGTTCAGGATTGCCTTTTGCCCTTAGCAAAGTATTAACACTGAGGCTTTTGAGTCCTTAGAGGAATGTCACTCTGCCTGTTTCAAGGACTTGTCAGTGAGCTCTAAGTAGTAAGGAAATTTAATAATTTTTCTTCTGCCTTTGTTTCCCACATCAATGCCTAAAAAAACAATCTTTTCTTTCCCAATCTCAGTAAAATATCAGAAAAGAGATATGAGACTACTTGAAGATATCTTCTAGTTTCCTGTGTTATAAAAATACCTTGTAAAAAGGATAGGGGTTTTTGGACTCAAGTTAAAGCATCCATGAATTTACAAAAATGTATAGTCAACTACAACTTCACATAGCACAGGGAAACCTGGAAAAGCAAGAGTGTTTATTCTCATAATTTTCTCCTATTACTCACTAACCCTAAATGTGATCAGAGTGTATTTTTCAGTTAAGATTAGACAGGAATGAGCAGGGCAGAAATAGAATGTCTGACTATGGAAGGAAAGGCTGCTAAATTTTTGACTGTGGTGCACTTTCATGATCTCGTTTTAACACAAAACAGTGTTTTCACTCAGTTCCCGATTAATCTTAGCAGAAATTTTTGTTTGGTGAAAGAGGCACCATTTACATATTACTTCCTGTAAGTCAAATTGTGGATTGGGATGGCTTGTGGATAAGTGCAGTTAAGAACCATACTTCAATTTTCCTCCTTCAAAATGCTGAAGCGTAGGTTTATTTCTCCTAAAAGTTCAGGTTGCATATCTCTTCCACCCAAGACATTTTTTTAAAGAGTTTTATTCATTTATTTGAGAGAGAGAGCGCACCAGTGGGGTGAGGGGCAAAGGGAGAAGCAGGCTCCCCGCTGAGCTGGGAGCCCCACTCGGGGCTCGAATCCAGGACCCTGTGATCAGGACCTGAGCCGAAGGCAGACACTTAACCGACTGAGCCGCCAGGAGCCGCTTCCCAAGATAGTTAGATGGCAGGGCTACCGGCTCCTCTTCACTTTCCCTTAAAAAAGCTGCTCTTCAGTTTTTAACATCATTGCAGTTTTCCAAAGCGTAAGAACAGGAAGACACCAGTCCTACACCTAAACCATCAGAATAGGCCGATAGGCTAATTATCCTTGATTAGCATAAGAATGAAAACCATTAGGGCGGCTCACTCAATTTAATTAAAAAATGCCCTTAGGCTAACATGATTTGTAACTCGTAGATGCTTTTAATTTCCACAAGCAAAAGACTAGCCTTCTGCTTTTAATAGCGATGAGGCAGTTTTCCCTCCCTTCTCCCACCCTCATCCCCTGGCTCTGCACTTCCCTCCTTCATTATATACACCCACCAGGAAACCCCTGTTTACAGCCAGAAACACCCCAAGACCTCTTCCCCCAAATCCCCCCACCTCCTGTGCATCTTAGCAATTGAAAAAAAGCTTCCTCTTCCTTTCCAAACTTCAAAACAGGTAGGGGAGGGAGGTGCGAGCAGCCTTTCATCTCCGCTCACCCATGCAGTAGGGAAAAAGCCTGAGGAGGCACATCCTGTGAGCAAGTCTGAAAAGAAAAGAATGGCAGGTCCCGACCAACGAGGACCGACAAAGAAAGTACGAAAAATGTTTGCGTGGAAACACCACGGTGGGCGTGCTTCCGTCCCCTGTCAACTGTGTCTCTGAGGAATCGCAGGCTCGATCCACACACACGGCTTTTTGTAAAATACAGCCCAAATCGTAAGCAGTTACCTTCATGGTTCGGTGAGCCGTGGCGACCGGGGCAACTGCGCGGAGGGCAAGCCGGGTGCGTCCCAGCCCTCGTGGGGTGCGCGCGGCGGCGGCGGCGGGAACGAGTGCCTGGGGAAGCGGCCGGGGTGGCGGCAGCTACACGTGGCGGGCGGGATGGCAGCCTGGCCCTCTCGCAGCCGAGATCGCGGGCTCTCGCAGATTGCATCAGCAGGAAGAGTCTTGAGGCTGTGTTTCCCCCAGCCCGCCCCCAGAGGGTAGAGCCTCTCCCAGCACTGAGAGTCCGACCCAGCGCCCGCCCTAGCCTCCCTCACCACTCACTCCTGGGGGGTGTCAGTGTTTCCAACACGTTTCCACATGTCACCCCTCAGTTACTGACTGCGAGTGTCGGGATGCCAAGGAGAAGGAGGAAACGATCCTGATCAGCTGCCACTCCCTTCTTAGCCGGCTGCCTGCCCGCCTCACTTCCCACTACCCCCAGAGAAACGTTCCCGCACGTCCTGTTCAAAATTATACAGTGGATTCCCATCATCAGAAGCAGAACATTTTAAACGTATTTTTTAATGGAAAGAACATGTGTCTGGTTTTTAAAAGTTTGCCAGTCTCTTTCTCCCATTCTTTGTTTCAGTTCCACAGCCCACCCTCAGATACCACCATTTTTGCCAGTTTCTTCAGGATCTGGAAAAATAATCCTTAATCCTTTGAACATATAGAATTCTTTCTGATTTGAACGTTGCCTGCTGGCCCAGTTCATCCTCTGTGGGATGCCTCCCCACTTCACAAGAGTTCCAGCACTGCTACTTTTCCAGGTTAGGCTCCTGGGCTTTGCTTAAATACCCTTAAATACCCTCGTGGTTGATGGCTCACTCTGGCAACGTACTGTTTTTGTAAATCTCAGATGAAGTTCTTTGCTAGGAAGTCCTGCTGAGTCTCTCAAGCAAACCTGAACCTTTTGTCTATGCACCATGCTTTGTCCATACCCTTTATTAAAATCCATTTTCTTTTAATTATTTGTTTGCACAGGTGGTACTTCATTAGATTATGAGATTCTTGAAGAGGGATCCCAATGTTGAACACAAACGTGGGGGGGGGGGGCAGCGTTGCTTAGCAAATGTTGGTTAGGGGAATGAATGATTAGATCATTAAACAAATGTATTGATCTCATGACATGTCAGATGCTGGGCAAGATTCTAGGCATAAAGTGGTAAAAAAAAATGTTCTTATGCTCATAGAATTCATAGTTTAGTGTGGGAAACAGAAAATAAACATTAATTCAGGTAGCAAAATGTCCATGCACTAATGAATGGATTTATACAATGAAATATTATTTAGCAATAAAAGAAATGAATTACTGATACATGCTTACATACAGGCCTTAACCTTGAAAACACTACATGAAATGAAATAACACAGTCACAAATGACCACATATTGTATGATTCCATTTTTCTGAAATGTCTAGAATACGAAGATTCACAGAGACAGAAAATGGATGGTTGTTGCCAACCTAGGGAGAGGGGGTAATGAGGAGTGATTGCTAATGGGTACAGGGTTTCTTTTTGGGGTGATTAAAATGTTCTAAAATTGGATTGTGGTAATGGTTGCACAATTCTGTGAATATCCTGAAAACCAGTGTATGATACCCTTTAAATAGATGAATTGTATGATACATGAATTACATCTCCATAAAAATGTTATTTTTTAAAATCAAGTAGCAAGTAGTAAATTTTATGAGAAAATAAAGCAAAGTAAGGGGAAAGAGCATGATAGGGCAATAGACCTGAATGAATTAATGTGTAAATTCTAGAGCATGCCTGTCAATGACTTCCTAAGGATTCTTTTGATGTTATAGGGTTACAGGGTCCTTGTCTGGTGGAGTGGAAGAATGAATCTCATCTTGTGGATACAAAAGGGTAAAGTGATAGTTTATTAAGGGAAGGTGAGACCAGAAAGAAAGCTCTCTAGAGAGAGAGGGGTCTCAAATGGGTTGCCACAGAGGGCTTTTATGATCAGTCTTTTACAGAAAACTGACCAGGGAACTTAAATCTTCTTGATGTTACCACCATGATAGCACTATGATTACTTCTCCCTGCTTGACGGGGAGCCTGCTTCTCCCTCTCCCTCTGCCTGCTGCTCCCCCTGCTTGTGCTCACTCTCTTTTACCTCTCTGTCAAATAAATCAATAAAATCTTTAAAAAAAAAAAAAGTGGAAGTGTCTTCAAAGGAGGTTGAGGGATCCTTTTGAATGGCCCATAGAGCAACAGGCACAAAGACTGTCTATACATGAGTTTTGGGGCAATTTTTTGAAGCGGACCTCGAGTTGTCTAGTTTAGGCAAACAACAAACATTTAAAGACAATCAGAACTGGAGGGGACCTGGGTGGCTCAGTCATTAAGTGTCTGCCTTCGGCTCAGGTCACAATCCCAGGGTCCTGGGATCGAGCCCCGCATCGGGCTCCCTGCTCCCTCTCCCACTCCCCCTGCTTATGTTCCCTCTCTCACTGTGTCTCTCTGTCAAATAAATAAATAAAATCTTAAAAAAAAAAAAAAAAGACAGAACTGGAATTTAACATCCACAAAGGTGGGTTATTGAAACAAATTTTGCTCTATAATAACCCTCATTTTTAATCAGAGATAGCCAAATCAGGACTAATTTGTTTGCAAAACAAGTCCAGTTTTAACAAACCTGGCCTAATTACTTACATAAGCTCAGCAAGAATAGCAATTGGCCATATAGATCTTTTTAAATTTAATTTTATTTATTTATTTGAGAGAGACAGAGAGAGAGAAAGAACATGAGCAGGGGAGGGCCAGAGGGAGAAGCAGATTCCCCGCTCAGTCAGGAGCCCTGCATGATCCTGCAACCTGACCCTGGGATCATGACCTGAGCTGAAGGCAGACACTTAGCCGACTGAGTCACCCAGGCACACCAGCCATATAGATCTTTTAAAGTCTGCTTTGCTGGAACTTTTATAAGGAATCTAGATTGAACTTTTAGTAGAGTCTCTAGGCCAGAAGCCAAGCCAAGTACTTGCCATCAGACATGCCTACAATACGTGTAGATATGGGGGAATTCTTCTTCACAAGGTCCCCAATATATCTTGATGTTCCTGCACCTGCCAGGCAGTGACATTCTTTACTCACCTGGTAAGGCTACTGGGAACTCTGTAAGCAAGGCATTAGGCCAACACATCCAAGGGGCTTTATGGCTCCATGTTTCATAAAGTCAACCTTAGTTCCTTAAAGCTGTTTGATCATATCTGAATCTATGCATGTATCTCTCAAATATAACATTCCAGTCAAAGACCTGGTAAAATAACCAATGTTTACAATGGTATCCTGTTATAAGGAGAATAGATTCTTTTTTCTTTTCTTTTTTTTTTTTTTAAAGATTTCATTTATTTATTTGAGAGAGAGAGAGTGAGAGACAGAGAGCATGAGAGGGGGGAGGGTCAGAGGGAGAAGCAGACTCCCTACCGAGCAGGGAGCCAGATGCGGGACTCGATCCCGGGACTCCAGGATCATGACCTGAGCCGAAGGCAGTCGCTTAACCAACTGAGCCACCCAGGCGCCCAAGGAGAATAGATTCTTATTGAACTTATGTAAATGACTATGATTGCCATGGAAGAAAGAATACTTTGAGACCTTTTGAATTTCAGATGGTTCAGGTACAGAGAACAGTTAAATGCTTGAATTTGTTCACAAATGAATACTTTACCATATTTCTATAAGTCATAGATATCTTAAGAGAAAGTTTCCTTAATCTGGAAGAGCAAACATTAAAGAACCAGCAATGTTTCAAACAAGAGTCACAAAACTATAATCATCTTTTTAGTTCATTTAGTCCCATGTTACTAATTCTTGTTCCTTTTGCATGCAGCTTTTAGTTAGTTCTGGAAATTCTTATGCATTTTAATTTTATGATCTTAAAGATATTGAATACCTGTATTTGTCCTAAAACTCCTTCTTAGTAGTCTCCTTGAAGATGAGATTTTGCAAGAGAGTAAGAACAATTATAAATGACAAGAACTCAGAAGTGGATTTTGTTAATGATCTGATATCAGAGGTCATTGTGATTCAATTGACAAGGAAATTCAGTTATTTCCATGACACAAAAACTTCAGTAATTAGAATATCCAGTGATGATAACCTTATATCAGAAGGCAACATACCAGGGGCGCCCGGGTGGTTCAGTCGTTAAGCCTCTGCCTTCAGCTCAGGTCATGATCCCAGGGTCCTAGGATCGAGCCCCACATCGAGCCCCACATCGAGCCCCACATTGGGCTCCCTGCTCAGCGGGAAGCCTGCTTCTCCTTCTCCCACTCCCCCTGCTTGTGTTCCCTCTTTCACTGTGTCTCTCTCTGTCAAATAAACAAATAAAATCTTTAAAAAAAAAAAAGAAGGCAACATACCAAATAAACAAGCCTAATTAGGCAACAAGAATTGATTTATGATTTAAATCTTGGAGAAGTTTGTTAAAACTTTAGAAAGCTTTTTTTTTTTTTTAAGATTTTATTTGTTTGAGAGAAAGAGTATGCGCTCATGGGCGTGCGTGCACATGGTGGGGGGATGCAGTGGGAGAGGGAGAAGCCAGCTCTCCACTGAGCAGGGAGCCTAAGGTAGCTCAGTCCTAGTGATGAAGGCCAATCTGAAAAAAGGCAGGCAGAGACAAGCGCGCCCCGCCCCCCCAAGAGGAAACCACCCTTATAGGGATTTTACACTACCCTGGAAGGAGCCCTCCACCCTTTCCCATGTGAATGGACAAAAACCTGATTGGGTGACAGGCACATGGGGGTTAATCAGATTAAAGCAGCCCATGCCAAAGAGCCCATAAAAACCCTAGATTTAAATGCGAAATCAGCAACCCCCTCAGGTCTCCTCCTTCTTTGGGAGCTTTGTACTTGGACTCAATAAACTTTACCATCATTCAATAAACTTTGCTTTTTTTTTTTTTTGTAAATTCTTTTTTTCCCATTTTTAAAATTTAAATTCAATTAATTAACATATGTATTATTGGTTTCTGAGGTAGAGGTCAGTGATTCATCAGGGTTATATAATACCCAGTGCTCATTACATCTCGTGCCCTCCTTAATGTCTATCATCAGTAAACTTTGCTGCCCACCACTCTTCGTCTGGTCTGCCTCCTCATTTTTCAAAGCAGTGTGACCAAGAACGGCTGGCACTAAAGGAAAAGAAATTCTGTAACACATGGTCTGAGCCGAAGGCAGACACTCAACTGACTGAGCCACCCAGGCACCCCAAAACCTTAGAAAGTTTTAAAGCACATGTCTAAATAGGATTAGGGATCATTAAAGACCTGATAAAGTCAAAATATAGAAACTGGTTTTTCTGGACAAAGAAAAGAGAAAAGCAACTTTGTTTACATTTCCTTACCAAGAACAGACCAACAATTCAAGAAAACTTTGTCTTTTTAACCAAAAGAAGACTTTCAATCTTATAGCAATGTACTTTTAAAATCCATTTACTTCAGTCTTCGTCCATCCTGACCACACCTAAAATTCCTTTCCAAAAATTCCCTTCACAAACCTTCTACAACTTTCCTTTGCATTCAGGTTTTGTCCCAAGCCATTTCTTTCCAAACAACCCGTCTCATTTAGGATAAAATTACCTTCTTTTACCTTCAATAAAAATGCATTCCCATTCCTTATATCTTTCCTACACATCTCCTACTTTTCTACATACAGAGTTGTTTCCCTTATTTCCATCAGCCTTAATTCCATTTAGCAGAATTTTAACTCTTAGAAACCTTAGTCTTCAGTGAAAACTAAGTAGTAACCAATTGTGAACTGTTACACCAAAACTCTTTAGATGGCAAATTTACAACTGGTTGAGCACAAAGCATGTTTACCAACAGACCCAAATATCCTTAGTTTCTTTGCAATAATAAGTCAAAAGCACAAACCTACATCCAGTAATCAATGCTTTAGCACTTTATTCTATTTGGACAAGACCTAGATGTCCAGTGAATTTAATCCCACTTATCATCCAAGCAAACCTTTAAAGTTTCAGGTTACCAAAGACTTTGAAAGCTATCTTAACAATTACCTATGAAACCTTTGAGACAGACAATTTTGCTAATCTTTTTGCTAACAAACTGCAACAGAGATAACATGAGTGTATTTGACCTTCAGTAAATCTTGGTAGAATAAAAGTTTCACATTTAATACTGATAACTTTAAAGACATATCATCTTAATTAAACCAGTAAATTTAAGTTAGTTTAAATACCAAATTATATTCCACCTGGATCCTCCGTTAAAAGTCAGTTTGTTCCCCATTGTTAATTTTTACCTGAGACCCTGGTGGGGAAATCTGAAGGGCGGTGTATGCAGGCTGCATCCAAGGTGGTGCAGAAGTAGGAGGAGGGGGAGGCCGAAGAGGCAGAGTGCTGCCAGAAGGCAGAGAAAGAAAGTTCCCAGTCCTAAAAGCCTGTCAGCTCAGACAAACGAGCAGACGAAGATTTTTGTTGGTTTGTTTTTCCACCAACAAGTGGAATTAGGCAGTCCATGTCCAGCCGGAGAAAACAGGGAATTTCCCTAAAACAAAGGGAATTTCGGCAGCTGCTTGGGAATATTCTGTAAAGTCCCCATCCTGAGGTAGACTAACCAGAGACAGTTGGTTCCAATTATAGCCGTTAACCCAAGAAATGAATGAGGGAGAAACCCCCACATCTATTAGGAGGAACGGTGAGGAAGAGAGAGTCAGCATCCCCTTTGTTAGGAAGGGCCTGTGTTTCCTCCAGCAACCTGGGTTTATTCTGAGGAGGCCTATTTGGATAATTATCAGCCAATATGTCAGGAGGACGTTTACTAGCCAGACATGTTTGGGCAAACACATTCTGCAAGAGGCCCTTAGACCAGGGTCCTCATGTAAAGCCCTGTTTTCTGCAGAAGAGATCTAACTGATAGATCCCACTGAGGCCATGTAGTGTTACCAGAGCTTAGTCCTTTCCTAAACTTTGCAATCCAAATTGTTTCCAGTGGGTTAAAACGCATCCCAAAGGGAGAGTCCTTGGGAACTGAAGAAGAGACCATGCCTTGGAGGTCATGCAGCAAAGGTCATGCCTTATTTTACCTTGCCTTGAAGAACCTGCCATTTTTAACCCATGGAAGATGCTAGAAAAATTTTACAAGGGGAAATTACCCAATTTTGCAGTACACAGTCCAGAGGAGTCCCTCCGAAGGATAGCCTATTTCCCATCTCACGATTCTGGTACTACCCTGCACCTGTTATAGAGAGATGACTATGAAGGTGTCCCTGCATATCAGCTCTTTGTCCCTTAGCCAAGGCGTCCCTTGGTGACCTGCCCTAAAGTGAGAGAGTGGCCTAGTACCCTAGGACGCCAGAAAGTCCAGCCGGCAGGAATAGTCACTCTGACCTGCACCCGGCACCCGACCCTCCTCCTCCTCTGGACTAGAACTGAATGAAATATAATCTTTTAGGTGGTTCAACCATAGTCAAGGGTGCAAACTGTTATCTAGGGATTTGTGGGCAGGTATGTACTGCTTGTGGAAGAGGCTTCCCTGGGCTGTGACCTCCAGGGCCGGTCCCCATCCTTTTACGTGTCTCGGAAACCCCATGGTCATTTATGGTGTCCAGGGGCAGGCTCAGAGCACTGGATGACCAGTCCTTATGTGCACTCCCCAGATGAGGCCTGAAATTAGCTAGGGAGAATTCTGTCACGTGCATCTTCAGAGTTCTCATTTGGAACCCTCATTCATTGTGTTTGCACCCAAGGCTCTGTAAGCAAAAGCCCATTTAAATGTTTGGTTTATTTTTGACAGTAAACTGCCCAAGCATCCTTTCTCCTATGTACTTGACCTATCAGTAGATGAGGCCCTAGTACAAACATAGAGTTCCCAGAGAAAAAGAGAAGCCTGGAGAAAAAAAGTATGAAATTAGAGGATAAGTGAGCTGGTTAGGATGGGGCCAACATTCCCTTCCCTCAAGGAAGGGGGATTGACTGAGTAGTTCCCAGAAGCCTGTTACTAGAGTCTTTAAGACCAGTGGCCACGCTAGTCGCTCCTCATGGCCGACAGGTGCCCGTGTTTTATAAGAGAAGAGGGCAAAGGAGGGAAGATAAGTCTCTCAGAACATAAAGACAGAGTCCACGTTACTTATCCTCCGATGGATGAAGCGGGATGATTTTCCCGGTCAATGCACCAGGAATGTTGTGGGGTTCTTGTCTTGCAGAGTCGAAGAATGAATCTCACAGAAACAAAAGGGTGAAGTGATAGTTTATGAAGTGAAGGGGAGAACAGAAAGAAGGCTCTCCAGAGGGAGAGTGGTCCCGAGTGGGTTGCCACAGAGGGCTTTTATGGTCAGTCTTTTATAGAAAACTGACCAGGGAACTTAAATCTTCGTGATGTTACCACTGATAGCACCATGATTACTTCTCCTTCGAATATCTCATCTCTGATGTTTAAGACAAACCAGGTGGTCTGGTTATGTTCCCTTATCTATGGTTTCATTAGGCCTCAGCATTTCTGGGATCTTTGTGAGCCTGATCACATAGCCCCCCTTCCTATCTCTCCCTACCTAGCCCTGCCTGTCCCTTACTCAGTGTTAGCAACAGAGGGAGAAAAGGGGTAAAAAGAGCGTTAAGAGAAGCTAAAAGTGAAAGAGGAATTAGGGAATTAACATCCGCAGAGGAATATGAGAACAGTCTGGCTGTGTCTGCCCTCCCTTTTCCCTCCAGTGTTGAGAGGAGGGTCCCACAGTTCTCCCTCAGTGTTACATGTAAACTCTCCCAAAGCCTCCCTCCTAGACAACAAAAATGCTTTTTTTCCAATGAAGAAGGTCATCACCCACCAAGATTGTTACTGTGCTAACAGCACTACATTTCAAGAAAGTCACAGTTAAAAGATATTAAAGGCAGCTGAATTCTCAAAACTTGATGTGTTCCATATCTTTACCAGTAAGCAGTGCCTGTGACTGCCCTTGAGGAAGAGAGAATTTCTTTTTTTTTGAATCCAAAATTTATACTGTTATTTATTGTTTATATTAATTTTTGCACACACTGTCTCATTGAAGTCTCATCACACATGTTATGATGCATCTGCTATTACCTTCAGCCTTAATTTACATTTAACCATTCTTTTTTTTTATTGATATGTTAATCCCCATACATTACATCATTAGTTTTAGATGAAGTGTTCCATGATTCATTGTTTGTGCATAACACCCAGTGCTCCATGCAGAATGTGCCCTCCTCAATACCCATCACCAGGCTAACCCATCCTCCCACCCCCCTCCCCTCTAGAACCCTCAGTTTGTTTCTCAGAGTCCATCATCTCTCATGGTTCGGAGGAAGACAAAATTTCTAACAGTCCCCAGAGACACTTTGAGATTGACTTCAGAGCCGCAGAGAGCTCAGCTCCATTTGTCATCACTGTTATGAACAAAGTCTGTTGTTGTAATCATTATGAAAATTGTATAACAACTACTTGCAGAATTTCTCTTCTGAATCCTACTAAATCTTACCTAGAGGAAGGGAAACACAAATTTTCTCAGTTCCTCGGACTTGGGAAACAGAATTAGCAGAAGGCAATGATGCTTTCTGTCAGAAAGAGTAGGGGGAAGTCTACTCTAAAATTCCACTCTACAAATTTTGGAGGACAAAATCATTCTTCTCTTTATTTCTCAGATGAAAAATACTGCAAAGTTTTATCTTTTTTTAGATTTCATATACATATGAAATATATGTACACATATGTACACATACACACTCCAAGTTCAATATTCAAAAATCATTTATACTGTATTTTATGGGAAACGTGGGGTTTTCCATGATGTTTTGGACCCATTCGACTTATTTTTAGCCTATTGTACTTCTTCTAGAACCTAATCCCCATGTAAAATTAGAGTCACTATATCAGAGAGAATTGGCTACCCCACCAAAAATGGGAGAAAATCAAGTTGGATGATCCCAGGAGTGGTGGTAGCCAAGGAGGGATTAGGGTAAATACCCAAATACTTCCCAATGACCATGGATAAAGTAGTAAGTTCCACTAAGTAACTGCCACTAAGTAACTGCCACTAAGTAACTTAATAATCTTTGGGTAAACTATTTCTGGCTGAAGAGGAAAAAAAGATTAGTGTTTTTACAATTCTTTCACACTTTGTTTTTAGTTTGATTCTTTGTTTAGGTCCCTCAAAGAACAAATCAGACTCAAGCTTAATCCTACCGCAATCTCCAAACTAAGTTAAGAGAAGACCAAGGAGCTATTTAATAAATGATCTTCAGGGGCACCTGGGTGGCTCAGTCGTTAAGTGTCTGCCTTCGGCTCAGGTCATGATCCCAGCGTCCTGGGATCGAGCCCCGCATCAGGCTCCCTGCTCCGCAGGAAGCCTGCTTCTCTCTCTCCCGTTCCCCCTGCTTGTGTTTCCTCTCTTGCTGTGTCTCTCCCTGTCAAATAAATAAATAAAATCTTTTTAAAAAATTAATAAATGATCTTCAAACAAATGACATAGATTAGGGAAAAGCACTGGCTTTAGATCCAGATCTGAATTTGTATCGCCAGTTGCACTGATTTGTACAACCTTTAGCAAGTTATTTAATCTCTCTGAAACTCAGATTGAGTTTGTTTTTTTTTAAATCACTAATGTAAGGAAAGGAGTAGCTAATTTGGAAGTATGTTATAAGAGAGACACGAGTTAATACATGTACAGTGCCCAGCATTAGAGGCTTCCTTTGAATGCCCCACACATCGCCTACAAATCCTTCAACCTCAGTCACCATAGAACAAGTACCAGCTGTTCATTTTCTGTGAGTAATAAGTAAAGGAAATGAAGGTACAACAAACGATATTCTAGAATATTAAAAACACATCACTTATTAACCAAGAAAAAAATCTAGAGTGCCTAGTGGAGTGTGTCACTCTTGATCTTGCCATCATAAATTCAAGCCCCATGTGTGGCATTGAGTTTATTTAACATTAAAAAAATTTAAAAAAAAATCTGAGGAGAATTTACGGAATCTTTCTTCCAGGTTGTTTTCTTAAGATTTTTATTTTTAAATAATCTCTACACCCAACGTGGGACTCAAATATACACCCCCAAGGTTGAGAGTTGCATCATCTACCAACTGAGTCAGCAGGCACGCCTCTTCCAGATTCTTTTAAAAAGAAGTTAATTCCCATCTGTGTTGAAAGGATGTTGTAAATCTTCCCACTAGTTTTCTATAGTCTTTCAGGACACTCCCAAACTGACTCATAAAGCTGGCCACTCTCTCCTTGAAACCCTTCCCTTCCATGATACTGTGCTATTCTGAACATTCTCCAGTCTCTCTGGCAGGTCCTTTTTCCTTAATTATAATCCCAACTCTTTTTCTCATGCCTTCTAGATGTAGGCAAGATAGTGATTCCACCTGTATCTGACCTTAAATTTCCTTGCTTTATACTCTGTCCCTAGGTGATTTCAACTGTCATTTCTAGTCTGATAATTTACAAAACTATGCCTCTAATTCTAATCTTTCTCCTGATCTCCAGAACCTTATTTCCAAAGGCCCATATCTGGTTCATCACTGTTACTTCAAGCCCAACTGGTCCAAATTCGAGCGCATAATCTTCCCTCTGAAGCCTGCTCGTCCTATTATCTTCCTTCTTTCTGCTGATGCCATCAACATCCTCCCAGTCATCCAGGCTCCAAACTTTAATACAGTTCATGTCTTCATGAATAGCATTTAAAGTAGGAGGGAAAGATATGAGCCTCCCACATCCAACTATCACCAAGACTTCCCAATTCTATCTCCACAAGGTCTCCTAGTCTTCCCGTTCTGTCCCCACTCTCATTGCCCTACTTTAGTCATTTTGTCATGCCTTCCCCCTGAATTACTGTTATCCCTCTCCAACAGTCTTCAATCTCTCCTCACCCCAATCCACCCAACACACAGATGGCCAGTAATCTTCTTAGCCCTCAGTTCTGATTAGATTTTCCCCTTACTCAAAACAATGTAACTTACACTCAAATGCTTTCACATGAGCCAGACTAGAGTGCATGCTGTGTGCCTAAGCACATAGGAAATCTTCCATGTTGCTTTTACATGACACTACTTGGAATTTCTTTTTCCCCAGCTTGCTTGCCTCAATGATATCCAATCTTCAAGATCCATTTCAATTACTATTGTCCTCTTACAGGCTTTCCTGAAGACTTGCTATAGAGACCTGAGGTTCTCAACTGAGAGTGGACATTTTCAGATTATGCCTTTTCAATCTCATCCTGTCCTCTTCTACCTCTTAATAACTCTTTAGATATTACTCTCCCTCAGGATTTCATCCTCTGTCCTCAACTTTTTTCCCATTGATTTTAAATGGTGTCCATGGGTGAGTTCATCTACTCTTCGACTGATACTGTTAATTACCCAAAGACCATTCTCCCCGTGCTTTCTTCTTCTAACAAAACCCTGATTCTTTTTTTCTAGGATGGGGGCATAGAATATGCTTAGTCCTGGGGGATGAATGATTATTAATCTAAAGCAGCAATGATAATCTCATTTTGCTTTTCAATATACCTGTTTTCCCACACTCTCTTGAGCTAGGGAGGACGAAGGAATCAAGTTCTAATCAGTAAGACCTAAGGGGAAGTATCTAAGTGCTTCTAAGAAGGATTGTACCTACTGATCAGAAAACAACAAAAAAGTCAGGTAAGGAGAACATGCTGGTGCCATTCCCTTCTCCACTTTTAAATTTTGTTTATAGATGTATGTTTCAGGGATCTGCCAACAGCCATCCCATGTACATTCCCATGTGTTTGATCCAGAGGCAACTCCACCTCAGTAGGAAATTTTTATCCTATGTATAATTCACTTTTATTTACTCTCAAATCCTTTTCTCAACAAATACACATACACACAGGCCTACCATATGTTGCATGCTCGGTAGGCTCCTCTTTCAATACTCTTTAACTAGTAGCCCAAACAATTGCCGGTCAACTTCAGATCCTTCTTTCCTTCACTCTCCACCAATTTCATCATTTATCATTTCTATAATTTTTTCTCTTTACTGTTTCTCAAATTTGTCCTTTGCTCTTAACACTCATTAGAATGCCTTACTTCAAACCCTCATCATCTCCCAGCTGGACATTAACATCTTAACCGGTGTCTGTGTGACATCTGGACATATTAAACTGTCTTGACCTTATTTTCTTTACCCATAAAATGGAGATTAAAAACCCTACAGCTTTCGGGCACCTGGATGGCTCAGTTGGTTAAGCGACTTGCCTTCGGCTCAGGTCATGATCCCAGGGTCCTGGGATCGAGTCCCGCATCGGGCTCCCGCCTCGGTGGGGAGCCTGCTTCTCCCTCTGACCCTCTCCTCTCTCATGCTGTTTCTCGCTCGCTCGCTCTCTAATAAATAAATAAATAAAATCTTTAAAAAATAAAAAAATAAAAACCCTACAGCTTTCATGAGGACCAAAAGAGCTAATACCACTTAAAGTAATTAGAATGTGCCTGGCACATAACAAATGTTCAGTAAACATTAGCTATTACTATGTCCTTCAATTTCTCCCATCTGATGTTTGTTTTGTTTTGTTATTATTCTATAGGATGTTTTTCTATAACCTAAAGCACTTTTCACTAAATCACCACTGCCCAAATATTCTCTACTTTAGCCAAACCGATTTACTGGTAGTTCTGAAGATCTCGTTTAGGCACATCAAGTTAGGTTCAAGTCACTCTCCTATATGGCTTCTCAACACTATCATTTACCACTTGCTCAGACCCTCTATTTCAAAACACCTGAAGACCTCCTTATATGGTTCACAAGTTTCTCTCCTAAAATCTTGTCATTTCCATAGGTCCTCAAATGAGGACTAACACCCTAGGATCTAGATAATCTTTATTTTTACTCCAAGTGAGCCATTCATGTGCATAGTTATACCCTTGACTCCTTTTAAAGATGCTCACCCCAGGCTGCATCCCAGATCTACTGAATTAGAACTGCTAGGAGGGAGGGGCGCCTGGGTGGCTCAGTCGTTAGGCGTCTGCCTTCCGCTGGGGTCATGATCCCAGGGTCCTGGGATCAAGCCCCGCATCGGGGTCCCTGCTCGGCGGGCTCCCTGCTCGGCGGGCTCCCTGCTCGGCGGGCTCCCTGCTCGGCGGGCTCCCTGCTCGGCGGGCTCCCTCTCCCACTCTCCCTGCTTGTGTTCCCTCCCTCGCTGTGTCTCTCTCTGTCAAATAAATAAAATCTTAAAAAAAAAAAAAAAACTGCTAGGAGGGAAGTGAAGGGGTAAGGCTGCAACATTTGCATTTTAATAAGTGCCTGAGCCACGGTATGCATACTGCCCTTTTCAATACTGAACTAGACTTTCTCATCTCCCAGAGCTACTATACCTCTAAAATTTTGATTAAAACAAGGTTAATAACATCAAAAACTAATGATACACTATATGTTGGCTAATAGAACATAATTTAAAAAAATGTTTAAAAAAATAAAAAATAAAACAAGGTTAATAGTGGCCTAATGCTACATCACAATGCCATGTATTCATCTTATGTATCTCATCATATAGGCATATTATCATCCGACATAACAAGAAGGGTGAGTACAGTACAATAAGATATTTTGAGAGAGTGTACATTCACATAACTTTAATTACAGCATATTGTTATGATTATTCTATTTTATTTTTATTGTTAATCTTTTACTGTGCCTTATTTATAAATTCAGCTTTATCATACATATGTACGTTTAGTAAAAAAAAATATAGTCTTTGTAGGTTTTGGTTCTATCTGTGGTCTGAGACATCCACTGGGGGGGGTCTTGGAATGTGTTCCCTGTGGAAAAGAGGGGACAACTGTTTTTAATTCTTTGATTTTATTCATCAGAGTTTTGTAGTTTTCCTTATGTAGATCTTATATATATTTTGTTAATTTTATACCTTAGTAATTCATTTTGGGCTGCTAATATAAATGGCATTATGTTTTTAAATTTCAAATTCCACTTGTTCATTGCTGGTATACGTTGGTTCAAAGCAGTTGACTTTTTAATATTAACCTTGTATGCTAAAACCTTGCTATAATCGCTTAGTTTCAGACGCTTTTGGATTTTCTACATAGAGGATCATGTCATCTATGAACAAAGACGATTTTGTCTTCTTTCTCAATCTGTATACCTTTTATTTTATTTTCTTAACTGTATTATCAAGGTCTTCCAGTACAATGTTGAAAAGGAATAGTGAGAGACAACATCCTTGCTTTTTACCTGATTTTGGTGAGAAGTCTTTAAGTTTCTCACCATTAAGTATAATATTATCTGTAGGATGGTCTTTATCAAGGTAAGAAAGTTCCCCTCTATTCCTACTTTCCTGACAGGTTATTATTATTATTATGGGTATTGGATTTTGTCAAATATTTTTCATGCATCTATTGACATGATCATGTGGTTTTTCTTGTTTCATCTATTGATATGATGGATTATATCAATTGATTTTCAAATATTGTACCAGCCTGGCATACCTGGGACAAATACCACTTGGATGTGGTATATAATTCTTTTTATACTTTTTTTGGATTTGATTTGCTAATATTTTTTGAGGATTTTTGCATCTATTTCATAAGAAATATTGGTCTGCAGTTTTCTTGTAATGTTTTTGGTTTTGGTAGTAGGGTAATTCTAGCCTTATAGAATGAGTTAGGATGTACTCCCACTGTTTCTATCTTTCAAAAGAGATTGTAAAGAATTAGTATAATTTATTCCTTAAATGTTTTTAGAATTTACCAGTGAACCCACCTGGACCTGTAGTTTTCTGTTTTGGAAGGTTATTAATTATTTATTCAGTTTTTTTAAAATAGATATAGGCCTATTAATACCAACATTATTTCTTTGAATTGAGTTTTGACAGATTGACTCTTAAGGAATTGCTCCAGATCCCATTTTTAAGGACATTATAATCTAATTTATTAATGCTTTATAATCTAATTTATTAATATTTCACCTTTCATCAAAAAGAGGTAAAGAGGGGTGCCTGGGTGGCTCAGTTGGTTAAGCGACTGCCTTCAGCTCAGGTCATGATCCTGGAGTCCCGGGATCGAGTCCCGCATTGGGCTCCCTGCTCAGCGGGGGGTCTACTTCTCCCTCTGACTCTCTTCCCTCTCGTGCTCTCTGTCTCTCATTCTCTCTCTCTCAAATAAATAAATAAAATCTTTTTTAAAAAAAGAGGTAAAGACTTCTCAGTGATAGACACACAGGCATCAGAGAATTTGTACTTTCAGTTCTCATTCACAGGTGCAGGTCAAAAGCCAACATAGAAACACAAAACTCCCTGGTCAGATCTCAAAGAGCTGTTCTCCTTCTCAGTGGGTGTAAAATACTTTCTTAATCAATTTGTGCTCATAAATAGATGAACAGAGAAACAAAACAGGCTAACAGACCATCTTCTCTGTCTGTCACATTTCACTCCACAGAAAACTGATCCTCATCTTCATGCGGGAGATTACCAAGGGAGCAGGTGATAAAACCAGACTCTCAGCTATTATAATAATTACTGCCAGTAATGAGGAGTAAATCATCAGCCATGTGGGCCACAGACTCACATATACACAGGGTGCTCGAAGTCCACTATGCACTACTTCCTGGACCATATTGTAGAAGAGAATGTGGCCCAACCACTATTTCCTAAGGACTCAGGAATACACTCAGGAATATGACCAACTTTGTGCTGCAGCTGGCTGCACTGGCTTACAAGATTGTGCTTAGCTCTTCCTAACTTTGCATTCAGTGACAACACGTTGCTAGCTTATCATTGGCCATATTGGAAGTATTTATACCACAGAAATCAGTAGACACTGGAAAATCAGCCCCTATGCCACCTCAAAGAACCAACTGTTAAACATTTTCCAGCAAACAATTGTCCTTTACCCACTAGTTCCTGGACCCAGTAATGAAAAGAGAAATGGCCCCAAATACAAGTTAAACAAGATGTGGACATTTTAACAGATTTGGCCAAGAAAAGAAACAAAAACAAATACGCAGAACGAAAAGAAAAGGAAACAGAGGAAGAGAGTCAGCAGAGGGAAATTCCACTGACACATGAGTAGGCTTAAGCAGCCCATGTGGTGCAATTCTAAAGCAGTTTAATTAGTCCCAGCAAGTGACTCCACTTGGACATCTCAGTGACCTTCCAAACTTTCCAAGTATAGATTGCAAAAGCTAATAACATGCCTCCCACACACACATAGAATAACCATGAATCAAAAAACTTACTTAATTCATGAATGAGGGAGCCAACATGAGAGTAAAGCTGATTCAAAGAAGTATAGTAGGGACTGAAGTATTTTGTAGCCAGTGAAAGATGGAATGCAGAACCACAATGGCAAAGTTCAATACAAACTGGACTCTGGGAAAGGAAAGAAGGAAAATATCCATTCTGGCATAGACCAAAATAATAATAGGAAGAAGAAGAAGGAGAAGAAGAAGAGGGGCAGGAGGAGGAGGAGGAGGAGGAGGAAGAAGAAGAAGAAGAAGAAGAAGAAGAAGAAGAAGAAGAAGAAGAAGAAGAAGAAGAAGAAGAAGAAGAAGAAGAAGAAGGAGAAGGAGAAGGAGAAGGAGAAGGAGAAGGAGAAGGAGAAGGAGAAGGAGAAGGAGAAGGAGAAGGAGAAGAAGAAAAAGAAGAAGAAAAGAAGAGGAAATAAAGAAAGAAGAAAGGAAGAAAGAAAGGAAGGAAGGAAGAAAGAGAAAAATAGTTTAAAATGACGTGAATATTGATTGGGATAAAATAAACAAAAATCAAGTCATAGTTATTTTTCCTCAAAGATTTATCTGGTCTCTTTATATAGGTCTCTCTTATTAACAGTGATCAAGATTACAGTCAAATATAGGTAGACCAGTGTATATCAATCTTTGAGCTCAAAGAATACATGAGCTTTAGGAATATGTTTTTAAAACTTAAACATTGTCACCTCAGGTGAATCTTTGACTAATTTGATTATAAATACATACTCAAATGTGGACAATGAAATTTATGATCTCTTCTCACTACAGGATGTCCTTAAGAAAATTTAGGGGGTAGTGGGGAATATATATATTATTAGAAAATGCCCACACATCCCAAGAGCCTGTACTCTGAGCAGAAACAGAGGGTCTAACCTAACCAACAGCTCTGTGTGGATGAAAACTCCTAAGGAAGTGGTGCCTACTTGGAAGTGAGGGTTTCCAAAGATGACAACTTGCTTGGAGTATTGACATGAGAACAAACAAAGCCAGCAGCAGGCCAGCACATGCCAAGGCAAAGGCTCTCAAGACTGGAAACCCGAAGTATCGTTTTTATTGCAAATATTTGATAATGCTCCCTTTACGATCCTAAAATAAAATCCATAGATAAGATGACCTACCTACACACATAATTTAAACACACACACACGATAAAGGAAAGCTAAAGGAAAAGTAATTTATAATAAAATAATCAGTGTTTCCATATGTAAAAGCATAGACATGACTCCTCAGAAAAGCACAGTGGAGCCTAATGCTTACACCTGTATGTGATACCAGTGTGAGTAGGACAGCTTCAAATGCAGACTGATCCTGGGGTGTGGACTGATAACTGGGGATCCTGGGTGGCTCAGTTGATTAAGCACCTGACTCTTGATTTTGAACACCTCTTCCAAACTCCAAAGTTCAAAATTAAGGTACAACTTGTCCTCTACTTACATGGCTATTGCATTTCAAAAAATTATTTATTAAACTACCTGTGTGCATGCATGTACACACACATACACATGCTTTAAATAGAGCTTTTTTTTTTTTAAGATTTTATTCATTTATTTGAGAGAGAGAGCACAAGCAGGGAGGAGCGGCAAGGGAGAGGAAAAAGCAGGCTCCCCGCTGAGCGGGGAGCCTGATGCGGGACTCAGTCTCAGGACCCTGGGGTCATGACCTGAGCTGAAAGCAGCTGCTTGACCAGTTGACTGAGCCACTTGGGTCCCTAAATAGAGCTTTTTCTTAAAAAAAAAAAAAAATATATATATATATAATTTACTTGAGAGAGAGAGAGAGAACAAGGAGGGGCAAAGGGAGAGGGAGGGTGAGAATCTCAAGCAGACTCCCCACTGAATGCAGAGCCTGACTTGGGGCTCTATCTTAGGCCCCTGAGATCATGACCTGAGCCAAAATCAAGAGTCAGGTGCTTAATCATCTGAGCCACCCAGGAGCCCCTGCATAGAGCTTTTCCATGTTGGACTTTCAATGTCAATGGGCAGTTAAAATTCACTCTAGAAAGCTTGGAAGTTGGAATTCAGTTATCTTCCAACTTTGTATTTCCTGAACTTGAGGAAATTGCTCTGGCAAGCCACTTCCGGTCTCAAAACAAATCCTGCCTGTTATATTAGTCCACAAAGCTACAATTCTTGAGAACTCAACTGACGAGTCTATACACCTCTCATCCTCTGGGGCCACACCAGAGGTTTTGGGAGAATTTGAATTCATATTACTATCTATGCGGCCCATGTGTGGCTGTTTAAATTTAAGTTAATTAAAATAAGATAAAAATTTCAGTTCTTCAGTCACATTTCAAGTGTCCCATAACCACATGTGGCTGGTGGTGACTGTATTTAATAGAGCAAAATGCCGAATATTTTCACCATCACAGAAGGTTCTATTTGAAAGTGCTGCATTTGATTATAAAAAGGTTGCTTGGTATCAGAAAAATCTGGTTACTTACTTTCTGACACAGATTTGTACATAATATGAAAGTTGTTCTTATCTCCTGAAACTGAGAATACAAATAGGAATTTGTATCGATTAAGACCTTGGGCCTGCCTTCCAGAAGAAGATAATGTCTAGAACGATAACGGTAAATTGCTGTAATCTGTTATCTTGCTCTTCACTGATTTTCCAAATTTCCCATAAACCCTCTCAGTTGTGACATTAGTGGAAAACACTAATGATGTGGGACTTCTGTTGATGCAGACATTTCCACACCATTTTGGAAAAAAGAAATTGCTCTCTTACACAGGATTTTATTCTTGTGGAAATATTTAAAGGCCACCTCTTCCATGTAGAATTCCCTTATTTCACTTCCTTCTGTTACTCTCTTCCTTGGCAGCAGAGGATGGAGGCTAAAAGGGCTGACACTGGAGCTAGACTGCCTGCTTTCAAATCCCATCTATGCTACTTATCAGCTGTGTGACCCTGGGCAAGTCGCTTAACCTCTCTTTGCCTCAGCAACTGGCAAAACTACCAATTTTAGTTTTGTTTCAGAAATAATAGAAATTGAAGAAAGGTAAAATTTTATTACTCAGCCTTTTCTCTCCATATATTTGAGATTATAGCATGTATAATATGCTTTTGTTTACTTAAAACCTTTGTTTTTAAACTTAAAGATTATTTTCATGCTACTCCCATTTTATCAGTTTTGGATGTCTCCCTTTTCCTCAGTTGTGTTTGAGAACTGATGGAAGACCAACTCCCCAGAACTCTCTGAAGCAGAAATGTCACCACAGCTGTTTGAACTGCCAAAGGAGCTTTATTAAGTCAACAAAATACTTTCTCAGCTTTGAGCTACTGTGCAGTGAGATTCAACACAGACATTCCACTTGTCTGGATTTTCCATTTTGAGACTCACGTAAGTTAGAAAAATATGTAAGTTCTACCATTTATTTTTTATTTTTTCCTTTATGCTTTTATTTACAGCCATATTTTTTTTAAATTAGGGGTTTTCGTGGATGTAGGCCTTTAGTAGGGCTTACAGAAAATCTTACAGGAAGGTGTTATAAAGTCTATAATTTACTTTAAAAAACTTCAGTGTCGGGGTGCCTGGGTGGCTCAGTCAGTTAAGCATCCGACTTTTGATTTCGGCTCAGGTCATGATCTCACCGTGTGAGATTGAGCCCCATGTTGGGCTCCATGCTGGGTGTGGAGCCTACTTGGGATTCTCTCTCTTCCTCTCCCTCTGCCCCTCCCCCCCGCTAAAAAACCAAACCAAACCAAAACAAAATAAAACTTCAGTGTGGTCAGCATATTATTATGTACATGCCAATTTGTTTAAACTGTATCTCCAGGGGTGATCAGTTGACGTGCTGTTTCACAGGTATTTCACAATGGTCATCAGCACTGTCTGGAAAAAGCCAGGTTCTCTGCTAGCCTCTCTCCTCCATCAACCGGGTCTTGGCCAATTAGCTTATTGGGTGTTAAATACGGGTTTTTATTGGCAAAACTCATGTTTGTATGTTTATCAAGATGGTAGATGTTAGAAACTGGTTCTCATTGATAAAAATAATATTCTCTCTCTATATGTAGAAGCAAAATACTTTAGGGACACTTTATAAATCAGTTCACAATCTGCGGTATGGTAGGCCACCCCGGGTGGTTCCTGCCTTTGTGTAATCTCTTAGCCTCAGTGTGGGTTCGATTTAGTGACTTGATGACAATGAATAGAGCATGGCAGAGATGGAATGTCACCTCCAAAATTAGGTTTAAAAGACCAATGCTATTTTTGGCCTCTCTCTCTCTCTTCTCTCAGAATGTGTGTGTGAGATTCTTCTCTTTCTCTTGGATTGCTCACCCTGGGGGACGCTGACCGCCACAACTACCCCGTGTCTGATATATTTTTGGCAATAAAATAGCTAACTCTCAGAATGCCCGCTAGGTGCTAGGCAGTCTTGTATGTATTTTACTGGTTGCTCATACTGTTGTTTATGGACAAGTCTCAGATAAGGAAAGTGCCATAGAGAGGTTAAGTCACTTGTCCAAGAGGCAGAGTTTTGAGAAGCACCCCCACCCCACCCCCCAGCAATCCAGGTGTTGAGCCCATTCTTTTTGGGACTGTGCTGCATTGCAGGTCTTGTGGTTTAATTATAGCAAGACGAGTGAGCCAAGTGCAGTCAGAGGGCCCTGATGGGCAGGGTGGAGGGAACATGAGCAAGACAAGAAGTTGAAAATCCTCACGAAAGGCTAAATTTGACTTTATTAAGCATAATCCACAGGAATGAAATTACCCACCCCACTCCCACTAAAAGCAACTAGCAGACTCTGGGGAAATCGGCCTATTTTGTCAGGAGGGTCATTTTTCAAGAGAGGAAGAAAGCCCAAGTCATAGATACGATAGATAGGGTCACCAGTGTTTCTTTGTGAGGCTGTCTGTTCAAATAAATGAACATTTCCTTCCCAACTGATTCACTCAGAAGCAATAAATTCATCAACAGATTGACCCAAAGAGGCTCCCTCCAAGATAAAACAAAATACATTACTGTGATTTTTCACAGTGAAAGTCACAGACTGTTTTGTTTTCTTTTTCTTCCTTTTTCACATGCCTTCTATGCATCTGTGTTTGGCATTTGGGATAACGTGAAGGGAGCAGGGGTCTTGGGGACTCCACAAGGCTTCAGACACACTTCAGGCTCATCTTGTCCCTGCAGAGAATGCCAAGAAATCCCATGTGTGCCCTGTGAGCACCTTCTGACCTGACTGGTGAAAAGAATAAAGCTCAGCACCCTGTGGTTATTGCTGATAAAAAAAAGCCTTGTTGAGTGTCAGGAAATTTAGCCCAGTTTTGTCCCAACAAGGTATTGTAGACCATGGATAAACAAATGGAGGAAAGAAGTTTAATAAAGATGTAAGTAATGGTGTCTCCCTCAGGACCTACTCAGTGCTGATATATATTATAGTGGTCAGGATCATTCTACCTTTGTAACAGTTTCACACCAGCTTACTGATTTTCAAGAGTAGAAGCTCTTGTCTGAGATACTTTATTTTTCCTGTAACATGTCAAAGCCAAGTCTATTGATTTAGGAAAGCGGAGAATACCCAGGTTTTACATAGAGAGTTTGATTTATTATCCAGCTCTGTGCTCTAGTTACTTCGTGAGTAGTTTTATGGGGGAAAAGTCATGGTGAATAAGTGATTCCATTTTGTATAACATAAAAACAAGAAAGTGAATGCAATATTTATGTAACACAACCCTAACACTAATTCTTACCTGCCAGGCAGGAAAAATAAAAACATGTTTGCCTTGCAAACTAAATAGGGCTCTAGTTCAACTATTTATGATTGCACATTTGGGAGGAATGAAATACCTCTTCCATTTAAAAAGTACTCGCATGTGTTCTCTTTGGTTTTCTAGTGTATAATTTGGAAACATGAACCACTCAAAGGGCTTTTTTTTGGAAGGATACACAAGGCAGATATATACCCAGAGCACCTAAGTCAAATATCTCAGCCACTAAATGCCATCTGAGCCCTCCTCTTGGAAAAATAAAATAAACTTTGGGCTTACATAGTTACTAGAGTCCTCTACCACAGCACCTCACTGCCTTGGCCATACCCATGGCCTTGTCATTACCAATCACCGCAGCCTTATCATATCTCAGATTCTGGATTCTATACTTGAGTGTCATCTTCTAACTTCCGAGCTCACCTCTTCCAGTACCCCAGCTTCACCATTCTCTGACCCTACCTGGATCTTCTTTCTACCCACTGATCCTACTCCTGCTGTATTGTCCCTCATGCCTATCCTAGTTAAATCTCATGTTCATTGTTGAGTCATTGCTTTATATATACTCTCAACTCTGGTCTTTCTCACATCTCATGTGGTGCTCATTAGATAAATCACAACCCTAGTTAACTCCAACACTCCACCTATTCTAAGCCAGCCCCCAGGCAACTCAACAACACATAACCACACTAGCCAGTCTCATGTGAAATTGGGGACCACAGATCTTCGTACTGTCTCGTGCTGTCCAGCAATCACACCGTGCTTCCTGAATGCAGTCTCTCGCGCTATCTCGTAGGTTATTTCATACTTTCTCCTCTCTCCTCAAACTTCCAACACTCCTTCCTCTTTGGCTTTGCTGAGAGCATTGAAGCAATCAGAAGAGAACATTCACCATCTCTCCCCTGTACCTACCTATCTGTGTCTGTGCCCATCCGTGGTGCCTTCCCTTGGCCTGTGTATCGGCTGCCTCTGCAGCCAGCTAAGCCTGAGCCCACAGGACCTAGGTCTCATGTGTCAGGGGTGACACATGCTCAAGGACAGGTCTACCATTCCCAGCTCTCTCTTCTGCGGCCTCATAATTTCCCCTCTGGATTGGATCATTCCCATAAACGTGCGGATGTGCTGTTATTTCTCTCCCCTGTAAAAAACAGCTAAACCCAAAACTCCCTTGACTCCACTTCTAGTACTGGTGTTGTCCATTTCTTTTCTTCCTTTTACAGCAAACTCTTTTCTTTTTCTTTTTTCTTTTTTTTTTTTGCCATTTTATTGATATATAGTGAATATACAAACACTTTACATATTTAATGTATACAATTGGATGAATTATATGAGAATATACCTGTGATACCATCACCATAATCAAGATAATAAACATATATATTACCTCCAAAAGTTTCCTTATGTCCCTTTTCTTTAATTTTTTCTTTTTTTTTTTAAGATTTTATTTATTTACTTGAGAGAGGGAGCATGAGAGAGAGAGAGCATGAACAGGGGGAAGGAGCAGAGGGAGAGAAAGAAGCAGACTCACGCTGAGCAGGTCTGCAGGGCTCGATCCCCAGACCCCAGAATCATGACCTGAGCCACCCAGGTGACCCTCTTTTTTTGGGGGGGGGTCATCAGAATACTTAACATGAGGTCTACCCTCCTGTATTTTTTTTTCTCTTTCAGACATTTCTTTTTATTTACAGTTTATGTTCAATGCAAATCAATTCTATAACGTGAGAAGTTACTATGAATCAAAGCATAAATACACAAACACAATATATAATCCAAAATAGATGTATAGCATTCAGGTGTGAAACAAAACAGAATGTTCATTCACACACACAGTAGCTTGACATCTGTTGGATATGGTTGTTTCGGTGTAGGTTCCTAAAGATGGGAAAAAATGACTTCAGTTATCAAGACTACTATGGCCATATTAAGATATTGGAACATCTAAGCATTAGTGAGTGACCATGCAAACAAAAGTGCTTACAGTGTCTGTTTTTAAAAAAACTTTTTGTGCATCGAGGCAGTTGTGAAAAGATTTACTTTCCGGAATCAAGCCCACTTAGACTTAGGACCTAGTTCTCTATAAAAATATTGACTAACAGAAAGTGTTCCAAATGTGGCTATTCTGATTCAGAGTTAAAAAATATATACATTTACAGAAAGAGCATAAAAGTTTTTGGAATTTAATGCAAGCAAGCTTCCAGTCTTTACTTCCCAAATACTTGATTTACGATTTTGTTCCTGCACATATTTTGCCTTTTTAATTTCAAGATTTGTCAATTTTACCTTCACAACAGATAATTTTTTTAATTGTAAGAAGTATTCAACATATGCAGAAATAAAAAGCATTTTGGAATTACTTGAGGTCAATGTACTTCGACTCTGGAATCAGTTTAGCTAAATGAATCTGGCACTCTCATTGAACAGGAATAAGTGATCAGCATATAAGCAAAATGTACTCATTATACTTCAATCTGGGGTAGATTCCAATCCATCATTGCCCTGGCACATGTCAGTTACTATATAAAAAATCAAATCCAATGTCAAAATCAAAGTCTCAGAAGAAAGAGTTCCGCTCCCAAGAAACGGTGATAGCTTAACAATATAAAACTTTATCTGGAGTACATATGCATTAAATTAGGACTGCTGAAACAATGCATTGAGGATTTACAGCAACATCTGGAAATTTCTTCTAATGTACATATAAATAGAATCATGGAAGCTTTTTGTGTTGCCTGTTTCATGGCCTTAAAGATTTAATGAGCCAAATGAAAACTGGATCACATCCCATCCTTTATATCTAGGTAAGATAAAATCTATTCTCATTTTCAAGGTAGAATTTTACATGTCCATACTTCTTAAGCCACATTTAAAGAAATCATCTCTTAACTAATCTTGGATATTTTCTCTTCATCTTATACATGAAACTCCAGTAGATTTAATAGACATCACCTAGACAATAGACCCTTCACGTATTCTTCAAACCAATCAAATTTGGGATCCTCAGTATTTTCTTTGTCAACAAAAGAAGGTATGGAATTAGCAGATTCAATGAAGACCTGTTTCCCCCCTGTCACAGTGGATGTCTAGCCACCATTTGGATTGGGTTTAGAAGACGGGGAAGTGTAGATGTTTCTTGCCCCAAGTCTCTTGACAATAGAGATGTAGAAGGAAGATGGAGATCACGGAGAGACTGGCTGATGACTGCAGAGCACCCCCAGTTGCCACAGTGGTGGCATTAGCCGGATTTGGGGCAGTTGAGGTATTCTGGGAGGAGTTCCTTGAAAGTGTTACAACAATTGTTTGGTTTGAAGAAATCAGCATGGGTAGGAGCAGCATTAGAAACAGCAGCCCCAGTCCCAGGCTGGCCACCAACACTGCCCGTGCCCACTCTGTCTGTCACTGTGTGCGGTGCATCTCACTGGGTACATGCGAGCGAGAACCGCTGGCTAGGGTGGGCACAGGCAAGGGTAGCCTCCTGTATTTTTAGGTGCACAGCACCATCTCCTTAACTATAGGCACGATGTTGTATAGAAATCACAGCAAATGCTTAAAAAGCAGTGTCCAGGAGCGCCTGGGTGGCTCAGTCGTTTAAGCATCCACCTTCGGCTCAGGTCATGATTTCAGGGTCCTGGGATCAAGCCCCACATGGGGCTCCCTGCCCAGCAGGGAGCCTGCTTCTCCCTCTCCCTCTGCCCCTCCTCCTGCTTGGGCTCTCTCTCTTCCAAATAAATAAAATCTTAAAAAAAGAAAAAGAAAAAAGCAGTGTCCATACTCAGATGCTCTAATTTCTCTCCTGCCATTTACTTTGGAACACATTATAATGAAATTTCTCTTGTCAAGTCACCAATATCTTCCTCCCTTATTGTTAATTGAAAGTCATTTCCTAGTCATTTCTCTTCCTTGAGATCCTTTCCCTACTTGGCTTCCAGGACACCACACTCACTGGATTTTCCATTCTCTGCCTTCTACCTTTCTGGTGCTCCTTTTCAGTCTCTTTTGTTGGCTCCACCTCATCTCATCACCCAGGCTGTTGAAAGTTGACATGCAGTGAGGCTCAGGCCTTGGACTTCTTTCTACTTACCTTCACTGCCTGGCTCATCTCAATAGGTCCTGCAGCTTTCCATGCCACGTTTATGCTGAGGACTCCCAGATTTATACCTCTCAGCTGAACCTCTCCCCAGAATCAGACCATACATCCACCAATTGGCAACCCCCAATTGAATATTTAGTAACATCTCAAACTCCACATTCTGAAACTGAGCTTCTGAGATTCCTTCCTCCCTCTAAATCATCTCAATTAATGACAGCTACAGTTCTCCTGTTGCTCAGTCCAAAATCTTGATTCTTCACTCTTCTGATTTTCTTGTACCCCACAGTAGTTCTGGGTTGGCCAGCATATCCTATCTCTTTTAGCAGTACGTAACTCTATTATCTATCTCTCTATCATCTCTTTATCATCTATCTACCTATGATTTCTTTTCTTTCACAGATTACTTATTCAACAATTTTTTTTTGTTCGTGTTTAGGTTTTTTTTAATTTAAATTCAATTAATTAACAGAGTGTATTATTAGTTTCAGAGGTGGAGTTCAGTGATTCTTCAGTCTTATATAATACCCAGTGCTCATTATTTCACATGCCCTCCTTAATGCCCATTACCCAGTTCGCCCATCCCTCTACCCTCCTCCCCTCCAGCAATCCTCAGTTTGTTTCCTATGATTAAGAGTCTCTTATGGTTTGTCCCCATCTCTGATTTTATCTTGTTTTATTCCCTCCCTTCCCATATGATCCTCTGTTTTGTTTCTTTTTTTTTTATTTTTTTTATTTTTTTAAAGATTTTTATTTATTTATTTGAGAGAGAGCACATGAGAGGGGGGAGGGTCGGGAGGGTCAGAGGGAGAAGCAGACTCCCTGCTGAGCAGGGAACCCGATGCGGGACTCGATCCAGGGACTCCAGGATCATGACCTGAGCCGAAGGCGGTTGCTTAACCAACTGAGCCACCCAGGCGCCCCTCTGTTTTGTTTCTTAAATTCCACATATCAGCGAGATCATATGATAATTGTCTTTCTCTGATTAACTTATTTTGCTTAGCATAATACCCTCTAGTTCCATCCACGTCATTGCAAATGGCAAGATTTCATTTTTTGATGGCTGAGTAATATTCCATTGTATATATATATACCATGTCTTCTTTATCCATTCATCTGTTGATGGGCTCTTTCCATAGTTTGGCTATTGTGGACATTGCTGCTATAAACACTGGGGTGCAGGTGCCCCTTCAGATCATTACATTTGTATCTTTGGGGTAAATTCCTAGTAGTGCAATTGCTGGGTCATAGGATAGTTCTATTTTCAACTTTTTAAGGAATCTCCATACTGTTTTCCAGAGTGGCTGCACCAGCTTGCATTCCCACAACGGTGTAGGAGAGTTCCCCTTTCTCCACATCCTTGCCAACATCTCTCATTTCCTGACTTGTTAATTTTAGCTATTCTGACCAGTGTGAGGTGGTATCTCGTTGAGGTTTTGATTTGGATTTCCCTGATGCCAAGCGATGTTAAGCACCTTCTCATATGTCTGTTGGCCATTTGGATGTCTGCTTTGGAGAAATGTCTGTGCATGTCTTCTGCCCATTTCTTGATTGGATTACTTGTTCTTTGGATGTTGAATTTGGTAAGTTCTTTATAGCTCTTGGATACTAGCCCTTTATCTGATACGTCATTTGCAAATATCTTCTCCCGTTCTGCCGGTTGTCTTTTGGTTTTGTCAACTATTTCCTTTGCTGTGCAAAAGCTTTTTATCTTGATGAAGTCCCAAAAGTTCATTTTTGCCTTTGTTTCCCTTGCCTTTGGAGACGTGTCTAGCAAGAAGTTGTTGTGGCTGAAGTTGAAGAGGTTGCTGCCTGTGTTCTCCTCTAGGATTTTCATGGATTCCTGTCTCACATTTAGGTCTTTTATCCATTTTGAGTCTATTTTTGTGTATGGTGTAAGAAATTGGTCCAGTTTCATTCTTCTGCATGTGGCTATACACTTTTTCCAACACCCTTTGTTGAAGAGACTGTCTTTTTTCCATTGGATATTCTTTCCTGCTTTGTTGAAGATTAGTTGACCATAGAGTTGAGGGTCCATTTCTGGGCTCTCTATTCTGTTCCATTGATCTATGCATCTGTTTTTGTGCCAGTACCATACTGTCTTGATGATGACAGCTTTGTAATAGAGCTTGAAGTCTGGAATTGTGATGCCACCAGCTTTGCTTTTCTTTTTCAACATTCCTCTGGCTATTCAGGGTCTTTTCTGGTTCCATACAAATTTTAAGATTATTTGTTCCATTTATTTGAAAAAAGTGGATGGTATTTTGATAGGGATTGCATTAAATGTGTAGATTGCTCTAGGTAGCATTGACATCTTCACAATATTTGTTCTTCCAATCCATGAGCATGGAACGTTTTTCCCTTTCTTTGTGTCTTCCTCAATTTCTTTCACGGGTGCTCGATAGTTTTCTGAGTACAGATTCTTTGCCTCTTTGGTTAGGTTTTATTTTTAGGTATCTTATGGTTTTTGGTGCAATTGTAAATGCGATCAACTCCTAATTTCCCTTTCTCCTGTCTCATTGTTAGTGTATAGAAATACAACTGATTTCTGTGCGTTGATTTTATATCCTGCCACTTTGCTGAATTCTTGTATGAGTTCTAGCAATTTTGGAGCAGAGTTTTTTGGGTTTTCCACATAGAGTATCATGTCATCTGCCAAGAGGGAGAGTTTGACTTCTTCTTTGCCAATTTGGATGCCTTTTTATTTCTTTTTGTTGTCTGATTGCTGAGGCTAGGACTTCCAGTACTATGTTGAACAGCAGTGGTGATAGTGGACATCCCTGCCATGTTCCTGACTTTAGGAAAAAAGCTCTTAGTGTTTCCCTATTGAGAATGATATTGGCTGTGGGCTTTTCGTATTTGGCTTTTATGATATTGAGGTATGTTCCCTCTATCCCTACACTGTGTGGAGTTTTAATCAAGAACATTGCTGTACTTTGTCAAATGCTTTTTCTGCATCTATTGAGAGGCCCATATGGTTCTTGTCCTTTCTTTTATTAACGTATTGTATCATGTTGATTGATTTGCAGATGTTGAACCAACCTTGCAGCCCAGGGATAAATCCCACTTGGTCATGGTGAATAATCCTTTTAATGTACTGTTGGATCCTATTGGCTAATATCTTGGTGAGAATTTTTGCATCCATGTTCATCAGGGATATTGGTCTGTAATTCTCCTTTTTGGTGGGGTCTTTGTCTGGTTTTGAGATCAAGGTAATGCTGGCCTCATAGAAAGAGTTTAGAAGTTTTCCTTCCATTTCTATTTTTTTAAACAGCTTCAGAAGAATAGGTATTAATTCTTCTTTAAATGTTTGGTAGGATTCCCCAGGGAAGCCATCCAGCCCTGGACTCTTGTTTGTTGGAAGATTTTTGATTACTGCTTCAATTTCCTTGCTGGTTGTAGGTCTATTCCTTCCAGGTTCGTTTTTGGTAGTTTATATGTCTCCAGGAATGCATCCATTTCTTCCAGATTGCCTAATTTGTTGGCATATAGTTGCTCATAATATGTTCTTTATAATTGTTTGTATTTCTTCGGTGTTGTTTGTGATCTCTCCTCTTTCATTCATGATTTTATTTATTTGAGTCCTGTCTCTTTTCTTTTTTTTAAAAAGATTTTATTTATTTATTTGAGAGAGAGAGAATGAGAGACAGAGAGCACGAGAGGGAAGAGGGTCAGAGGGAGAAGCAGACCCCCTGCTGAGCAGGGAGCCCAATGTGGGACTCGATCCCGGGACTCCAGGATCATGACCTGAGCTGAAGGCAGTCACTTAACCAACTGAGCCACCCAGACACCCCTGTCTCTTTTCTTTTTGATAAGTCTGGGCAGGGGTTTATTGATCTTTTTAATTTTTTCAAAGAACGAGCTCCTAGTTTTGTTGATCTGTTCTACTGTTCTTTTGGTTTTTGTTTCATTGATTTCTGCTCTAATCTTTATTAATTCTCTTCTCCTTCTGGGCTTAGGCTTTATTTGCTGTTCTTTCTCCAGCTTCTTTAAGTGTAAGGTTAGGTTGTGTACTTGAGACCTTTCTTGTTTCTTGAGAAAGGCTTGTTTTGCTATATATTTCCCTCTTAGGACCACTTTTGCTGCATCCCAAAGGTTTTGAACAGTTGTGTTTTCATTTTCATTTGTTTCCACGATGTTTTAAAAATTCTTTTTTAATTTCCTGGTTGATCCATTCATACTTTAGTAGGATGCTCTTTAGCCTCCATGTATTTGAGTTCTTTCCAGATTTCCTCTTGTGATTGAGTTCAAGTTTCAAAGCATTGTGGTTTGAAAATATGCAGGGAATGATCCCAATATTTTGGTACCGGTTGAGACCTGATACATGAACCAGTATGTGATCTATTCTGGAGAATTTTCCATCTGCACTCAAGAAGAATGTGTATTCTGTTGCTTTAGGAAAGAATGCTCTGAATATATCTGTGAAGTCCATCTGGCCCAGTGTGTCATTCAAAGCCCTTGTTTCCTTGTTGATCTTTTGTTTAGATGATCTGTCCATTGCAGTGAGTCAGGTGTTAAAGTCCCCTACTATTATTGTATTATTATCAATGTGTTTCTTTAATTTTTTTATTAATTGGTTTATATAATTGGCTGCTCCCATGTTAGGGCATAAATATTTGCAATTGTTAGGTCTACTTGTTGGATAGATCCTTTAATTATGACATAGTGTCCTTCCTTACCTCTTACTATAGTCTTTGGTTTAAAATCTAATTTTTCTGATATAAGGATTGCTACCCCAGCTTTCTTTTGATGTCATTTACCATTTATCATGGTAAATGGTTTTCTACCCACTCACTTTCAATCTAGAGGTGTCTTTGGGTCTAAAATGAGTTTTGTGGGTGGCTCAGTCAGTTAAGCATCTGCCTTTGGTTTAGGTCATGATCCTGGGGTCCTGGGATCAAGTCCCGAGTCAGGCTCCTTGCTCAGTTGGGAGCCCGCTTCTCCCTCTGCCTGCCGCTCCACCTGCTTGTGCTCTCTCTCTCTCAATCTTCCTCTGACAAATAAATAAATATAATGTTTAACAAATAATTTAAAAAATAAAAATGAAATAAAATGAGTGTCTTGCAGACAGCATATCGATGGGTCTTGCTTTTTTATCCAATCTTATACCCTGTGTCTTTTGATTGGGGCATTTAGTCCATTTACATTCAGAGTAACTATCGAAAGATATGATTTTAGTGACACTGTATTACCTATAAAGTCACTGTCTCTGTTCCTTTCTGTTCTATGTTACTTTTGGGCTCTTTCTTTACTTAAAGGAGCCCCTTTAATATTTCTTGCGGGGCTGGTTTAGAGATTACAAATTCTTTTTGTTTTTGTTTGTCCTGGTAGCTTTTTATCTTTCCTATTTTGAATGACAACCTTGCTGGATAAAGTATTCTTGGCTGCAAATTTTTCTCATTTGGCACCCTGAATATGTCATGCCAATCCTTTCTGGCCTGCTGGGTCTCTGAGGATAGGTCTGCTGCCATTCTAATGTTTCTATCCTTATGGGTTATGGACCCCTTACCTCAAGCTGCCTTCAGGATTTTCTTGTATCTGAGATTTGCAAGCTTCACTATTATATGTCAAGGTGTTGACCTATTTTTTTTTTTTTTTTTTTGAGGGCGGTTCTCTGTGCCTCCTGGATTTAAAGGCCTGTTTCCTTCCCCAGATTAGGGAAGTTCTCTGCTATAATTTGCTTCAATATAACTTCTGCCCCCCTCTCTCTTTCATTGTCTTCTGGGATCCCAGTTATTCTGATATTGTTTCACTTTATGGTATCACTTATCTCTTGAATTCTCTCTTCATGATCCACTAGTTATCTCTCAGCTTCTTTATTCTCCATCATTTGGTCTTCTATATCACTAATTCTCTCTTCTGCCTCATTTATCCTAGTGGTTAGAGCCTTCATTTTTTTTTAAAGATTTTATTTATTTATTTATTTGAGAGAGAGAGAGAAACAGCATGAGAGGGGAGAGGGTCAGAGGGAGAAGCAGGCTCCCCGCTGAGCCAGGAGCCTGATGTGGGACTCGATCCTAGGACTCTGGGATCATGACCTGAGCCGAAGGCAGTTGCTTAACCAACGAGCCACCCAGGCACTCCAAGAGCCTCCATTTTTTAATTGTATCTCATTATTAGCCTTTTTTATGTTGACTTGATTGGATTTTAGTTCTTTTATTTCTCTAGAAAGGGAATCTCTAGTGTCTTCGGTGCTTTTTTCAAGTCCAGCTAGTATCTTTATTATTGTTATTCTGAACTCTAGTTTTGACATCTTACTTATGTCCATACTGATTAGATCCCTGGCAGTCAGTACTGCCTCTTATTCTCTTTGTTGAGGTGAGTTTTTCTGGCTTGTCATTCTTTCCAGAGAAGAAGAGATGAAGGAGAGAACAAAATACTAAAATGGCAACAACAGCCCCAGAGAAATATACACTAAACAAATCAGAAGAGACCTGAAACTGAAAAAAAAAAAAATTTAAAAAAAGAGAGCGAGAGAGAATATAATCAGACAGGTGAACAGAACAGAGCAATACACTGGATGCTCTGTGTACTTTGATGTTTATTAGAAAACTGGATCCCTGAAGGGGTACGTGCACCCCGATGTTTATAGCAGCAATGTCCACAATAGCCAAACTGTGGAAAGAGCCAAGATGTCCATCGACAGATGAATGGATAAAGAAGATGTGGTATATATATACAATGGAATATTATGCAGCCATCAAAAGGAATGAGATCTTGCCATTTGCAATGACATGGATGGAACTGGAGGGTATTATGCTGAGTGAAATAAGTCAAACAGAGAAAGAAAAATTCCTCACTGATATGAGGAATTCTTAATCTCAGGAAACAAACTGAGGGTTGCTGGAGTGGGGTGTGGGGTGGGACGGATGGGGTGGCTGGGTGATAGACACTGGGGAGGGTATGTGCTATGATGAGTGCTGTGAATTGTGCAAGACTGTTGAATCACAGATCTGTACCTCTGAAACAAATAATGCAATATATGTTAAGGAAAAAAAAAGAAAAGATGATAGCAGGAGGGGAAGAATGAAGGGGGGGAAATCGGAGGGGGAGATGAACCATGAGAGACGATGGACTCTGAGAAACAAACTGAGGGTTCTAGAAGGGAGGGGGGTGGGAGGATGGGTTAGCCTGGTGATGGGTATTAAAGAGGGCACGTTGTGCATGGAGCACTGGGTGTTATGCACAAACAATGAATCATGGAACACTACATCTAAAACTAATGATATAATGTATGGTGATTAACATAACAATAAAAAAATTAAAAAAAAAAGAAAACTGGATCCCCAATCTGTAAAGAAAGAAAAACTTATATAACTTATAAAATTAAACACAACAGAAGGATAGAATGTAATTTAAAGATGAAAATTAAAAAAGACTTTAAAAAATAGAGAATATAATCAGACAGGTGAAGAGAACAGAGCAATACACTAGATTCTGGGTGTATTTTTGTCTGTTAGAAGAAAATGCATCCCAAAATTGTAAAGAAAAAAAAACTTATATATATACAAAAATAAAATTAAGTACAATGAAAGGATAGAATGTAACTGTAAAGATGAAAATTTAAAAAAGACTTAAGAAAAAGAGTTGACAAAATAAGAAATTGGTTGAAAAGGAGAGAGAAAAAAATTAAAATTGAAAGACTAAAGAATTATGAGAAAAAAATCATGAATTCTATATACTATTTTCCCTTAGTGCTGGAGTTTTGCAGTTCTGTGTGACCGGTAAACTTGGTCTTAGCTCCCACTGTTCTTGCTGATCTTCTGCAGGAGGGGCATGTTGGTGCTGATTCTCTTGTGTCTTTGCCCCAGGTGGAACTGCACTGGCCTTGGTAGGGGCCGGTCTCTAAGTGGCTCAGGATTGCTCTATGTGGCTTTTGTTCCCTGAATGCTTTCTGCACGCTTTAGAGGATGAGAATGAAAATAATGGCCTCCCAATCTCTGGCCCCAGAGTGGAAAGCTCATGCTCCCCCCCCCCAAACTCCTCAGTGCTCCATCAGGGAAAAGCAGTCATTCAAGGAAAAGCAGTCAATCACTCCTGTCTCCCTGATTTCTGTCCGCACTGTGTGCTCACCCAGCCTGTGACCCAGTGTTTCTATCTTAGGCAAGGGCCCTGCTTTGAGTCTCCAAACGCTGCAGACTCCTGTGGTAAGCACCTGCACCACTCCTCCTGGGGGAGCAAGGGGTGTCTAGCTAGTTCTGCCACCTGTTGGGCCCCTGCTGGGAGAGCAGTTGCCCGACCAAGCCCCAGTGCAGGGTATATGGCAACCCTGAGCTAAGAACCCACTCCTGGGCTCATTGATTGCAGCCGGCTTCCCCACTCTGATGCCTAAAAACTCTGCCGCCCTTAGGCACCCCCAGTCTTTCTGTAACCCTGGGGTCTCACTTCTTGTGAGACCACACTGTCCCACCTGGGATTCCAACTCACTTCGCCACCTGAGTGTCTTTCAGGCAGGGATGTCCCTCACCGGAGCAGACTTTTAAAAGATCCGATTTTGCACTCCACTGCTTTATCACTTTCAGGTAGCCAGTTTCTGGAGGCTCCCTTTCACCCGAGTTTTATGTTCCAATATATCACCTTGGATTCACTTCTCCGCACCTCCTACATTGCAGAAAGTGGTTGCTTTTCTATTTGTAGAATTGCAGCAATTCTTTTCTTAGATCTCCAGTTGAGTTCACAGTGTTCAGAATGATTTGATAGCTATCTAGCTGAATTCCTGGGACCAGAAGAAACTAAGGTCTCCTACTCCTCTGCCATCTTAGAAACTCGAGCATTCCTCTGATTCCTTATTATCATTTCTCCTCCTGGATTATTGCTACAAACATCTAATTAATCTCACTGTTTCTACCCTTGACCCTTTACAGTTTTACACATTTATTCAGAGCACATATCTCTTCTCCTTAAAATCCTTCCAATGGCTTCCCATCTCACTCAGAGTAAAAGTCAATGTCCTTCTATAACCCTAAGGCCCTACATAATCTGTCTCTTCCATTAATGCTCTGATCTCATTTCCTACTATTCTTTTCTATTCTTTTCAATCTAGCCACACTGGCCTCTTTGCTGTTTCTCAAACATGCCAGGTAAATTTATGCCTCAGGACATTTGCACTTGCTCTTCTGCCTGGATGCATTTCCTCTGACTAGTTCCTTCACTTCCTTCAGGTCTTTATTCAAGTTAACCTTCTGGTGAGCTCTTCCTTGGTTCACCCATCTACAACTGCAAGCCTTCCTCCAAACTCATTCTTCACATTCCCTTTATTTTTCTTTGTTCAGAATTTATCAGAGTGTAACATACTGTATATTTTTGTCAATTATGTTAACTTTATGTCTCCTTTGGTGGGAAGTAAGTTCTATGAGAGCAAGAAGTTTTTCTGTTTTGTTCACTGTGTGTCCTCAGCACTAAGACATGCCTGACACACACAAAGTCTTCAGTATCTGTCAAATGAATTAATTATAATGCTGAGAACTGAGCAAAATATATAGACTGACAAGACAAACATATACAATCATGCTCACTTTTATACAAATTGTTAAAAATAGTTATTATTTTATTCTCAATATTCCCACATGAAAAGTGGAGTTCTGCACTCAGATAACAAAACATTAGAATTATGGACTACTACAAAAATGTGTGATTTTTTTAACTTTAGCAAATTCCCACAGTGATTGCTAAAAATTGTGATATAAAATGTTATCATTTTTATGATATACTATTTGAGCACTCGATAATAATCACAAAATAGAGCACAAGAGAAATCTTAGGTAGGTTTAATAATGATTTCTGGGTCTTGAATTTCAACTCATTACCAGCAGAGGGTGCTACCGATCCACACTTTCATATATATGTTTAAAAAGAGTTTTACTGATTTTAAAATCAGATTTCAACACTGTAAATGACATTATCTTACAAACCTACATTATATGGTAATGGATCGGCCACCCAAAAATAATGATTTGAGTTTTAAAAATCTACTGTTTTATTCTTTTTGTATTTATTTAAAACGATGATATTGTACAAAGATACGGTACAAAAGTATAAAGAAATAATTAAATCTCTCTTCTACCCCTTCCTTAAACTGCCAGTTTTCCTTCCCAGGGTTATCGTTGTCTCTAGTTTTTCCTGTATTTATGTGTATGTGTGTTTCGCTTTGTGTTTGTACTGTATATATATATATATATTTTTTAAGATTTTATTTATTTATTTGACAGAGAAAGAGAGAGAGAGGGAAAGCAAAAGCAGGGGAAGGGGAGAGGGAGAAGCAGGCTCCCCGCTGAGCAGGGAGCCTGATGTGGGGCTCGATCCCAGGACCCTGAGATCATGACCTGAGCCAAAGGCAGACGCTTAACGACTGAGCCACCCAGGCACCCCTGTACTGTATATTTTTAATCAGAAATGATGTAAGTACTGTTCCTTATCTTAGGATCAGTTTATAACTTGACCACATAATTTTGTGATTCCATATTAGTACTTATAAAAGCTTTTTCTTTTAAACAGCTGTATTTTATTCTAATGTGTGAATGAATTGTGATTTATATAACCAGTATCCTTTTGAAGGGTGAAGATTGTTTTCAGTATTTTGCCATTCCAAACAATACGATAATAAATACAGTTTTATATTTACATTTGTAAATATGTGCAAATATATCTGTAGGTTAAATTCCTGGAAAAATTGGGTAGACCTTTGAAAAATAATGAAGGTGAAGTCCTATTTCCCTACATACCAAAATAAATTCTAAATGTAGTCAATCATGAAAGTACTAGAAAAAAAATGGGAAATTTTTTTTTTTTGTGATTTTGGAGTCAGGAAAGCCTTCCTAAGGCTAACACAAACTCAGAATTCACACAGAAAAGGTTGAAATTTGACTGTATTAAAAAAACAAAAAACAAAAAACTCTGCATGGCAAAAATAGCATAAACCAGAAATAGAAATGACAGCTGTACAAATGAATTGCTAATGCATATTAAAAAGAAATAAATTTCTAAATACATAAAGAGCTTTTGTAAGTTGGTAAAATCAAGCCCCTATTGAAAAGTGGCCAAAGAATACAAACAAACAGAACATAGAAATACAAATGGCTTTTAACACATGAAACCATATTTATAAGGAGAGAAATGCAAATTAAAATGGCATGATGCCATATTTCACCTATCAGATTGGCAAAGATCAACACATTGTGTGTGATGAGGGTGTATGGAACAAAGCAGGCTCACAGATTGTTGGCAAGATGATAAACTGATATAATCTCTATGGAAACCGATTTGGCAATAGCTATTAAAATTTTCAAAAGAAGGTTGGTGAAGTTTTTTTTTTTTCTTTTAGTCAAATCTCCTTCTTTGAATTATTTGTATGTACGCAACCAAAAGAAAAGGCTAAACAAAAGAAAAGGCACAGAGTTTAAAAACAAAACCAAAATATTTTAGGAGAGGTATTATGGGGACACGTGGGTGGCTCAGTCAGTTAAGCTTTCGACTTCGGCTCAGGTCATGATCTCAGGGTCCTGGGATCGTCCTGCATCTGGCTCCCTGCACAGCACAGTCTGCTTGTCCTTCTCCTTCTCCCTCTGTCCCTCCCTGCAGCTCATGCACTCTCTCTCAAATAAATGACATCTTAAAAAAGAAAAAAACAAGAGAGATATTATGCCCTTTGTGTAATGTGGATGGCAACCATTTTGGGCTATGGAAATTTACATGACAACCAAAATTATCCCTTAGTGTATATCAGTCAAGGTCCCTTAGGAAACAGATGGCACACTTTTTTTAAAGGGGAGGCTGAAAAGAATTTCATTCATGAAGATGTGGGCAGGGTTAAGAGAAACAGTAGGAAGAAGGGAGCACCCCCTGGTGTTGGCATGATGGCTTTAGGAAGCCATTACCATCCCCAGCAAGAGCCAAGGGAAGGCAGAGGTGCAGAGCCAAGCGAGGATTGTTACTCCTGCTCTATGTCTGGATAGATCTGGAAAGGCAACAGATGATTTTCATTCAGCTAATATGTATCTTGGTGGTATCTTCAGGGCCTTGCTTTATTTCTACTTCCCTCCAAAAAGGAATTGCCAAATTTTCTTTCAAAATGTTCACTTCAGAATGGGACCCATAGATCACTTACTTTCCAATCCTTTTCTTTCTGGGATAGTGTCTTTATGAAAGTCGGCTTCCTGAAGACATTGTTTTTGTTTATTAAAGTTTAATTAAAGGAAATTTAAAGATGATGGCACCTAGAATATAAGAGCATTTCAGAGTACATTATAAGAAATAGTACATTTTACATAGAGTGGGCTTTGAAAAATAAAATGCATGTTATGTTTGGCTATACTGAAGGAGGATTCCACTATCTAGTTTTCTTTCCTTTCTTCTAATAGTGCCCCCTTCCTTCCATCCCTTTCAATCTACTTTTGGTTGGACAAAGTGTGTCCCTTGGAGCAACCAGTTAATCTCAGAGATCGAGCTGCTGGCTAATGTCTAGCCACATTAAAGATGGAGTTAGAAAGGGATATTGTTTGGGCGCCTGGGTGGCTCAGTTGGTTAAGCGACTGCCTTCGGCTCAGGTCATGATGCTGGAGTCCCGGAATCGAGTCCCACATCGGGCTCCCTGCTCGGCAGGGAGTCTGCTTCTCCCTCTGACCCTCTTCCCTCTCATGCTCTCTGTCTCTCATTCTCTCTCTCGCAAATAAATACAATCTTAAAAAAAAAAGGGATATTGTTTTATGTAAATACATTTTTTCTTTTTTTTTCTCACCTACTTACATAAGATTGCATTTCCTTGCAGTGTCCCTCAGTGGTTCTTGGACACAATACAAGCAGTTACTTTCAGGTCTGGCAACGTCAGGGTTTCAACGTGCCTTAAGGGGAAATGACTTGGCACGTAAACACCATGCTGTTATCAACTTTCTCTCTTGAGTATATCCAAAAACCCAAAGCCCCGTCTTGTTTTTTGTTTTTTTTGTTGTTGTTGTTTTTGCAGAGTCTGCATTTTATCCCTTTATACTCTCTCCTGTGTTCACAAAGCATGTGTTTGGGGTGGGAGAAGCTGTTTTGGGGGAGAAGGCACGTTTCTGGCTGCTTTGGGGCTTGTGCTGTCCACGGGCAGAGAACACAGTAGGAGCACATTCTGTTAGGATCCTATGAGGCAAACAACAAATAAATAATGGAATAATATGTTCATTTAATTCATTACACATCCGTTGCAATTTATTGTGCAGGCTTTTCCTTTCACTACTTTGAGAAACATCAGGTGTAATACGCTCCTAGGGAGCAGGAAGTAAGAGTACAATTTGCCAGACAGGTGATATGGTCTAGTGGATTCAGAATTTTAATATTATTTTTGGCTCCACCACTAGCTTCCTTTATGACTAGCAGGGAAATCTCTCTGGGTGTTACTGGTTTCGGTATCTGTGGATTGATAAGAAGATCACAAGCACAGATGTTATGATAGTTCACTTCATGGGAAATTAAACAGCACATCAGTGAGAGGAATGGGTTAATTGGTTCTTTCTGGGCACTCTTTTGTGCTTTAAGAGTACATTTAATATCTGAATAAATTAAAGGAGTTTCAGAAAGTGCATCCTACATGTGCTGTCTCATCTCATCCCTGCAGCAAGCCCTGGAGGTCATTCATAATGTTGATTTTGCAGATAAAGAATCTGAAACACAGAGTTAAATAATTTGTCAGAGGTCACAAAACTAATTGGGCAGAGCTGGGATTTGAACTCAGGTTATCTGAATTCAGAGCTCCAACTCTGAACTACTACACTTCCCCTCCCTCTCCTTTGGGGACAGAAATGATGACCCACGGGAATAGGAGCAAATATAAAAATCTAGATATTCCAAAAATAGATTTTCAGAGCACCTGAGGCTGGGCGAGGAAGAGAGAAAATAGAAGTAGGAAATCACCAGTGCTAAAGGCTGTGAAGCATGTGATTAGGGAAGGAGGAGTCTGGCTAGAGAAGCCCAGGGGGCAGTAAGCAAAACTGGCAGCTTGAGAACAAAATACTCCAGTTAGGATGTTTCTTGTTGTATGTGTGGAACCCAGAAGCTGGTTTGCTTGTTTTGTTTCTAAGATGTCTGTCCTCCCCCTGCATAGTATTTTCTTGGATGGGAAATGGCATTACAAAAAAAAAATGTCCCTCATGTCTGAATCTGCCTGTATCTTCCCTATGTAGACTTAAACATTTTTTTTCCCTATTCTGCAATCTCCCACCTACCTCGCGGTTCTGTTTACCCAGTGCTGCCAGGTCTCCCGACCTCACAGGTTTGTCCTAGCCCCTACCTTCCCCAAATAGAGTATTATTTAAAGCCCAGTTTATGTCTCACCTACTTAAAAAAACACCTCTCAACTCACACTGTCCTCTCCCTGTCCTGACCTCCCACGTAGTTTAATGTACCGCTCCTGCACTTCTTTGCTTAATTATCGCACTTTGTGTAGTCAACATACTGTGTCTGCCAAACCAGAGACGGTCCCTTAAGAGATATCATGATTAATATTAGTGTTTTTAGAAACCATACAGCACTTGGCCCAACAGAAACGTGTGAAATTTAGTTAAAAAATGACTTTTCCTCCATCCTGATTACAGAGAGTATATTCTGGGTGATGTTCATTTTGTCGTTATTACGGTGGCAGGGAACACATCAAAATGGCATCCATACAGCCAAAGCCGTGGTCCTCCTTCCTCCTCCGTCTTTCCTCACCCTCCCGCTCTCAAGATCTTGGTGCGAGCCACGCGGCAGGTGCAGCTGATCATTGGCTTCCCTTTTCTCCAGCCGTGGGTAGTTTCTCCGTTTGCTCCAGAGCGCTCTGAGGAAGTCAGCTCCGCCCAATCATCTGATCCTGCGGGTCTTGTCTCTAGTCTGTTCTCAGAAGATGGTTCTTGGAGTGCTGGTAAAGTGAAAATAAGGTGGTGAGTTTTCCCCCAAGTGAACAGCTAAACTTTGGAGGATGCTGGCCTTTAGTCATCTAAGGTCAAGAAAGTCCCTTTCTAAACGGGGCAAAGCCATCCCAGGGCTAGCCTCTGTCTTCTCCTCACCCCCAGGCCCAAACTCAATATGCTTGTGGTGCTGAGACTAGATTAGCCCCAGAGATGTTATTTTCACCACAGGCAAATCCTAGAATTGTTTTCAAAGGGGCGTTTGGATACCTAAGGTCCTGAATTGTCATTTCCAGCCTTAGTCATTCAGCATGTGTGTTAGTGGAAAGAGGTTATGTGGTTTTGTAGATCCCCCCAAGAACTTGGGACCACCTGAATTCTTGCAGTTAGAGATTTTAGGGCTACTCCCAGTGTCTGAGAGGAAAACCAGACCTCATATAATAAGAACTGAAACAGAAGAGCACAGTGAGTTTTCAGAAGCATATGTGTGACTATACTATTTCAGGAATTGTTCCAGTATGAGATGTTTATCATAAGTTTGGTGTGACCCAGCCAAGGAGCTTAATATAACAGGGTTAAGTGAATGGTGGGAGGGGAGAGTCCCATTCTATGCCAGCTTGCATTTATTAGTAACCAAACAGGTTTGCAGATGAGACTCGCTGAGAATTTACTAAATCTGGGACTTGTGGTTTGCAAATCATTTTGATTAACAGCTGCTGTCACCTATCTTAGGACAGGAAAAAGTGTTATTATTTTATTGCACTAAATATTAGTCACAAAGAGACTTAAAACAGTATAATTTGGCAAATATAAAATTTACTGGTTAAGTCGAAAACCATGCTCCGCCCTCACAATAGGCTCGCTAAAGATGACTTTCCTGGGAACATCTTAGTGAACAGATGCTTCTTCTGTTTCCATGAAGAGTTTACTGGCATCTGTTAGTGAAGGGCTCTTTTGGCAAAAGGAATTTCTTGTTTATCTACATATACACACATATTTAAAAAAATTTTTTACATACCTTACTTAACGGTTTTGCCTTAATTAGATCTCCAAAAACTGGGACTCAGGTGAAATATTTGCCTGAATCTCATAATTAAGTATTGAATATTAAAATATGCCTACCTGATCTAAAGTTTGGAAGCTTAATGTTCAAGAAATAATTGTTAATAAAGGGGGAAAATACTTAAATGGTTGGTAAAGGAAAGATAATTACATTGTCAACATAATCTTTTGAGTTAGAGTTTGATTCAGAAGACTTTCTAAAGAGCTTTTGAATACCATTAAAATCTTTTTTCAAGGATGCTACTTTTGTATCTTGTATAAATCTTTGTTTGCAAAGAAATTCAACTATTTCTTAGTGATTAAAGAATATGGATATTGAAAAATGCAAATTATGCCCTTATGTTTGTCAATTCCTAAAGAATATGAAATGTTCTCTCTACTGTACATAGTGAATTTATTCTAACTCCTTTAGGAAGTCAGAACAACTGCAGATTTCTGTCTCAGAGTGTAAATGCCTAGAGGTTAATATTGAACTCTGCAGTTACATCACTGGTGAAAATTAGATCCGTAATGAGTAAACTTACTTTAGGTAAGAAAAAAATCACTTTTTTTTAAAAGATTTTATCCATTTGAGAGAGAGCGCACAAGTAAGGGGGAGGGGCAGAGGGAGAGGAGGAAGCAGACTCCCTGCTGAGCAGGGAGCCCCACTCAGGGCTCCATCCCGGGACCTGAGATCATGACCCAAGCCGAAGGCAAACGCATAACTGACTGAGCCACTCAGCCGCCCCCAAATCACATTGTTTTATACATGTTGCCAGGCCTCAGAGGCTTTTAATCATTGCTTTGGATCATCAGGGAAATGGTTAAAAAGTGTTGACTCAAGAGCTTTTACTATATATAATAAAGCAATTCAGGCAATAACAATAACGAGATAGATTCTAGAAATAACAATGAGGTGTAGTTCAGTCAATGAGAAATAAATAAAATGAGTGAAATAATTGGTATGGATAATCTCTAACATTATTTTACATTCAGCTAATGTGAATCTAAATGGAAATTCCTATAGCAGATTTGTGGTCCCAGTGTTCTGTTTATAACCATGGATTTAGCAAACAATATAGCATTGTGCACAGTGCATGATACATAATAGAGGCCCCTCAGTTTTTCCATCCTCACTCCCAAACTAGGATAACCCCCTATTATAAGCTCCCAGAGCCCCTGGCACTTTTCTTTCCCAGTGTGTAATTATATAGTTATCTCTGGGCTTTAGGGTTGCTAGATTTATCTAATAAAAATACAAGAGGCTCAGTGAAATTTGAATTTCAGATAAACAATTTTTCAGTATAAGTTTTTCTTGTGCAACTTTTGTGATGTACTTATACTAAAAAATTAGCCGTTCTTTATCTGAAATTCAGATTTTTTTTAAAGATTTTATTTATTTGAGAGAGAGAGCACAAGCAGGGGGAGTGGCAGGCAGAGGGAGAAGCGAGAAGCAGGCTCCTGGCTGAGCAGGGACCCAATGTGGGGGCTCCATGCAGGCCTCAATCCCAGGACCCTGGGATCATGACCTGAGCCGAAGGCAGACGCTTAACCCACTGAGCCACCCAGGTGCCCCTGAAATTCAGATTTTCTTGGGCATCCTGGATTTGATGTGGCATTCCCGGTAGCTTGCTTGTTCATATCTGTACGTCCTGCAGACTACAGGTCTTAGGAGAGCAGATAATCTCTGGAGCAGAGGTATTAGCACTTTCTAGGTACTTGATAAATATTGGTTGAGTGCCTAAAAGGATGAGTGGTATGGAGTACAACTGAGGTTCAGAGAATTTAAAAACAAAAAAAGCATTTCCTGGGGCACCTGGCTGGCTCAATCAGAGGAGCATGTGACTCTGGATCTCAGGGTTTTAAGTTAGAGCCCCACATTGGGTGTAGAGACTACTACAAATAATAAACTTAAAAAAAACCAAAACTTCTTCCCTTTGGGATTTCTACAAGTGTATCATCTTTACACTGTAAATATTCAATCAACTAAGATAAAGAGGAAATTCCATTTAAAAGGGACTCCGAAGGCTCTGCAGGGAGTCTGCTTCTGCCTCTGCCTCTCACTCGTGTGCTCTCTCTCAAATAAATAATATCTTAAAAAATAAAAAAAGTAAGAGACTCCAAGCAACTGATCCTGCAAATATAATTAACTTTCAGTTTTTAATTTGCAGTTAGTACTTTTTCAAAGACAGTTACTGCATAAGTTCAACTTGTATTTTTAAGTGTTATGGCAGATTGCAGCTAACCTTTTCTATTGAGATCTAAAACTAAAAAAGAGGTTTGTACGGGACAGACAGGAGATGTTTCCAGGCCATATATGGAGGAGGCGGTCCAAATTTTGAAATCCTTATCATCACATCTTTTGAACTCAGACGTTCTGCTTTATATTAGAAAAAGCAAAACCAGTTAATCTTGAGAACATTCATTAGCTCATGAAGAGCCAGGGTCTTAAGTGTACTCTTTATAAGGTTTAGTTCATAAACTATGGAGTGGAGTTCACTTAGGTGAGTCATGGGAGTTTAGCAAACAGATGGTAAAAGGAGAAAAATGCCTTGGAAAAACAAATAGAAATGCATGTCTTATATACTACAAATAGAAATGCATGTCTTGTATGCTAGGAACATTAATCTGGATCAGTCACAAATGCCCACAAGGCAAAGCCTTTCCCTGTGGCTTGAACGGCCTCCTACCTCAGGGTTCAACAAGGAGGGTAGACAGGATCTGAGAGTTTGAGGTTCCAGTTTTAGGGCTTCTATTAGCCTTGTGCCCAACCTGCGCTTGTGTTCTCTTGCCCTTGAAGGGACAAACAGTGCTTTCATATTGAGAACAATGACAGACTCTACTTGACATGAGGAGATTCGATGGCTCCTCTGGTGTCCTCACCACAGTCAGCCATAGATTTAAAGCATGTGTGTTCACAGGTGAACTCTCTTCTGTCATTCCCTCTACATCACTTCCAACCTCCCAGTGGAGTGATGAACAGCTCCCATTTGGCCAGGGCAAATTCTCCAGAAAAGGTGGTAACTGTGAATAGTTGAGGGTCAACACTCACAGGAGCTGGGGGACACATCTACAAGCCTGGGGACTGTGTGTATTACATATGACTGTGGCTTATCAATGATGCCAACAATAATGTATTGTGTATCTAGAAAAAAATCACATCATGGTTTTTGAATACAAGAATTAAAATTGTTTTTGAGGAAACAACATGCATACACAGTTTAAACAATCCAATGATGGAAGACAAAACTTAATTAAATGACAAACATACAGTACAATTATAAAGCCTAGGAGAGTTCAGAAAGAATAGACTCCAGTGAGTATACACTGATTCCAGAATTTCCATAGAGGAATGTGTTTTAGGCTTGGCGTTGAAAAATAACCCTTGAATATATGGAAAGGAAGGTATTGTCAAGTGACAACACAAAGGTTCAGATGATCGTGACTCTAATTAGTAAAGGATTCTGCTGGAGGGAGCTTCATTGGCTAGAGCTGGTGGTTGTCAACTTGGAGTAAAATGAAGCCAGATTGTGAGGATTTTTGAGTATCTTCTTCTAAATACCAGCGTTTCTAAATACTCCTTCCAATTATAGTTTTTTTTAAATTTCTCTACCTTTTGTTCATTTTCTATGAGGGGATTTTTTAAGAAAGATCTATGAATGGAAATCTTCTTAAGGTCCTAAAAATCATCACTTCCAAACTCTGTAACTCTCTAGCTATTTGTAACTATTCAAACTATTATAACTCTTTGCCTAGGTTAATTTAAATTTTGCCAGTTTAGGCAAAATTTTGGATTTATTTCCACAGGACATATATAGTAAGTTCTCATTCTATGAGAACCAGAACAGTACTCAAATAGGAGCTGTAAGCATCCGTACCATCACCATCATATATGACATATTATTATAAATGAAAAGCAATATGGTTAGGAGTCCAGCCTCTTGAGCAGGACTGCCTGGGATCAAATCCGGCTTCAGCACTTATCTGGGGTGACTTTGGGTGTGTCTCTTATTTTCTCTTTGCCTGGAACTGGAGATAATAGTAATGTCTACTTCATAAGGTTGTTTTGAGAATGAAATGAGTTGATACATATAAAGGATATAGTACCATGCCTGGCATGTGGCAAATACTTTATATGTGTTAGCTGTGTTTATTTTCAGGAAATTCAAGTGCCAAAGTTAAACACATGGAAAGTTGTTTAAACCAATCGTTTAAAGACCTCTTAATCCCTCCACACATAATTTAGGACCAAAATGAGTTGCTAGATTATTGTCAGGACAATACTAACTTAAAAAAAAAAATGTCTACTTCTGCCTGCACTTTAGCCACTTCATCTGCATGATTGGAGGAAGGTCAACAATGGCTTCTGTGAGGAAGGTCACTGACAAGCGGCATAACCCAGTGGAAAGCATTTGTAGAAAAATCAGAGCCATCCAAAAGAGGGAAGAGATTTCAGATCCACTTCGACAGATTCTCAAATATCAGTCTAGCAGTTTTGATAGTCCACAGATTAACACCAAGAAAGATTTTGAAGAGGTACTAAAGAACATGGCGACCACTCCTATTCCTTCGCCCAACACTTGTTTCTCAAGTACTGAGAAAGACGATGCCATCATTACATCTCCTCAAATAATGTCTCCAAGAACCCCATCCATTTCTCACCTCAGCTCTCCCGAGAATGCAACATACCCTGTTCCTCGCACAAGTTCTGAAAACCTCTCAAGGCCAAGATCACAGAGCTCTCAGAATTACACATCTTGGGTATCACAGACCAGGGAAGGGGAGCGCTTCTTTAACAAGGATTTGAAAAACTGTTGTAATGAAAATAATTTTAGTGCGTCAACACTTGACTTTGATTCAACGTCTGATAAAAACTCTGAATGTTTTACTCCTCAGGAATCACTGGTGAAAAAATTATCTCTAAATGGAGCTGGTAAATATTAATCGTTTAGTGTTAGTTCTTCCAATAAAGGAATAAGCACTTTCTGAATACCTGAGTTTAAAAAACCCAATCCACATGATTAAAACTTGGATGGAAGCATCCATCTTTCCCTTTTTAAGTATGTTTCTTTTTCTCTCTTAAAGAATTTTTCATTTTTAAAAATTATTTTTAAATTTTTTAATTGATGTATAGTTGACCTATTTCAATTATATACTTTATTAAATGCTCACCATGATAAGTGTAGTTAATGTCTGTCACCATGCAAAGTTATTACAGTATTGTTGACTATATTCCCTATGCTGTACTTTTCATACTCATGACTTAATTTATTTTATAACTGAAAGTTTGTACCTCTTAATCCACTTCACCTATCCTGTCCCCTACCTCCCTTCTGGCATTCACCAATTTGTTCTCTGTATTTTTCAGTCTATTTCCTTTTTGTTTGTCTGTTTTGTTTTCTAGATTCCACACATAAGTGAAAGTATATGGTGTCTTTCTCTGTCTGACTTATTTCACTTAGTATTATGCCCTCGAGTTCTATCCATGTTATCCTGAATGCAAGATTTTATTCTTTTTTACGGTTGAGTAATATTCCATTTGGTATATATACCACTTCTCCTTTATCCCTTTATCAGTAGACATTTAGATCACGTCCATATCTTGGCTATTGTAAATAATGTTGCAGTAAACATAGGAGTGCATATATCTTTTCAAATTAATATTTTTGTTTTCTTTGGATAAACACCCAGAAGTGAAATTACTAGTATTTTCATTTTTAATTTTTTGAGGGACCTCCATATTGTTTTCCATGGTAGCTGTGCCAGTTTACAATCCCACCAATAGTTCATAAGGGCTCCCTTTTCTCCATATTCTTACCAACAGTTGTTATTCTTGACTTTATGATGCTCATTCTGACTGGTGTAAGGTGATATCTCACTGTGGTTTTGTTTTGCATATCCCTAATGATTAGTGAGGTCAAGCATCTTTTCATGACCATTGGTATGTCATCTTTGGGAAAATGTCTATTCAGTTCCTCCTCCGATTTTTTAATTGGGTTATTTGGTTTTTTGGAGTTGTTTGTTACTTCTCTATCTTAGATATTAACGTCTTATTGGATATATCATTTGCAAATATCTTCTCCCATTCATTTTATTGATAGTGTATTGCTGTTTCATTTTATTGATAGTTTTCTAAGCTGAGCAAAAGCTTCTTGGTTTGATATGGTCCCAATACTTTCTTTTTCCTTTTGTTTCCATGTCCTGAAGAGAAAGATTCAGAAAAATATTGCTAAGGTCAATGTCCAAGAGTTTACTGCTTCTGTTTTCTTTTAGGAGTTTTATGGTTTCAGCCTTTACATTTTGATATTTAATCCATTTTAAGTTGATTTTTGTGTATGATGTAAGGAGTGGTCTAGTCCCATTCTTTTCCATGTCGTTGTCCAGTTTTCCCACTATTATTTATTGAAGAGACCATCTTTTCCCTACTATACGTTCATATCTCCTTTGTCATAGATTAATTGACAATGTAAGTGTGGGTTTATTTCTGGGCTTTCTATTCTGCTCTATTGATCTATGAGTCTGTTTTTGTGCCAGTACCATACTGTTTTGATTACTACTGCTTTGTAATATAACTTGAAATCTAGGATTGTGATGTCTTCAGCTTTGTTCTTCTTTTTCAAGATGGCATTGGCTCTTTGGGGGTCTTTTGTGGTCCCATATAAATTTTAGTATTTGTTGTTCTAGTTCTGTGAAAAAATTTTTTTTTAATTTTAGGTAGTTAACATACAGTGCAATATTGGTTTCTGGGGTAGAGTTCAGTGATTCATCACTTACATACAACACCCAGTGCTCATAACAAGTGCCCTCCTTAATACCCATCACCCATCTAATCCATCCCCAACCCACCTTCCTCCATCAACCCTCTATAGTTAAGGAATCTCTTTTAGCTTGTTTCCCTCTCTCCTTTTTTCTTTTCCCTTTTCCATATGTTCATCTGTTTTCTTTCTTAAATTCCACATATGAGTGAGATCATATTGTATTTGTCTTTCTCTGACTGACTTATTTCATTTAGCATAATACACCCTAGTTCCATCCACGTCATTGCAAATGGCAAGATTTCATTCTTTTTGATGGCTGAATAATATTCCATTGTGTGTGTGTGTGTGTGTGTGTGTGTGTGTGTGTGTGTGTGTACACATACCACATCTTCTTTATCCATTCATCAGTTGCTGGATATTTGGGCTCTCTCTGTAGTTTGGCTATTATTGATAATGCTGCCATAAACATTGGGGTGCAGGTATCCCTTCAAATCTGTATTTTTTGTATCCTATGGGTAAATAAATACCTAGTACTGCAATTTCTGGGTCATTGGATAGTTCTATTTTTAACATTTTGAGGAACCTCCATACTGTTCTCCAGAGTGGCATCAGTTGACATTCCCACCAATAGTGCAAGAGGGTTCCCCTTTCTCTGCATCCTCACCAACACCTGTTGTTTCTTGTGTTGTTAATTTTAGCTATGCTGACAAGTAGTAGTATTTTGATAGAGATTGCCCTAAATTTATAGATTGCATTGGGTAGTATGGATATTTTAACAATAGTAACTCTTATAATCCATGAGGATGGTATATCTTTCCATTTTTTTTGATATTGTTTTTAATTTCTTTCATCAATGTCTTATAGTTTTCAGATTACGGGTATGTCACCTCTTTGGTTAAATTTATTTTATTTTATTCTTTTTGATACATTTGTAAATTGGATTGGTTTCTTAATTTCTCTTTCTGTTTTTTATTGGTGTATAGAAATGCAACAGACTTCTGTATATTGATTTTGTATTCTGAGACTTTACTGAATTCATTTATACTTCTAAGAGTTTTTGCTGTAGTCTTTAGGGTTTTCTATATATAGTATGATGTCATCTGGAAATAGTGACAGTTTTACTTCTTCTTTACCAATCTGGATGACTTTTATTTCTTATCTGATGGCTGTGGCTAGGACTTTCAGTACTATGTTGAATAAAAGTGGTGAGAGTGGACATCCTTGTCTTGTTCCTGATCTTAGAAGAAAAGCTCGCAGTTTTTCACCGTTGACCATGATGTTAGCTGTGGGTTTTTCAAATAAGGCCTTTATTATGTTGAGATATGTTCCCTCTAAACCTTCTTTGTTGAGGCTTTTTTATCATGAATGATGTTGTACTTTGTCAAATGCTTTTCCTGCATCTATTGAGATAGTCGTATGGTTTTTATCCTTCATTTTGTTAATATGGTGTATCACATGGATTGATTGATGCATATAGAATCATCCTTGAATCCATGAAATAAATCCCACTTGATTGTAGTGAATGATCTTTTTAATGTACTTTTGAGTTCAATTTGCTAGTATCTTTTGCAGATTTTTGCAATTATGTTCATCAGAAATACTAGTCTGTAGTTTCCTTTTTTGTAGTGTCTGTCTGATCTTGGTGTTAGGGTAATGCAGGCCTCATAGAATGAACTGGAAGCTTTCTGTTCTCTTACATTCTTTGGAATAGTTTGAGAAGAGTAGGTATTAACTCTTCTTTAAATGTTTGGTAGAATTCAACTGTGAAGCCATCTGCTCCTGGACTTTTGTTTGTTGGGAGTTTTTGATTACTGAAAAGTGGTCTGTTCAGATTTTCTATTTCTTCCTGATTCAGTTTTGGGAGATTGTATGTTTCTAGGAATTTATCTATTTTTTCTAGGTTGCCCAATTTGTTGGTATACATTTTGTAGTAGTCTCATAATCCTTTGTATTTCTGTGGTATTGGTTGTAACTTCTGTTTCATGTCTGATCTTATCTGAGTCCTGGCCTTTTTTTTTTTTTTTAGATTTTATTTATTTATTTGACAGGAGACAGAGAGACAGTGAGACAGGAAATATAAGCAGAGGGAGTGGGAGAGGGAGAAGCAGGCTTTCCACTGAGCAGGGAGCCCGATGTGGGGCTTGATCTCAGGACGCTGGGACCATGACCTGAGCTGAAGGCAGACACTTAACAACTGAGCCACAGATGCTTAACGACTGAGCCACCCAGGCATCCCCTCTTTTTTTTTTTTGATAAGTCTGGCTAAAAGTTTATTGGTTTTTGTTTGTCTTTTCAAAGAATCCGGCTCTTAGTTTCATTGATCTTTTCTATTGTGGGTTTTTTTTTTTTCAGTTTCTATTTCATTTATTTTCCCTCTTCCTCTGCTTCGATTTCCTTTCTCCTGCTAACTTTGAACTTTGTTTTTTCTTTTTCTAATTCCTTTAGGTATAAAGTTAGATTGTTTATTTGAGATTTTTCTTGTTCTTGAAGTAGGCCTGTATTGCTATAAACCTCCATCTTAAAACGGTTTTTGCTAAGTCCCAAAGATTTTGAACCAACAAAGATTTTGTGTTTCCAATTTCATTTGTCTCCAAGTACTCCTTGATTTCATCTTTGACTTCCTCATTGACCCTTAGGTTGTTTAGCCACTAAGTGTTTTGTGGGGTTTTTTGTGTTTTTTTTTCCAGTTTTTTTCTTATAATTGATTTCTAGTTTCATAGTACTGTGGTTGGAAAAGATGTTTGATATGATATACAGTCTTCTTAAATTTACTTGTGCTCATTTTATGGCCTAATGAAATCTATTTTGGAAAATATTCCACGTGCTCTTGAATGTGAACTTTGTTGTTTTTGAATGGAATATTCTGTATCTATCTCTTAAGTCCATCTGATATAATGTGTCATTTAAAGCCACTCTTTCCTTATTAATTTTCTGTCTGGATGATCTATCTGTTGATGTAAGTGAGGTGCTAAAGTCCCCTACTGTTATTCTTCAATTTCTTTCTTTATATCTGTTAGTAGTTGCTTTTTGTATTTAGGTGCATAGGTTGGGTGCATAGGTATTTACAATTGTTATATCCTCTTATTGGATTCATCCCTTTATAATTATGTAAATGGCCTTCATTATTTTTGTTTCAGCCTGTGTTTTAAAGTGTATTTTGTCTAAGTATTGCTACCCCAGCTTTTTTTTTCCATTTGCATGAAATGTCTTTTTCCATTCTTTCATTTTCAGTCTTTATGATTTTAGTTTAGGGTCTTTTGTAGACAGCATATAGATGAGTCTTGTTTTTTTTATCTACTTAGTCACCCTATGTATTTTGATTGGTGCATTTAATCCATTTACATTTAAAGTAATTATTGATAGGTATGTACTTATTGCGATTGTGTTAATCATTTTCTGACTGTTTTTGTAGTTATTCTCTGTTCCTTTCTCCTCTTAGTCATTTCTCACAGGGAAGAGAATTTCTTTAGTGTGCTTGGATTTCTTTCTCTTTACTTTTTATGTATTTATTACAGGTTTTTGGCTTGTGGTTACCATGAGGTTCATATATAACATCTATGTATATAGTAATCTGTTAAGTTGATGGTCACTGAAGTTCAAACACATTTTAAAAGAACCACAGTTTTACTCCCCCCCTCTATATTTTATGTATATGATGTCATATTTTACATCTCATTATATTGGGTATCCCTTCACTAATTTTTGGAGGTGTAATTGATTTTACCACTTTTGTCTTTTAACCTTTATACTAGCTTTATAAGTGACTGATCTGGTATCTTTACTCTGTTTGCTTTTACCAGTGAAATTTTTCCTTTTATAATTTTCTTATATCTAGTTATGACTTTTCTTTTTTCACTTAAAGAAGTCCCTTTAACATTTCTTGTAAGGCTGACTTAGTAGTGAGGAACTCCTTTAACTTTTGTTTGTCTGGAAACTGTCTTTCAATTCTGAATGATAACCTTGCCATGTAGAGTATTCTTGGTTGTATTTTTCCCCCCTTTCAGCATTTTGATTATATTGTGCCACTCCCTTTTGGCCTGCAATGTTTCTGCTGAAAAATCAGCTGATAGTCCTATGGGGTTTCCCTTGTACCTGTTGACTCTTCTCTTGCAGCTTTTAAGATTTTCTCTTTATCTTTAATTTTTGCTATTTTAATTATTATGTGTCTTGTCAGTCTTCTTGGGTTCATCTTGTTTGGGGCTCTCTGTGATTTCTGAATCTGGATGTCTGTGTCCTTCCTTAGGATAGGGAAGTGTTCAGCTATTATTTCCTCTAATATGTTTTCTGCTCCCTTCTCTCTCCTCCTTCTGGGATCCCTATAATGTGAAAGTTATGCTTGATGTTTTCCAAGAACTACCTTAACCTGTCCTCATTTTTTGAAGTTCTTTTTTCTGTTCAGCTTAGTTGCTTTTCACTACTTTGTCTTCCAGATCACTGATCTATTCTCCTGCATCATCAAATCTGCTATTGATTCCCTCTAGGGTATTTGTCACATCAATTATTATATTCTTCAGCTCTGGCTGATTCTTTTTTATATTTTCTATCTCTTTGTTGAGGTTCTCACTGAATTTATCAAGTCTGGTGAGCATCTAATGACTGTTACTTTGAACTCTTTATGAGGTAGATTGCTTATTTCCATTTCATTTAGCTCTTTTCCTGGGGGTTTGTCTTATTCTTTCATGTGGTTCATAGTCCTCTGTCCCTTCATTTTGTCTGACTCTATTCATTACTATGTATTAGGTCAGCCTTCTAGTCTTGAAAGTAGTGGCCTTATGTAGAACATATCCTGTGAGGCCCAGTAGCAATCCCCCCCCCTAGTCCACAAAACCAAGTGTTCCAGAGGTGTTCCTTGTGAGGCCTATGTGTGCATTCCTCCTGTGACTGGGTCATGACTGCTACTGGTCCTCTGGTGGGCAGGGCCAGCCCTTAGCCCAGCTGTCTGCAAGATGGGTGGCAGGGCTTGCTCCCAGCACAGCTGAATGAAAGCTGTGATGTGATGGATACAACCTGATTTGGGAGTAAGGACGGCTATTTAGGTGTTGGTTATTTCTTTATAATTTTTATACCTATTTTGCATATTTTACCAGTGTCTTGAATAATTTTTTTGAGCTTATCAGCTGATTTACCAGCTCCAATCATTGGAACTTCTTACATGTCATCAGTGATCCCTCACTGGAAATATATACCTCAAATTTATAAAATCAAGATACAAAATTTAGCTCAAAATTGTTAATTTTAGAGTATGTAAAAGTTACTATCCTTACAAGATTTAGAGTCACTCCCAAACGTAGCCAGTGAAAGAACTGACAACCTGCATGTCCCAGGCAGAAAGGAAGCCAAGTCACATTCTTAGTGATGCAGGCTGGCTGAGTCCCAGAACCCAGGGGAGGGTCTCAGTGGACCAGCCATGACCCTTCCTTGGCATCATGCAGAATGGAAATCAAATGTGAGCCAGAGAAAGTGGAAACAGAGTTTATTGAATAGTGTGACAGACAGATAATAGCAGACGGAGTGTCTGGGAGACTCAGAAAGGAGAGAAGAACGAGTCTCATCATTGTTAGGGGTTTGTATTAGGAGAGTCTAGGGTACATGTTCCTACAGGAATCCAGGGTAGGGTACAGTCAAAGGCAAGTGTCAGGTGAACAAGAGGTGTTACTCCATAAATTACCAAAGATAAGGGTATTGATGCCAGTATCAGTTGAGGTTTGTTTGAAGCTAATGTCCTGGGACATGTTTAGGATCTGGCTCTTCTTATGTGTTATCAGGTGTTTGGGGCCTAGGACAAAACTTAACGATTAACTTTCTGGCCTCTGCCTGTTGCAGGATCATTGAGCCAACAATCAAGAAAGAGTTCTTGAGATGTTTTACGGTGCAACTTTTAGTAAGTTTACTTACTAAACTTTAAGGTGCAACTTTAAGTAGCACCGAGACAGGACCCGTGGGCAGAAAGAGCTGAACTTTTACTGTATGAAGCTGGTGGTTGGTTATATGCTTAGTGCTCAAAGGGGAGGGGACATACAGGGAGTATTAGATCATAAATGTTTTCTTTCAGTTTCTACTCATAAAACTACTTTTGCAAGATGTCTCTGGTGCTTATCATTGAGCTTGATATTAACTATTAGTGAGAAGTACAGGCAGTCATGAGACCCTATAAGAATGTAGCAACCAGCACGTATTTGATCCTTATCAGAACTATGCAGGCTATAGGCCAGCCTTCTGGGCTAAACACGAACATTTTTCTGCTTCTATCCCTTATCACCCCTTGAAGTGGGAAGATAGCTTCTTTGGCTTGTTCGGAGACAAAATATGGAACATGAGTGAATAGGGTCTAGCAGAAAAACAACAGAAATGGAGACTTTCTAAAATGGAATCCCTTCAGCTTTCCTACTTCATTAAGACCTAAAACGATACAAGCAAGAAGGAAATAGTTATTTCTAGGAGATAAAGGATCAATAATCAATGAGTCTGGATTTGGGAAGGAAAGAACAATGTGAATTTTTATTTCCATCTTTAGACTGGGCTGAGGAACAAATCTATTTACAAAAACTCTTGAGGATCCTCTCTGGGTTTAGGAAATTCTTTAACTAAGACCCTTAGTTCAGACTTTGACCAAGGAGTAAAAGATGCCTGATGAGGATCTCTGGTAGTCCTGAATGGCCTTATTTTTAAAGATTTTATTTATTTATTTGACAGAGAGGGAGAGAGCACAAGCAGGAGGAGTGGCAGAGGGAGAAGCAGGCTTCCCGCCGAGCAGGGAGCCCGATGCGGGGCTCGATCCCAGGACCCTGGGATCATGACCTGAGCCAAAGGCAGACGCTTAATGACTGAGCCACCCAGGTGCCCTTGGATGGTCTTATTTTTAAAAGTAACTGTTTAATAGTCTCTTTAGAGTGGAAAGACAATTCAGAAAGAGGGTAACTAGGATGAATGCTCAAAGGATGGAGGGGAGCACTAGGAATTACATCAGTCTTATAGTCTTATTTTAGCTACATTGTCTCTTTTTCATTAGCTTTTTGTAATGAATCTTTCAGTGGAACTACTTTGGAATTTTGAAACTTTTTGGAGGCTCCTACATGCCAATTAAAACAGGTATCCCATTCTGTTTAATTTGGGAACCCTTGCTTTCAAGTGCACTTCTTAAATGATCTTACCTAATTAGAACAGTTCCCACACTGGTCATTGTATTTCTAGGTTGTAATACCCTTGAGGGCTGGGAGCAGTATTGATAGGACCCTATCTGCAAATGGAGTTAACACACATTTCTTCTATTCAGCCATATCTACCGGCAAAGGAAGTGAAACTCACATTTCTGTCTGGCCTTATTTTGAGGCCCCCAACCTGACAGTTACCAAGCCAAGCTCCACAGGACACAAAACAAGCTTAGTGAGATTTTGCTGTTTTTGCTAGATAACTGAGATTTCTGGAACTATAGCTCTTAGACACAAAATAAGCAGGTGTGCAAGAAGGTGGCATGCATGACTCTTTAGCATTTAAGAATCCCATTAGCTACCTGCAAGGATATTAAAAAAAAAAAAAGAATCTCATTACCTAAAATTGTGGGTTTCTCAGAGCCATACTATACCTAAAAGGGATGTGCCACAGGGTTGGGATGTTTAATAGTGTACCTTGTTGCATGGAAATTTCCTTGCGGTTGGTGGGTGACCTAATGTCAATCTAACACATTCTGTGACCAACTTCTCTTGTCATGGGATTCTTCTTGAGGTGACTAGTGCTCTAACAGCCTTTAAATGCTCAACTTATGCCTACCAACTTTTGCAGATTTTTGGCCTCCAATATCCCTGCAAACAAACCTGTCCACCTTAATGTATCAGTAGTAACCTAGAGATGTTACTGTATCCTGGCCACAAGAAGGCCCTGTATGCACCACCAATTCCTGTGGAAACTTAGTTTTCCACTATGGGAATTGTGGTCTGAAAGGCTAAGGGCTTGGTTCCAGGCAGACCCTTCTGCCAGCTCAGTTGGGCTCTGGGCAGAACCACCAGCTCCACTGGACTCTGGGCAAATATGCCAGATCAATTGAACTTAGGACATCACCCGTCTTCCCCCACAAGCTGACCTGCCCTGTAAAGGAAAGTCAATTAGATTGAGAGCTCAAATACAACAGAGCAGAGCTCAGAACTGAGAGGAATTTACCCACAGCCCTTGGAAATGACAAGAAAAGCAGCAAACTCAAAGGGTTCACGGGCACCATGGCTGTGTGTCTCGTCATCCCCAAACGCTGCTGGAAGTTCACTTTGGATCCTTTTGCTGCCACCAAATCTGTTAAAAAACAAAATTCAACTGAGTAAATTTGAAGGTCTAATTGGCTTTATTAAATTATTTATGAATCAGGCAGCATCCCATCTAGCAAGTAGGAAGGAATTCAGAGATGTACAAAATAGAAGGTTTTTATAAGGAAAATGGAGCAAGAACATTATTAGCAGAAGAAAAGGATTTTTCCAGGCAAGATGGCTTTCCCTTGGGAATAGTGGGGAGGATTTGGGAGGGATTGGGGTGGAGGATGGTGGTGTCTTACCATGTGGATTCTTCCTTTAGGGGATAGAGAGGGCCCATGAAACAGATTCATTGGTACCCATCAGAAAATTCCCCATTAACCAGTTGAAACTACATTTCTGGGGGATTGAAACTGCAGTTAGATTACATATTGAGCTCTGGTTTGGGAGTTAGCCTAAGGGACACCAGTCTGGGCCTGTGGTTTTCTTTTTAATAAGGCCTACCTCTGTTCTTTCATTAGGTGGTGCAAATGGTGATATTCTATCATTCCTTCCTAATTTATCAGCTGGAATAATTGATAAAAAGAAACTCTACCCTGCTACATCAACTACCTGGCCATCCTAGGTCTTCTTTCCCAAAGGAGAAGCAGGATAAAAGCCTGATTGTGTTTCTGATCACTCAAGAGTAGGTTGTGGATATTGTGCGAAGGGTTCTTACCCCTGTACATCGGTGCATATTTCCTATAAACAAGGACATTTGCTTGCCTGAATATGGAACAGTGATCAAGATCAGGATGTTTAATATTGTTGCAATACTATGATTTAATTCAAAGTTTGATGTTCAAATATTCTCAGTTGTTGTCCTAATCATATACTTTACAGCTTTTTTGTTTTTTGGACCAGGTTCCAATTCAGTTCACACCTTGCATTTAGTTGTCACAGCTCTTTAGTTTCCTTACATCTGGAGAGTTTCTCACTTCCTTGTCTTTCATGACCTTGAAATTTTTGAAGAATATAGGCTAGTTACTTTGTAGAATGTCCAATATTTTCTCTTGAGTATTCAAGTTATACATTTTCACAGGCACACTACAGAAGTGATGTTGTATTCTTCTCAGTACAATATATCAGGATTTTAAAACTTGATCACTTGATTAGTGTCTGCCAAATTTCCCCATTGCAAAGTTACTATTGTTCCTTTGTAATTAATAAATAATTTATGGGAAGATATTTTGAGTCTATGTAAATCTCCCATTCCTCATCAGATTTTCATTCACTAGTGTTAGCATCTATGCCATTGTGCTTTATGATAAGAAATACATATTTGATCTTTGTCCCATTTTTGGCCCTGAGCTCCTAAAACATCAGGAATTTCCTAAATGATGAGAGCAATAAAGGTGTCTTGTTATGTTAATGAGGTGACTTTTGGGTCTCACCTAAGGACAGGGGGCTGGTTGCTAGAGGAGACAATTGCAGGATTAGAAGGTTGGAACTTTGAACTATTCTTCCCTGACCTCAGGATGGGGGAGGGGCTGAATATTGAGTTCTATCATCAATGGCCAATGATTTAACCAATCTTGCCTATATAATAAAGCCTCCACAAAAACCCAAAAGGAGAGGGTTTGGAGAGCATCCAAGTTGTTGAACATGTGGAGATTGGGAGAGAGTGGTGTGCCAGAGAGAGGGTATGGAAGCTCTGTGCCCCCTCCCCACACCTTGCCTTGTGCATCTCTTCCATCTGGGTGTTCCTGAGTTATATCCTTTTATAATTAACTGTGGATCTAGTGAGCACAATGTTTCCCTGAGTTTTGTGAGCCACTCTAGCAAACCAAAGGAGGGGTTCATGGGAACATCCAATTTATAGCAGGTCAGTCAGAAACACAGGTGATGTCCTAGACTTGGGATTGGCATCTGAAGGTTGTAGGGGTGGGTCCTATGGGATCTGACGCCATCACCAGGCAGAGAGTGTCCAAATTGAATTGAATTGTAAGACACCCAGCTGGTATCCAAGAATTGCTTGGATGTGTGTGGGGGGGGGGGGGAGAAAAAAATCTCCACATTGGAATTTGTGATTAGAAACATGGCATCCACTGATATTTCTTGCCTAAATCAATTGCTACTATAATTGTTTCCAAATAGAAATATTTTTTATCTCCATCATTCTTTCTATATTCCTTACTTGTCAATCTACTGTAAGGGTTTTACCTTCTTCCTAATTAATTAATATCACAATGAATTCTGGATTCTTCTTATATCCAGTGGTTTATAATCTATTACTATCATTATTTATTTTGAAGCTCAAATTGTCCCAGAGTTGGCTAGCAGGATATTATTTAAGGTGGCTTCTATATCTGCTTAGTATGTTCCCATCTTTCTTTGAGCATTTAATTACTTCCTGGTAACAGCCAGATGTCCCAGGTACTAATACTTTCGACATGTCCTCATTGTTTTTAATAGCTTATTTTCCCTGGTACTATAAAACTCTCTAGGCTTGTCTTATACATTTCCTGCCCCAACCTTGGAATCATCTATTTCTTCAAGTATCCATGGCTCTTTTTCATGGGAAATAATAGAGATTACCATCTGGAGGCAAGGGGCTGTTGTCATTTATGGGCCTTTTCAGTAGTCAGATCTAGGGAGTACTTAAATTTTTTGAAGATAAAGTACATTATGAGTTCAGCAACTATCCAATGCAAATTTAGTATTATAGGGGTTTTACTTGTCTCTTCTGTATCTCTATTTCCTTTCTCACCCATAGAAAATCCTGGTCCTCAATGATACCAATATAAATGCTCATTTGTTTTATTCTTCAATATATACACGACACTTTTAGGATAATAATACCCAAACTACTTGTATTATTTTTCTGTTGCTGAATTTACACAAACTTGGTGGCCTAGAACAATACACATTTATTACCCCATACCTTCTGTGGACCAGGAGTCCATGCACAGCTTAGCGGGGTCCTTGGCTAAGGAACTCACAAAGTTGTAGTCAAGGTGTTGTCCAGGGCAGCTGTGTTATCTGTGGCTCAACAGGGGACTGACCTGCTTTGGGCAGCAGAATTTAGTTGTTTGTGGTTCTAGGACTGAGGGTTGTTGTCAGCTAGAGGTGTCCCTCAGTTTCTTGCCAGTTGGGCCTCTCAGCATAAGAAGCCCATAACATGGCATCTTGCTTCTTCAAAGCCAGCAGGAGAATTAGTGACTCCAGCCAAGTCAAGAGCTGTGATCTTATGTACCTTAATCATATAATCACACACAGGTATATACCATCACCTTTGCAATGTTCTATTGGTTAGATGCAAGACATAGGTCCTGCCCATACTCAAGGGGAGGGAACTACACAAGGGTGTAAACATTAGGAGGCAGGGATCAAAAAGGACACCCTGGATTCTGTGTACCTCACTACCACAGTAGATTGCTGAAAATGGTTTTGGGGTCAAAAAGATTTTGGGGTCATTCTTTTTTTCTTAAGATACATGCAGTATGTTCCCCAAGTATGTATGGGAATGTTTCCAGACTTGTTTTTATAATCTGTTTTTTCTCACTTAGTAATTTTGAGTGGTCATCTGTGTCCACAAATTTTCTTCATATACTATACCTTTTGGGGAATATATCATATTTTACTTAACCAATCTGTCTCAATTGGATATTATTTTTTCTCTATTATAAACAGCATCATAATGAATATTCTTGCAGCAAAACATTTCCATGCACCCTTAATTATAGTGTAGGATGAATGGCGTTTATTTATTTCCAGAAAGCTGTTCTGCTTGGGCAGGATTTAAGGAACTATTTCCCTGAAGAAAATAAGGAAGCTCCACTGAAGGGAGATATTGATCAGAGTTCTTCAGAGAAACAGAACCAATTGTGTGTGTGTGTGTGTGTGTGTGTGTATGGGTGGATGGATGGATGGATAGATGGATAGATAGATGATAGATGATAGATGATAGATAGATGATAGATGATAGATAGATGATAGATAATAGAAAGATAGATAATAAATAGATTTATTATAAGGAATTGGCCGACATGATTATGGAGGCAGGCAAGTCCCAAGATCTGTCTGTAAGTCAGGAAGCTAGAGACCTAAGGAGCTAATAGTTTAGTTCCAGTCTGAATCCAAAGCTTCCCCAATGAGAACCAGGAAAGCATATGGCATAGTTCCTGTCTAGAGGCAGCCTCAAGACCAAAGAAGAGCTGATGGTTCCATTTGAGTCCAAAAGCAGGAAGAAAGCTGAAGTCCCAGTTCAAACAAAGGCAGCCAGGCAGAAAAAATTCTCTTTTACTTCGAGGAGGGCCCACGTTTTTGTTCTACTCAGGCTCACACTCATTAGGAAGGACAATCTGCATTAGTTAGTCTACCAATTTAAATGTTCATTTCATCTAAAAATACCTTCACAGAAATATCCAGAATAACACTTGACCAAATATTTGGACATCCCATGGCCCAGTTAAGTTGACACATAAAAATCCATGACAGGACGTATTTTCAGTTTGAGGTATGTGATAGAGGCCTTAGAGTTTTAGTGGAGGAAAAGAAGATAAAGATATTCTTGTTGGCTTCACAGCTCTCTTTTCAATTCTACAAATAAAAGGAATAAAAATCATCTCTCTAAATGTATTTTCCCCCTTCTCAGTACCTCCTAACACTGCCAAATGACATTTGCCATTAAATTAATACAGATCTTCCTTGACTTATGATGGGGTTACACTCTGACAGATTCATTGTAAATTGAAAATACCCTAAATTAAAAATGCATTTAATACATTTAACCTACTTAACATCATAGCTTAGTCTAGCCTAACTTAAGTGCTCAGAACACTTATATTAGCCTACAGTTGGGCAAAATCATTTAATAGAAAGCCTATTTTATAATAAAGTATTGAATATCTCATGTAATGAATATTGTACCAAAAGTGAAAAACAGGATGGTTGTATGGGTACAAAATGGTTGTAAATGTATTTTTCTTAACCTTTGTGATCGCATGGCTGACTAGGAGCTGCAGCTTACTGCTTCTGTCTAGCATCAAGAAAGAGTATCATATTGCATATCGCTAGCCAGGGAAAAGATCAAAATTCAAAATCTGAAGTACAATTTCTACTGAATGTGTATCACTTTGCAACCACTGTAAAGTTGGAAATCAAACCATTATAAGCTGGGGACTAGCTGTACTCTCTTTAAAGTTATTCATGCTTTTGTTAGTCTATATTTACCTCCTTGAGGGAAGAATCTTCACCCCTGCATCCACCCTGTCCCCAGAGCATAGATCTCAAGGCAGGCTTCAGTTAGAAGTAAAAGACAAGTCTTAAGCTTAAATAAGATTGGTGTGTCAGTTACTAACTTAATTTCTGAATGTGATAGTAGGAATGACTGTATCTAAGAATGGACTCTCCACATCAGTTTACCCAAAAAAGATTCGAAGTACTTACTTGAGACTGAAATTTCATCTAGGCTAGATGCTGAATGACTTTGTTTTCTCCCCGCATTTTCATATTTAACTAATAACACTTTTTTCGTGCCCTGAGAAAAATATATGCAGTAGTTAATTTTTAACTTTATTTTTGAAGTATAGTTGACATAAAATGTTACATTAGTTTCAGGTGTAAAACATAGTGATTCAACAAGTCTATACGTTCTGCTGTGCTCTCCCCAAGTGTAGCTACCTTCTGTCACCATACCACACTATTACAATACTACTGACTGTATTTCCTCTGTTGTGCATTTTATCCTTTTTCTTTTTTTTTTTTTAAGATTTTATTTATTTACTTGGAGAGAGAGTGAGTGAGCAGGGGAGGGGCAGAAGCAGAGGGAGAGAATCTCAAGTAGACTCCAAGCTGAGCACAGAGCCCGACACAGGGCTCAATCTCATGACCCTGAGATCATCACCTGAGTCAAGGTCAAGAGTTGGATGCTTAACCAACTGAGCCACCCAGATGCCCCTCCCCATGACTTTTTCTATAACTGGGAGCCTGTATCTACCACTCCTCTTCACTTGTTTTGGCCATCCCCCCCACCCCTTCTCCTCTGGCAACCATCAGTATGTTCTCTGTATTTATGGGTCTGTTTCTGCTTTTTGTTGGTTTATTTACTGTTTTGTTGTTTTAGATTCTACATATAAGTGAAATCATATGGTATTTATCTCTGTTTGACTTATTTCACTTGGCATAATACCCTCCGTGTTATCACAAATGGCAAAAATCTCATCCTTTTTTATGGCTGAGTAATATTCCATTATGGATATATAATGTATTTTTAAATACATATAATGCATTTTAAAATGCAAATTCATTCCTATGTGATATGTTTATATACATCTTCTTTATCTACTCATCAATCAGTGGATACTTGGGCTGCTTCTGTATCTTGGTTATTGTAAATAATGCTGCAATAAACATAGGGGTGCATGTATCTTTTCAAATTAGTGTTTTTGTATTCTTTGAGTATATACCCAGTAGTGGAATTACTGAAACATATGGTAATTCTATTTTTAACTTTTTGAGGAACCACCATACTGTTTTCCAGAGTGGCTGCACCAGTTAGCATTCCCACCAACAGTACATGAGGGTTCCTTTTTCTCCACATTCTTTTCAACACTTGTTGTTTCTTGTGGTTTTTTTTTTTTTAAGATTTTATTTATTTATTTGACAGAGAGAGAGAGGGAACACAAGCAGGGGGAGTGGGAGAGGGAGAAGCAGGCTCTCCGAGGAGCAGGGAGCCCGATGTGGGGCTCGATCCCAGGACCTGGGATCATGACCTGAGCCAAAGGCAGACGCTTAACGGCTGAGCCACCCAGGCGCCCCGTTTCTTGTGTTTTTTATTTTAGTCATTCTGACAGCTGTGAGGTGATATCTCATTGTGGTTTTGATTTGCATTTCCCTGAATATGAGTGATGGTGAGCATCTTTTCATGTGTCTGTTGGCCATCTGGATGTCTTCTCTGAAGAAATATCTGTGTATGTCTTCTGCCCATTTTTAATGGCTTATTTGTTTTTTTGTTTTGGTGTTTAGTTGTATAAGTTCTTTATATAATTTGGATAGTACCCTTTATCAGATATGTTATTTGCAAATATCTTCTCCCATCTTGAAGTTTGCCTTTGAGTTTTGTTGATTTTTTTCCTTCACTGTGCAGAAGCTGTTTATTTTAATGTAATCCCAATAGTTTATTTTAGCTTTTGTTTCCTTTGCTTCAGGAGACATACCTAGAAAAATGTTGCTATGGCTTGTGTCAGAGAAATTACTGCCTGTGTTCTTTTCTAGAATTTTTATGGTTTCAGGTCTCATATTTAGGTCTTTTTTCTTTTTTTAATGCAAACTCATTCCTATGTTTATTTTCATTTTCTCTAGTAATTTACAGCATCTGCTACTGATTCTTTAGTCTTCACATTTTTGTGAATTATCTCTTAATATTGACTGCTATACAAAGAAATGATATTTGTCAGTATTTATAGGATCCTACAATGATCCAGCTATGTAAACAATAGAACCTCACATTATGTTTTTGGATCATGAACACATATTGGGACCTATAGAAAATCAGGCATATTTTATGAAATACAATGATGCAACCAAATAATGTAGATCAACACAATTCTTTTTTCCCTGTCTTTTCTACAAATGTCAGGCAGGAGGCATGACTTAAAATATTCTTATGATCTGTGATTCCAGTAGTAAAAGAACATGTCATTTCGGTAAATGTCCTATCTCTTTTCTCCCTTGTGTTCTAAATTCCATTGTATAGATATTTCTTTTTCTTTCTTTCTCTTTCTCATTCTTTCTTTCTCTTTTTCTTTCTTCTTTCCTTCTTTCTCTTTTTTCATTTCTTTTCTCTTTTCCCATTTTGTCTTTAATTTCTAGTTTCTTTTATTGAAATAAATTTCATCTGTACTGCTTCCTTTTGGAGATTGAGATTTCTCTGTAATCAGTTTTTGTTTGTTTGTTTGTTTTGTTTCAGGTGTAGAATTTCTTGATTCATCACTTATATACAACACCCAGTGCTCCTCACAAGTGCCCTCCTTAATGCCCATCACCAATTTAACCATCCCTCTGCCTACCTCCCCTGCAGCAACCCTCAATTTGTTCTCTGTAGTTAAGAGTATATTTTATGGTTTGCTTCTCTCTCCCCCCACCCCCCATGTTCATTTGTTCTGTTTCTTAAATTCCACATATGAGTGAAATCATATGGTATTTGTCTCTCTCTGACGGGCTTATTTCACTTAGCATAATACTCTCTACCTCTATCCATGTCATTGCAAATGGTAAGATTTCATTCTTTTTGATGGCTGAGTAATATTCCTCTGTGTGTGTGTGTGTGTGTGTGTGTGCGCGCGCGCACACATGCTCTTGTATACACACACCACATATTGTCTATCCATTCATCACCTAATGGACATTTGGGTTCTTTCCATAATTTGTCTATTGTTGATAATGCTGCTATATAAACATCAGGAGACATGTATCCCTTTGAATCAGTATTTTTGTATCCTTTGGGTAAATACCTAGTAGTGCAATTGCTGGGTCATAGAATAGTTCTATTTTTAACTTTTTGAGGAACCTCCATACTGTTTTCCAGAGTGGCTGTACAAGTCTGCATTTCCACCAACAGTATAAGAGGGTCTCCCTTTCTCCATATCCTCACCAACATCTGTTGTTTCCTGTGTCATTAATTTTAGCTATTCTAACAAGGTGTGAGGTGATATCTCATTGTAGTTTTGATTTGTATTTTCCTGAATATAAGTGATATTGAGCATCTTTTCATGTGTCTGTTGGCCATCTGGATGTCTTCTTTGGAAAAATGTTTTTTCATGTCTTCTATCCATTTTTTAATGGGATTATTTGTTTTTGGGGTGTTGAGTTTGATAAGTTCTTTATAGATTTTGGATTCGAATCCTTTATCAGATATGTCATTTGCAGATATCTTCTCCCATTACAAAGGTTGCCTTTTAGTTTTGTTGATTGTTTCCTTCACTGTACAAAACTTTTTATCTTGATGTAGTCCCAGTAGTTTATTTTTGCTTTTGTTTCCCTTGCCTCAGGAGACATGTCTAGTAAGAAGATGCTATGGCCAGTGTCAAAGAGGTTACTGCCTATGTTCCTAGGATTTTGATGGTTTCCTGTCTCACATTTAGGTCTTTCATCCATTTTGAATTTATTTTTGTGTATGGTATAAGAAAGTGGTCTAGTTTCATTCTTTTGCATGTTGCTGCCCAGTTTTCCCAACACCATTTATTGAATAGACTGTCTTTTTCCCATTGGATATTCTTTCCTGCTTTGTCAAAGATTAGTTGACTGTATAGTTGTGGGTCCAGTTCTGGGTTTCTGTTCCGTTGACTTATGTGTCTTTTTGTTCCAGTACTGTCTCGATCACTACAGCTCTGTAATATAACTTGAAGTCTGGAATTGTGATGCCTCCAGCTTTGCTTTTCTTTTTCAAGATTGCTTTGGCTATTTGGGGTCTTTTGTGGTTCCATACAAATTTTAGGGTTGTTTGTTCTAGCTCTATGGAAAGTGCTGGTGGTATTTTGGTAGGGATTGCTTTAAATATGTAGATTGCTTTGGGCACTATAGACATTTTAACAATATTTGTTCTTCCAATCCATGAACATGGGATGTTTTTCCATTTCTTTGTGTCATCTTCAGTTTGTTTCATAAGTGTTCTATAGTTCTCAAAGTACAAATCTTTTACCTCTTTGGTTAGGTTTATTCGTAGGTATCTTATGGGTTTTGGTGCAGTTGTAAATGGGATTGATTCCTTGTTTTCTCTTTCTGTTGCTTCATTATTGGTGTATAGAAATACAACAGTTATCTGTACATTGATTTTGTATCCTGTGACTTTACTGAATTCATGTATCAGTTCTAGATACATGATACATTCATGTATCACTTTACCAATTTTTTGATAGAGTCTTTTGGATTTTCTACATAGTGTCATGTTGTCTGCAAATAATGAATGTTTTGACTTCTTCCTTGCTGATCTGGATGCCTTTTATTTCTTTTTGCTGTCTGCTGAGGCTAGGACTTCCAGTACTATGTTGAATAAAAGTGGTGCAAGTAGACATCTCTGTCTTTTTCCTGACCATAAGGAAAAGCTTTCAATTTTATCCTGATTAAGGATGACATTAGCTGTGCATTTTTTGTATATGGCCTTTATGATGTTGAGATATGTTCCCTCTATCCCTACTTTGTTAAGAGTTTTTCTCAAAAATGGTTGCTATACTTTGTCAAATATTTTTCTGTATCTGTTGAGAAGATCATATGGTTCTTATCTTTTCTTTTATTAATGTGTATCATATTGATTGATTTGCAAATATTGAACTACCCTTGCAACCCAGGAATAAATCCCACTTGATTGTGGTGAATGATTCTTTTAATGTACTATTGGATTCGATTTGCTAGTATTTTGTTGAGAATTTCTGAGTTCATGTTCATCAGGGATATTGGCCTCTATTCCTTTTTTTAGTGGAGTCTTTGTTTGCTTTTGGAATTGGGAATGCTGGCCTTGTAGAATGAGTTTGGATGTTTTTCCTCCATTTCTATTTTTTTTTTTGAAATAGTTTGAGAAGTCATTTTTATGTCTTTAATCTATTTTGAATTTATTTTTGTGTATGGCATAAATAAGTGGTCCAGTTTCATTCATTTGCATGTAGGTGTCCAATACCAGCTTTTCCTAATACCATTTTTTGAAAAGTGTCTTTTTTCAATTGCATATTCTTGCCTCCTTTGTTGAAGATCAATTGACCATATAAGTGTGCGTTTATTTTTAGGCTTTCTGTTCTGTCCTATTGATCTATTTGTCTATTTTTGTGCCAGTACCATACTGTTTTTGATTACTACAGTTTGTAATATATCTTGAAATCTGTGATTGTGATACCTCCAGTTTTGTTCTTTTCAAGATAGTTTTGGCAATTTGAGGTCTTTTATGGTTCCATACAAATTTTAGGATTATATGTTCTAATTTCACAAGAAATGCTGTTGGTATTTTGACAAGGATTGCATTAAATCTATAGATTGCTTTGGGTAGTATGTACACTTTAACAATATTTGTTCTCCCAATCCATGAGCATGGAATATCTTTCCATTCATTTGTGTCATCTTAAATTTCTTTCATCAGTGTTCTATAGTTTTCAGAGTACAGGTCTTTCATGTACTTGGTTAAGTTTATTCCTAGGTATTCGTGCAATTGTAGGTGGGATTGTTTTCTTAAATTCTCTTTCTGCTACTTCATTATTAGTGTATAGAAATGCAATGGATTTCTGTATATTGATTTTGTATCTTGTGACTTCACTGAATTCATCAGTTCTAGTAGTTTTTTTGGGGGGGTCTTTGGGTTTTCTATACATAGTCTCATGTCATCTGCAAATAGTGATAAGTTTTACTTCTTCCTTACTAATTTGGATGCCTTTTATTTCTTTTTCTTGTCTGATTGCTATGGCCAGGACTTCTAGTACTATGCTGAATAAAAGTGGTGATAGTGGACATCCTTGTCTTGTTCCTGCTTTTATGGGAAAAGCTCTCAGTTTTTCCCCATTAAGTAAGATGTTAGCAGTGGGTTTTTCATATCTGACCTTTATTATGTTGAAGTATGCTCCCTCTAAACCTACTTTGTTGAAAGTTTTTTTTTTTTTTAATCATGAATGATGTTGTACTTTGTCAGATGCTTTTTCTGCTCTACTGAAATGATCATATGGTTTTTATCCTTTCTCTTGTTGATGTGATGTATCACATAGATTGATTTGCAAACATTGAACCATGCTTACATCCCAGGAGTAAATCCCACTTGATCATGAAGAAGGATTTTTTTAATGTTTTGGATTTGGTTTGCTAGTATTTTCTTGAGGATTTTTGCATCTATGGTCATCAGAGATATTGGCCGATAGTTCTTTTTTTTTTGCAGTGTCTTTATCTGTTTTTGGTATCAGAATAATCCTGGATGCATATAATGAATTTGGAAGCTTTCCTTTCTCTCCTATTTTTTCAGAATCGTTTGAGAGGAGTAGGGTAGGTATTAACTCTTCTTTAAATGTTTGCTAGAATTCACCTGTGAGGTCATCTGATTCTGAACTTTTTTTGTCAGGAGGTTTTTTGTTTGTTTGTTTGTTTTTCTTTTTTTAACAGATGCAGTCGCATTGCTGGTAACTGGTATATTCAAATTTTCTATTTCTTTCTGATTCAGTTTTGTGGGTTGTATGTTTCTAGGAATTTATCCATTTCTTCTAGTTTGTCCAATTTGTTGGCATATAATTTTTCATAATATTCTCTTATAATCCTAATCCTTTGTATTTTTGTTGTGTTGATTCTTTTTTCTTCCTCTCTTTCTTTTTTCTTTCTGTCTCTCTCTCTCTCCTTTTTCCCCCCTCTTCTCTCTTTCTCTTTCTTTCTTTCTCTCTCACTCTTTCCTTCCTTCCTTCCTCCTCTTTCTTTCTTTCCTCCCTCCCTCTTTCCCTCCCTTCCTTTCATCTTTGAAAAGATCAGCAAAATTGAGTCACCAGGTATCCCTGGATGGAATGTTCTGAATATATCTGTTAGATCCATCTGGTCCAATGTATCCTCCAAAGCCACTGTTTCATTGTTGCTGTTTTGTCTAGATGATCTATCCATTGATGTAAGTGGGGTATATCTTTTTGTATTACTCCCTTTATCATTAGAAGTGTCCTTCTTTGTCTCTAGTTACAGTCTTTGGTTTAAAGTCTATTTTGTCTAAGTATTGCTACCCTAGCTTTCTTTTCATTTCCATATGCATGACAAATGCTTTTCCATCCCTTCACCTTCAATCTGCATGTGTCTTTAAGTCTGAAATGAGTCTCTTGTAGGCAGCATGTCAATGGTTCTTGCTTGTTTATCCATCTGTCACCCTAGTTTTTTGATTGGAACATTTAGTCCATTTACATTCAAAGTAATTGATAAGTATGTACTTATTGCCATTTTGTTGCTTGTTTTATAGTTGTTTATTTTATTTTATTATGTTATGTTAATCACCATACATTACATCATTAGTTTTTGATGTAGTGTTCCATGATTCATTGTTTGCATATAACACCCAGTGCTCCATTCAGTACGTGCCCTCTTTAATACCCATCACCAGGCTAACCCACCACTCCGCCCCCCTCCCCTCTAGAACCCTCAGTTTGTTTCTCAGAGTCCATAGTCTCTCATGGTTTGTCTCCCCCTCCGATTTCCCCCCCTTCGTTTTTCCCTTTCTACTATCTTCTTCTTTTTTTTAAAAACATATAATGTATTATTTGTTTCAGGAGTACAGGTCTGTGATTCAACAGTCTTACACAATTCACAGCACTCACCATAGCACATACCCTCCCCAATGTCCATCATTTTATAGTTGTTTTTATAGTTCTTCTTTGTTCCTTTCTTCTCTTGCTCTCTTCTTTCATGGTTTGCTGGTTTTCTTTCTTTCTTTTTTTTCCATATCATACAATTTTTTATTTTTCCATAAGGACATGCATTATGATTTACAGCATAGAATAGAATCTTAGGAATCAAAATTTGTGCTTCAAAGAAATGCTACATTGGGACAGAAAGGATAGAAATCAAAGTGGAAGCTTAGAATATTGGTTTCTATATTTGGTTCTTATGACATTCAAGAAGTATTTGCCCATTTATCTTAATCTGTACAAATCTTAATATACACAAATCTATACCCTTCTGATAAGAAGTGTTTGGTAAGCTTTTCAAGGTCACTCCCATAGCTTACCTACTACATGTCCTTAAGAATTCTACATAGGGGCATTTCTTCTTCTCAGATATAGAAAGCACAAGACTCCCCCAAATATTGGCTACTTTTAATGTTTTCTTAATGGCTACAACAGAGTTTGATGGTTAATTTTATATGTCAGCTTGATTGGACTAAGGGATGTCCAAATAGTAGTCAAACTTTATTTATGGATGTGTCTGTGAGGGTGTCCTTGGAAGAGGTTAACATTTGTGTTTGTTTATTTGTTTTATTTTGGGCTTTTTTTGGTTTTTAAATATTTTTTTGTGTGTGATTTTTTTTTTCAAATTTTTATTTAAATTCTACTTAGTTAACATATAATATAATATTGGTTTCAAGAGTAGAATTTAGTGATTCATCACTTACATACAACACGCAGTGCTAAACACAACAAGCATCTTCCTTAATACCCATCACCTATTTGCCTGCCTCTCCTCCATCAGTCCTCAGTTCTATATATTTAAGTCTCTTATGGTTTGCTTCCCTTTCTTTTTTTCCCCCTTCCCCTATGTTTATCTGTTTTGTTTCTTAAATTCCACATATGAGTGAAATCATTTTATTTGTCTTTCTCTGGCTTATTTCACTTAGCATAACACACTCTAGCTCCATCCATGTCATTGCAAATAACAAGATTTCATTCTTTTTGATGACCGAATAATATTCCATTGTGTATATATACACCATATCTTCTTTTTTTTTAAATTAACATATAATGTATTATTTGTTTCAGGGGTACAGGTCTTGCACCGTATCTTCTTTATCCATTCATCAGTCGATGGACATTTGGGCTCTTTCCATGCTGGTTTTCTTTGGTTATATGCTTGGATTCATTTCTTTTTATTTTTTGCATATCTGTTACAGGTTTTTTATTTGTGATTACCATTAGGTTTATATATAACATCTTATGCATATAGCACATTATATTAAATTGATGGCCATTTACGTTTGAACCCCGTCTTAAAGCACTAAGTTTTTCTCCTCTGCCACCTGTATTTTTGCTATATAGTTTCCTACTTTTGTGACTTCTTTGACTGATTTTTATAGATATACTTAATTGTAGTGCTTTTGTGCATCCTACTTTTCTTACTCCTGCTTGTCTTTCTACTCATAGAATCCCCTTTAACATTTCTTGTAAGGCTGGTTACTGGTCATGAATTCCTTTAAATTTTGTTTGGGAAACTCATTATCTCTCCTTTTCTGAATGATAGCCTTGCTGGATAGAGAGTATGCTTGGTTGCAGTTTTTTGTGTTGTTGTTGTTGTTTTCAGCACTTTGAACATATATCATGCCACTGTTCTCTGACCTGCCTAGTTTCTGCTCAAACATCAGTTGAGAGCCTTATGGGGTTTCCCTTGTATGTAACTGTTTTCTTTCTCTTGCTGCTTTTTTTTAAAAAAAAGATTTATTTATTTATTTGAGAGCGAGAGAAAGAGAGAGAGAACATGCACAGGAGGAGGGTCAAGGGAGAGAGAATCTTCAGCAGAGTCCCTGCTGAGCACAGCGGCCAACACAGGACTCATTCCCAGGGACCCCCCCCCCCCCGGACCCAAGATCATGATCTGAGCTGAAATCAAGAGTCAGACACTTACCTGACTGAGCCACCAAAGTACCCATCTCCTGCTGCTTTTAAAATTCTCTCTTTATCACTACTTTTTGCCATTTTAATTACTATGTGTCTTGGTATGGACTTGCTTGAGTTGGTTTTGTTGTGCCCTCTCTGTGCCTCCTGGGTCTGGATTTGTGTTTCCTTCCCCAGGGTTGGAAAGTTTTCAGCTGCTGTTTCTTCAAATAAATTTTCTTCCCTTTTTCTCTCTTCTCTTTCTGGGATCCTTTAGTGTCGACATTATTACTTGATGGTGTCATTGAATTCCCTTAATCTATACTCATTATTAGTCTTTTTTCTTTCTCCTGTTCAACTAGATCTCTTTCCACTACTTTGTTCTCCAGGTCACTGATCCATTCTTCTGTTTCCTCTAGTCTACTATTTATTCCCTGTAGTGTGTTTTAAATTCCAAGTATTGAGTTATTCATCTCTGATTGATTCTTTTTTTTTTTTTTTTGAAGTAGGCTCCACACCCAGTCGAGGCTTGAACTCATGACCCTGAGATCAAGACCTGAACTGAGGTCAAGAATCCAATACCTAACTGAACCACCCAGGCACCCCTCTGACTGGTTCTTTTTTATGTTTTCTTTCTCTTTGTTGAGGGTCTTATTGAGATCCTCCACTCTTTTCTCAAGTCCATTGGGGATCTTTATTACCATTACTTTAAATTCTCTAACTGGCATATTACTTACCTCTGTTTTATTGAGCTCTCTCGCTGTGATTTTGTGCTCTTCTTTCATTTGGGACGTATTCCTCTGTCACCTCATTTTGTCTAACTTTGTTTGTCTGTTTCTATGTGTTAGGAAACTCAGTTCCGTCTCTTGCTCTTGAAAGAGGTGGGCTAATGAAGTGGAGACCCTGTAGTGCCCTGCAGTGCAATGTCTCCCGTTCAGCAGCACCTGACACTTCAGGAGTGTCTCCTATGTGTTTTGTGTGCACCCTACTGTCGTGGCTGAGCCACATTTGCCTTCAGTCCAGTCGTCTGCAATAGCTCTCCTTCCTGTTTGGGCAGGATTTGGTCCCTGTGTGGTTAATGGGCTACTCTGGAACCACCTTTGGCTTGAGTTGGATCAGATTGGGTGTTCGCAAGAGCTGTGGTCACACAGAACTGCAAGGCTCTCTTCCTGTGTTGTCCCCTGAGAAGCTTTCTTTGGTGGGTGGGGCCTACAGTCAGACCAGATGTCTGCCCCCTGTCCACTTTTGGGGCCATAGTCAAACTGATGTATGTGGTTATCTTCCCCTCTCCCTGGGACAGGTGTCAGTTTGGAGTGGTGCTGGTCCCTATTGGGCTACTTGCACACTGCCAGGCACGGGGCACTGCTTTGGATGGATTCCTGCTGAAGGTATGTTGGATTGAGTGGGTCCACAGGAGAAAGCTGGGGTAGGGTCACTGTTAACATGCTAGGTGGAAAGAGTTCACACTGTGCAGGTTCCTGCAGGTGTCCATATGTCTAGACTGGGCAGGGGGAAAGGCTGGTGCTTGCCAGCACTTTTTTTCTTGGAGGAGTCTCCCAATGGTCTCTGTCCCTCCTGCACATGTTCTAAAATTAGTAAATAAATCTTCCCATATATTCCAGGTGTTTTTCAGATTGCTACTTCTCTGTTATATCTCAGCAGTGTTGTTATGCTGTCTCTTAAGGGCAGGACTTCATTTCCTGTTGCCCTCCTGCCCTCCCAGAGCCATGCCTGCTGCTTTCTAAGGTTCTAGGTGTTAAACCCCACTGATTTTAAGAACATGCAAAATTAAGCCCCTCTGGTTTTCAAAGCCAGATATTATGGGGATACATCTTCCCAATGGGGATCCCCCATGCCTGGGATGCCTGGTGTGGGGTATGCTCCTTTTTGATCTCTGTGCCTGTGGTGTCCCTCCTTCCCGCAGACAGTCTCATGAGTCAGTCTGGTTCCCAATCATGTCTCTACCCTTCCTACCTTTTTTGATGTCACCTCTTTTCTACATTTAGCTGTGGAGAGTCTGTTCTGCCAGTGTTCAGGTTATTTTCTGGATTGTTTATACTGATGTGGGTGTTATCTAGATGTATCCATGGGATGAGGTGAGTTTGGGATCCTCCTACTCTGCCATCTTCCCCAGATGTCCTACAAGTTTTATGGTTTTATATCTCACCAATTTGGCCCTTAATCCATTTTGAGTTTATTTTTGTTTGTGGTGTAAGAAAGTGGTCTAGTTTCATTCTTTTGCATGTAGCTGTCCACAGTTTTCCCAGCAGCATTTTCTGAAGAGACTGTCTTTTCTCCATTATATATTCTTGCCTCCTGTGTCATAGATTAATTGACCATATAAGCATGAGTTTATTTCTGGGCTCTGGAGTCTGTTTTATTGAACTATGTGTCTATTTTTGTACCAGTACCATACTGTTCTGATTACTACAGCCTTATAATATAACTTAAAATCTAAGGTTGTGATGCCTTCAGCTTTGTTTTTCTTTTTCAAGATTGCTTTGACTATTTGGGGTTGTTTGTGGTTCCATACATGTTTTAGGATTATTCTACTTCTGTGAAAGATGCTGTTGGTGTTCACTGAATGCTTTTTTTTTTTTAAGATTTTATTTATTTATTAGAGAGAGAATGAGAGAGAGAGAGCACATGAGAGGGAGGAGGGTCAGAGGGAGAAGCAGACTTCCTGCCGAGCAGGGAGCCCAATGTGGGACTCGATCCAGGGACTCCAGGATCATGACCTGAGCTGAAGGCAGTCGCTCAACCAACAGAGCCACCCAGGTGCCCTCACTGAATGCTTTTTAAGGAAAGAATGGGAGACACAAAAAAGAATGTGGCCTTTTGATTACTCTCACAAGTGATTATTCAGTATATATATCATGCATATTTAAACCTCACAACAACTGTGTATGGTAGTTTTTATCATCCCCATTTCACAGATAAGGAAACTGAGGCTTAAAGAGATTTAGAAATTTTCCCAAATCTGCACACCTGGTACATTCCAGAGCCCAAGGGTCCTGAAAGAGTTGAGCACTTCACTCTTCACTTTTAAAACATAATCTTAATACATCTTTCAAAAAGGATGCCTGGGTGGCTCAGCTGGTTAAGCGGCTGCCTTCAGCTCAGGTCATGATCCTGATGTCCTGGGATTGAGTCTCGCATCGGGCTCCTTGCTCAGCAGGGAGCCTGCTTCTCCCCTGCCTGCCACTCTTGCTTGTGTTCTCTCTCTCTCTGATTAAAAAAAAATACATCTTTCAAAATTAATTTGCCTTTCTTCCTAAGGTTCAGTTGGAGTTGCCAAGATAATAGATTACCTGAGACAAGCAAGTAGTCAAAATTCTGAAGATAGTGGACTTGAGGAGCTATGGAACATACTTGATCCTGAAAAGGGAGACCTACATGTGGACCTGGAAATTTTTCGTGCCATCATGAAAGAATGGATGGCTTGCTGTAGAAACAAATGGTAATCATTGGGGTGCCTGTGTGGCACAGTCAGTTGAGTGTCTGACTCTTAGTTTCAGCTCAGGTCATAATCTCATGGTTATGAGATCGAGCCCCGTGTCCAGCTCTGCACTCAGTGCAGAGTCTGCTTGAGACTCCCTTCCCCTCTCCCTCTGCCCCTCCCCCCTGTTCTTGAGCCCATGAGCTCTCTCTCTCTCTCTCATAAATAAATCTTTTTAAAAAATGGTAATCATAGTCCCAGCAGGATGCATATTCAGGTTCTGTTTTAACAACTGACTACAATTAATGCTAATCACTGTTTTTGTGTGTGTATGTGTTGATGGAAGTACTATAATCCAGTGCTCCTCACACTTTAGCATGTACTGGAATCACCTGAACTATTTATCATACCTGATTGTTGCCCCCCCCAACCATGATTCAGCAGGTCTGGGTTGAAGCCTGATAATTTGCGTTTCTAACATATTTCCAAGTGATAATGATGCTGAGGAGTGTATGTGTACACATGGGGGTGATAAGCATATTTTGAGAATGTATTATTTTAATTATGTTAATCCTAATAACATCCATTTATTGTGATTAGGGGCAGCACATATTATTATGTTCTCACAAAGAATTGAGCTGACATAGGAGTGAAGCAAATTATTGATAATGACCGGCAAATCTCCAAATGCATTTAAACACAGAGTGAGTGCCCTTTAGAGGTCAGTGAGGATAATTAGGCAGTGAATATAATTTGAAAGCCTAGGATAAAGAGAAGCTGAAGGGAAAAGGAAAAAAGTGGAATTGGAAAAAGAAAAAGAAGGAGAAGAGTATGCATGATGTCAGGTGTGCCTGGGTGGATCCTGGAGAAATTTTACCTTCTTTCACAGGAAGCCTAATTTCTCTGGCTTTAATCAGCCACCGATCTCCAGCTATCAGCTTATATATACCAGGAATTTTCTTAAATAACACTGCAAGCCTAAAAAGTGACAAAACTTGCTAGATTTCACGTAGGGTTAGGATGTCTAGATGACTTAAGATGACCAAAATGTTGTTTGCCAAGAACGAGTTAATCATGAAAGCAAGATAAATACATAAAAATATCTAATTTTACTAGTAATCAAAGGAATACAAATAAAGACGACATACCAGTTTTAAAAGAATAACTCTACCCCATGTTGTCAGGGCAGGTGGAGAAATAAGCCTCCTTTCATACAGTGTTGCTGGTAGTGCAAGTTGGCATGATTTTTTCAAGAACGATTTAGGAATATATATCAAACCCTTAAAAATATGTGATGTATTGGGGCTAGTCATGTAACTTCAAGAAGAATAACCAACCATATATGTAGGTTTATGACAGTGATAAATATAAGCAACTTACAAATTTTAAAATAGAGGGTCAGATTAATAAATTATAATACTTCCACTCACTAGAATCCTAAATAGTCACTCAAAATTATAATTAGATAAACATTTGAGAAGAGAAATATTCATATATATTTATTTCAAATATGACCATAAATACATATATGTATTATAAACCCATATTTATCAAGGAAAAATATGCATAAAGAAAGTTGGGAAGAATATATTCCAAAATGATTATCTTTCCATGATGGTTTCATCTTTCTGTTTTTTTCTTATGCATTTTCCCATTTTTCTAAAATACTTAGGTTTGTATAATAAAAGTATTAATAATCTATTATAAAATGGTGTGAGAGCAAAAGAAAAAAACTCCAATTTTTATAAAAAAGTAAAGAAAAATATGGGAGGTATAAGCACAAAATAGAAGAACAGAAGCTCAAATGGTGATAGATATATAGCTATCAATAGTGAAGTGGTGCGTGAATTATTCTGACAGCCGTCGCACATTGAAACACAATGAGATGTTAGTACAGATCTAGAGAATTTTGTAGCTGTTCCAAAGAGATAGTCTTAAGTATTTGGCATTTAGAAAGATTAAATAAAACTTAAAATCATAGTATAGAAACTCTTAAAAAGGAAATGGTTGAAACTTTAATATGTTTGAGGGTTAGAGCTAGAATTTGTGCGCTGGATAGTGGACTATATAGAGCTTTCCCCAAATTTCAGAAGTAAATGCTCAAAGTACAATTCATTTAGGTTCAACTTGGTTTTCCATGAGAAAGGAAAAATGATAGCACCATAAAAGTATTAGTTGTTCATGCCTTTTCCTTCCCAATTTTTCAAATCCCACAGCCTTGTTATCTCTGCAAACTTATTACGCCAAACTATGGTGACTTCCTAATCCCTTGAGACCTCCCGTCCCCAAACATAACTGCTGCACATCATTACCTGCCTACTTCTGCATGCACATTTTCTTTTTCAGGTTAGATTAAAAGTTAATGGAAGATAGAGGTAATGCCTTAATTCTCTTTTCTATTACCCTATCTAAGCACAATGTCGAACTCCAAATAGTTGCTGAATGAATAGATAGTTTTAAAATTCAGAAAGAAATACCTGAATAGAGAAGTTACAGAGCACATCTGAAAAATTAGCCGAGCTTTGGGCTGGCAAAGAATCCTAGCTCATGGATTTTGTTTGGTTGCAGGGAAAGAATGCATGGTGGATCAGGTGGCACCGATGATTCTGTTTTTGAACAGGACAGCATAAAATCAAGTAGAGCAAGTATGCATGTGTTTCTTCCTGTTTGTTCTGCCACTTTCTTGTGGTTTGGAGAAATGGATTTTTCATAAAACACTCTTGTATGTGTTTCAGTTAAGATGACCACAGATAAAACAGAATGTACGTCATGGAGCTTCGAGGCTTTGGGTGGAAATATGTCTAAAGGAGTCTTGTAAGCATTCTTACTTGTAATGCTTTCTCAAGTACCTCTTATTTCTTTTTCTCATTTATTTCATAGGTCTACATGTTTTACTTACGATAAAGCCACTTAGCTTTGTGTGTGTGTGTGTGTGTGTGCGGGGGGGTGGCTAACCAATTTTTATTTAACTCTTGACTATTCTATCCCAATTGTATTAGAACTAATTTCACTAGGAGCACAATTTATATAAGACTATTATATAAATTAACATTTCCTCACTAATAAAACCCTTCTCCTACATTAACTTCATGTGCTTTCCATGGAAAACAAGTTCCATTTGAAGTAAAATTATGACATTGACCTTAAGCTCTTTGGGTGATTGTTTTTAAAGCACCTCTTTAATAGATACTTTTAGATATGAATGAGAAAGCCTGTTTTCTGCTAAAGGTGTGTAAGTTTTAGATATTAAGGAGAGGCAATTCTCTCTCTCCCTTATGTTCTCTTTGCTACTTTAGGTTTGCCCATGCAAAAATGTGTGGTAGGAACCATGTACCCAAGCTGTGCTAAGCACTGGGATAAGATGGCAAAGAGGAAGAGAAGGCCTGGGACTCCATGAAACATGCGGTCTAGACTCTCAAAGGGCCTGGGCTCTAATGTCAGGATCAAGGGTGACAAAAACATTAACACACTGTAGAAAATATTAGGAAAGATGAACACTAAACTGTGAGCTACAGGCTGCAAACATAAGTCTCTAGGAATTGTTTCCTAGTTAAAGGCCTATTAAAACCTGCCATGATCCCTTGGCTGAAAGAGTAACAATGTGTCAATTTATTTCAGAAGCTCTCATGACCGGGGCAGAAATGGAAACTCTTCATAGTAGGTGGAGGCAAGTGTTAGAAGCGAAGTGGAAAAGAATTAACAAAGCTGTGGCAGCTGACTTCACCACTGGCCGATGCTGAATATTTGGCAATTTTGGAAAAATCTCTGCTACCGTAACAATGCTTGAATAAATATTTATTATATAAATGGACTACACTTACTAGGATAGAAAGGGATAAAGTAGAAAGTTGCACAGTGATAGATGCTTTATTTTGATCAGGAGGGATTGGAGATGTTGAAGATGATTCTCATTCATTCTTTCACCCACAGAGAAGTTTCTGATTTGATTACCTATGTAGCAGACCTGCATTTTCACAAGCAGAAACTGGAGGAGGAAAATAATAAGTTTAAATCGGCATTAGAAACCTTGGAAGAAGCTAACTGCCAATTATCAGAGGATTGTACTGAGCTACGCCATCAGATAAAAAGGTGACTCATAGAGAAGGGTACAGTGTGCTGGGAGCTTTCCCTTCTTAAAAAATCTGGTTTTTATATTGGGTTATAATTCACATGGCATAAAAATTTACCCTTTTAAGGGGCACAATTCAGTGTTTTTTTACTGTATTTGCAAGGTTGTGCAGCCAATTACCATGATCCAATTCATCACTCCTGAAAGGAAACCCATAGCTGTTAAGTGTCACTCCCCATTTCCCTTCCCCTCAGCCCCTGACAACCACTAATCTGCTTTCAGTCTCTATGGATTTACCTGTTCTGGCCATTTCACATAAATGGAATCATACAATATGTGACCTTTGTGTCTGGTTTCTTTTACTTAGCATAATGTTGTCAAGGTTCCATGTAGCATATATGGAACTACTTTGTTCCTTTTTGTGGCTGAATAATATTCCATTGTATGGACATACAGTTTTGTTTATCCATTCTTCAGAGAATGGATATTTGGGGGTATTTTCACTTTTTGGCTATTACAAATACTCCTGCTATGAGCGTTTGTATACAAATTTCTGTGTGAACATTAGGCTTTTAGTTCTCCTTGGTATATACCTAGAAGGGAAATTGCTGTGTAGTGACTTAGAGTTAGAATCTTGAAGAACGGCCAAATTGTTTCCAAAGCAGCTGTACTATTTTAGATTTTTGCTAGCAATGTTTGGCAGTTCTTTTCTAGCAATGATATTCTTTATGTCATTCAAAGCAGTGTTGCCTATTTAAGACCAGTATACCTATTGACCAAGTGTGGATCTCTCCAGAGCATTCTGTGGTTCAGTTGAACTCTTACTCTATGCAAATTCCCATGCTAAGTACAGTTGACCCTTGAATAACAGATTTGATCTGCACGGGTCCACTTACACATGAATTTTCTTCAATACAGTATAATACTATAAATGTATTTTTTCTTCCTTATGATTTTCTTAATATTTTATTTTCTCTAGCTTACTTTATTGCAAGAATACAGTATATAATACATATAACATAGAAAATATGTGTTAATCAACTATTGATGTTATTGATAAGGCTTCCAGTCAACAGTAGGCTATTAGTACTTAAGTTTTGGGAGGAGTCAGAAATTACACATAGATATTTTAGGAGGGTTGGTGCACCTCACACCCATGTTGTTCAAAGGCCAACTATATTATGAGAGATTCATTGATAAGCCAGGTTTAAAATGTGCTTTCAGGGTACATGATAAGGATGATGGATGATAAGAAAAGTTGTGACTTTAGCTTAAGATAAAAAGGGATAAAGGACCTAGGGGACATATCACATAGTATCAAGTACTGGTAAAATGGGTTGTGAGGAGATGCCTAAACTTCAGGGGGAAAAAGCAGCAAAGTTTTCACAAAGTCTGCAGTTACAGATGTTATAGGTCCTAAAATTTTGAACAGAAAAGTTCTAAGTTAACTTGAAAAGACAGTAAAGCATTCTGACCATGGATTCTTTCCCTCATAATTTTCGACCAGCCAGTCCAGCCTCCAAACCAATCTATAAAATAAATAAAAAGAACTGCTTACCTTGAGTTTTCTCCATTCCACAATAGTTTTATTTATTTATTTGAAATATAATAATTCAGAGTTTCTCTTAAAAATCTATGCCTTAATAAAAAGAAAAAAAAAATCTATGCCTTGAGAGGCGCCTGGGTGGCTCAGGCTGTTTAGCATCTGCCTTTAGCTTAGGTCATGATCTCAGGGTCCTGGGATCGAGCCCCGCATTGGGCTCCCTGCTCAGCAGGGAATCTGCTTCTCCCTCTCCCTTTGCCTGCCACTCCCCCTGCTTGTGCTCGCTCTCTCTCAAATAAATAAATAAATAAAATCTTAAAAAAAAATCTATGTCTTAGAGGAATCTACTACTTAGTTCAACAAAACATCATCTTTCATCTGGATCACTACAGCAGCCTCCTGATTCGTCTCCCTGCCTTTCCAAAACTAGTGCCACACGGGCGGGAATGCTCTTCCTAAATGCTAGTCTGACCACATCATGTCCCTGCTTTAAACACTTCCATTGATCCCTGTCACCTTCAGGATGAAATTCAATTTGCAGAGTCCTTTCTGACAGGGTTTCTTTTTTTTTTTTTTTTTTTTTTTAAGATTTTATTTATTTATTTGACAGAGAGAGACACAGCGAGAGAGGGAACACAAGCAGGGGGAGTGGGAAAGGGAGAAGCAGGCTCCCCGCAGAGCAGGGAGCCCGATGCGGGACTCGATCCCAGGACCGTGGGATCATGACCTGAGCTGAAGGCAGTCGCTTAACCAACTGAGCCACCCAGGCGCCCTCTGACAGGGTTTCTGTTGCTGATCTCTACTCCCATTTTTCACTCTAGGTTCCAACAATATCTAAGTGCTTGCAGCCCCTCAATGGGCTGCTGTTTGCTCTCTCTCTCTCCCCCCACCCCTACCCTCCCATTATCTGAGCTGTCTGCCTTTTACACAGTGTCTACAGAACTTGGGTTCACTCTAATCTTGGTTCTTATCACACTGTATTATAATTATGATGGTCTGTTTACCCTTCTGGTCTATAAACTCCAGGAAGGTAGAGTTGTCATGCTTGGACTCACTTTTGTCTTCTTCAGGGCCTAACATAATGCCTGGTACAGAGTTGGAGCTCCATGAACATTTGTTGAATGATCAGTGTAATTTCCTTAGCAAGGAAAAAAAACGGTACCTTCTTTGAGATCTGCTCAGAAAACAGTTTATAATCCAGTGGGAATACAAATAAGCAATTCCATGATATGGATTACCATAATTCATTTAATAGGGTTTTTTTTTTTTTGTTGGACATTTAGGTTGTTTGGTATTATAAACAATGCTATAATAAACTTCTAAAGTAAAATACATAGACACTATTTGTAATAATTTGTTTAGTTGTCCTCTCCTTCACTAGTATGTAACCTCTACAAGGGCAAGGACTGTGTCTCTTGTTCACCATCATAGGCCTCTTTGCAGGATACAGCTCCTGGAACATGGTATTAGGCAATAAATAATTGTAGAATTGCATTAACTAAATATTATATCTTAGTGGAAGGAAAGAACCATGTGATCCAGCCAATGATGAATTTCAAAGGGAGACTCCAAATCTTTATCCTCAAGAATATGTTTGTTTCCTTCTATCTCTCTTGCCCCCACCACACTCCCCCCGAATCTCTTCCTTTTCTAAGGACTGTGAAAGATCATGGGTGTATTTTTACTATTGTTGGCATCTGGTTTAAGCCTTTAGTGGTTTTCAGCTTGGGTCCAAAAATAGTCCTTGGCTTTACTTTGTATCTTTGACGGTTATATTTGAGGTTTTGCTCACTGCCTCCCCCTCCCACCCCCACAGTGCCCACCAAGCTATTATGAGAACAAATCTGTTAAAAGAAGAACTGGAGGAACTGAAAATTAGTATGAATGCTTCTGAAGAGCAGAAGACCATGATTTTAGCCCAGAACAAACAATTAGTAAGTCAGCCAAGTAATTTGAAATTGGCATATAGTTTACATAACTGAAATCCAAGAGGGTTTATTTGGAGGCAAAAATCAGAAGTCAGGGGGACGCCTGGGTGGCTCAGTCAGTCAAGCGTCTGCCTTTGGCTCAGGTCATGATCCCAGGATCCTGGGATTGAGTCCTGCATCGAGCTCCCTGCTTGGCGGGGAGCCTGCTTCTCCCTCTGCCTGCCGCTCCCCCGCTTGTGTTCTCTATCTCTCTGACAAATAAATAAAAACCTTTTTAAAAAATCAGAAGTCAGGGACGCCTGGGTGGCTCAGTCAGTTAAGCGTCTGCCTTCAGCCCAGGTCATGATCCCGGGATCCTGGGATCAAATTCCACGTCGGGCTCCTTGCTCAGCAGGGAGCCTGCTTCTCCCTCTCCCACTCCCCCTGCTTGTGCTCTCTCTCTCACTATCTCTCTCTCTCTGATAAATAAATAAATAAAATCTTAAAAAAAATCAGAAGTCAGTAGGCTGATGAATGAATTGGTAATACCTTAGAAAAGTAAAGGCAAATAGGATAGACTGTTTTTCTTTTCAGCCAAGATTAAAATTCTTTACAAAACTCAGTCATATTCACAATGGTTTCTGAAGATCTAGAAGATCTCTGGAATGCTTCCTGAAGTTGATAGGTGAATTCATAAATACCTGATACTAAAAACCACTTGAATTTTCTAAAAAAATAAATTCCCTATCAAATTTTCACCTTTTTCTCAGGTTTAAAAAAAAATCCATTATCTGAGTACTTACAGATTACTAAAAAGCCCCATAAATCAGTCCTTACACTAAATAAACACAGGCTTGAAATTTTTAGAGCAAAACATTGTTTAGACTAAGCTTTAAATTCAAGCTAAGTTTTAATTAAAAACTAAGTTAAACTGAATTGAAAACTGTTTCTAAATTGAGAATGTTAAATTATTGTCTAGAGCATTAGTAATAATCTTCCAAATACTGATATATTCCAGCAGTATTCTAGCATTGCTGACAATGGTGGGGTCGGATGAAAGTCATTCAGACTAATTCCTTTTTAGATCTATAAGCCATCAGGAGACTTGGGCTCCAGGCCTATGTCACTCCCACAACCAACACAGATTAGCTTAGCTCTTGCCTCAGCACGAATGTGGGGACTAGACTCACTGAGTGTCAGGTGACTCTGCTTAAGTCTCTGAATGCAGTACAGGAAAGGCTCAGTTTGAGACCACAGAGGAACTTGTATGTGGAGGAAATGCTGAGAAATGAGCAAGTAGCCATTCTTGCGAGTCAGACTACTGACATCCAAGGCCTGACTCTAGCGACTGTGTAACTTTAGGCAAACCACGTAACCTCTTTCACCTTTAGCATCCTTACGTATAAAATGAAGATAACCGTACTACCTACCCTAGGGCTGGAGGGTTAAATAAATTAATACGTGTAAAATCATCAATGTCCTTTTTCCTCTAGGGCTCAATATTGTTAGTTGTGATTGTTACAAAGTCAGAATCCTAGATACACAATCCTAACCTTTTGCATTTTATAGTGTTTTACAATTTCAAAAGAATTTTTACTACTTTACCTCACTGGTCATAGAAATTCTGTGAGGTAAAAACAGAAGTTGATATTCTTCAATTAAAAAAATTAATAGTTATAGGTGAAGTCCAGAAATGTTTTGATTATTCAAAGTCAATTATCTAATAAACGTAGAGCTACGACTGAACTCAGGTCTTCAGATTCCAATTACGTGGTGTGTGTGTTCTTTCATTCTCATACCAATGACATCTTAACCTGAGCTGGTTCTCCTTTTATTTCTATGTTATAAAGGTAATACCTGTTCACTCTATAAAATGAGGAAATGCAGGGGTCCCTGGGTGACTCAGCCAGTTAAGTCTCCGACTCTTGATTTCAGCTCAGGTCATGATCTCAGGGTTGTGGGACTGAGCCCAGGGTTGGGCTCTGCACTGATCATGAAGCCTGCTTAGGATTCTCTCTCTCCCTCTCCCTCTGCTTCTCTGCCCCCCTCTTCCTCCCCGCATAAGCATGTGCATGTGCACGCATGCTCTCTCCCTCTCTCTCTCAAAAAAAAATGCCTATTAACAAAAAATAAAATCCCACAAAATCCTTAACTTATCCTACCCACAAGATTTGCTGTTAACATTTTGGCATTTATCTGGTCCTAGAATATTTTTTCTTCTTGTGGTTCTGAATTTTGGGCTCTTAAATATAAAATAGTTTTTGATATTCATATGTTCTGGTAATATTGAATCTGAGAATATCCACAGCTTCAAGTAGAAAGTTAGAACTTTTTGTGATTTCAAGGTGCCATTTAAATAGATGAATTCATACTACCTGTCATAAGTGGACAGTGGGAATGTAGCAGGGAAAGAAGCCAGGCTATTCCTTTTTTGTTTTTCCTCCCTCCCTCCCTGTCAGATTGAGTCAAGGAGAAGAGTGATATCTTATAAATCCCAAGAAACTAGAAGCCAAAGGCTTAGCTTCATATTGAGAATATTTTCAGATTAAGCTCCTTTGAGATATGTCAATACCGTGTTTAAAGTTGATAAAGAGAAAGAATGTCAGTAGCCTTAGAGGTAAATAAGTGGTATTTTCAAAAACTTCTAAATACTTTTTAATTCCTTTCTCTTAATGAATCAGGAGACAGAAAACCGGGCTCTGATTCTTAAGATTCGGATTCTCCAAGAAGAGGTATGCTGAAATTATTAAACACAGGTAGAGAAAAACATATGGAAATCATACAAGCATGAATTCTGACCCTGGATTAAACAGAAATCATGTGAATATTCAGACTCCTGTGAACAAAAAGACCAGTTTGTTTTGTCAAATGACAAGTGAGGAAGAGTGGATAGGACCTTCATGTCTGAACAGAAGTACATTATTGCCTTTGTAATTATCCATGGAAGAAATGGGGTTTAAGAAATTCAGATTTAAGATAAAATGAAATTAACCCATATAAAAAGTATACAAATCAAGAAGGAAAATGTAGACATTATTAATTTTCCATTATTCCACTGAACTAGCTGGAAAAAATTTTGAATCAAAGACCTAGTCACTGGGTCTGAAAGTCTGACTTTGGAAAAACCATTTATCTTTTTGGGGTTAATAATACCTATTCCCTACAGTTACTTTGGAGATTAAGATATTGCATATGAAGCTATTTGGTTAATCATAATGTACTTCATATGTGTTAGGAAATATTAGTAAAATATCTAAAAAGTCCTATACCTTAAGTTTTTTAAGCAACAGAGTTAAAGCATTGAAGCAACAGGTAACAGAGCTATTTGTAAGTTAATATTTTGGAGGAAAATTTTCTATAAGTACCTTTTGAATGTTAAGTTTCTGTATAGTTTTTTAATTGGGGCTTTTTATAAGTTTATCAGGGCTATTTATTAAGCTGTGATAAACAGTCTATGATGAAGAATTATCTCAAATATGGGCCAACCGGACATTAAAGAAATTATATAGTGGGTTGGAAAGGAACAATTAAAAGATTGTCAAGAAACCCTACATTAGATTTAGACATGGTATAGCAACAAGGCCAGGTTTTCATGAAACCAGTGTTTTACAGTTAAGCTCTCAGTATAAGATATTTTTCTCCTCATATTTAAGATGACTGACTAGCATCAAAGAATTGTACAGAACTGAATTTAGAACTGAGGTAGAAGGAAGAAGATGTGGAACCCTTCATCATGAGAGCATTGCAATTATTGATTTGCATTAGTAAAAGCATACAAATGTCACTACCAGCTGAGATTCCTTTGGGTGGTAGAAATCTGATGCACTGTGAGAGTAACAGCACAATAGCTTGGGTAGTTACATTCATTCAACACATACTTATTGGGAAACCTTTGTGAGCTAGGAGGCACTATTCTAGGTGTTGATCATACAAGCTTACGTAGAAAAGCCCACGAGGAACTAGCATGTTAGGTGGTGATTAGTGCTATGGAGGAAAGAAAAGCAGAAAACAGAATTGCGGGACAGTGCAATTTAAAGGAAAAGTAGCCCTAGGAAGTTAATCATTTGATCAGAACGAAAGGAGGTTTATCAGTGAAGGAGCATTCTAGGCAGAGGAAACTGTAGCTATAAGTCAGATTACTTCTTTGAGAGCCAACAAACCTTCAGTCCCCACTGAAGCCTGCATTGATCCTACTCCCTTCCTGTGAACTCAGTCCCCTCTTTAATCAGCTTAAATTCTCCCATGGTCAATCGTTATAATACCTCTCTTCCACTTGCCCTATATTCCCTTGCTTCTTAGGCTGCCAGCTCTTTTTGAGGGACAGCAAGGCCATTGTGGCTGGAGCAGAGGTAACAAGCACAAGAAGTACAGAGAGCTGCAGGGAGCCAGACCCACAGCATCTCATATAGGCATTGCGTGGACTCTGGCTGTTTCCACTGACTGAGATGGGAGCTGTTGGACAGTTGTCAGCAGAGGAGAAATGTGATCTAATTTCTATTTTAACAAGATAACTCTGGCTGCTGGGTTTAAAATCAACTGTAGTGGGGCAAGGGAAGAAGTGGAAGACCAATTACGAGCCCTTGTAACATACAGGCATAAATTTATGGAGGCTGACTGCTGGAGAGAAGTGTTAGATCAGCAAATGCTTTATAACATATCCAAACGTATTTATTATATGTTCTGGTGATATAGAAGTTCTCTTCTGATTGTTTCTAATGTCTCTGAGATAAAAGCAAAGTGATCAGCTGATAGTGAGGAAGTTGGAGGAAGTATTGGAAGTTCCAGGAGAGAGAAGGGATGAAATGGGCCAGGAGTTGGCAAACTTTTTTGTAAAGGATCTGATAGTAAATATTTTTAGGCTTGCCTGGCTAAAAGGCCTTTGTTGTAACCACTCACTTCTGCCATTGTCATATGAAAGTGGCCACAGACAATATGAAAAAAAATAGGCACCGTTGTGTTCTGATAAAGCTTTATTTACAGACCAGGTGGTCAGCTGGAGTTGACCTGTGAGGGTGCGGTGGGGTGGGGAAGTTGGTGTAATTTGCAGTTCCCTAATTTAAGCCAGGGGCCACATGAATGGACTAGGATTGTATGATATGATCACCAGTCAACACTGAAGTTAAAAATTATGAATTGAATGTGTGAGCTGTTGCTTCATTTGTATTTTTCTTTAACAATGTTTATCTGGAAGGGTGCTGTCATGGAGTGGGTGGCAAGCTGAAATTAAGCAAATACTAAGAAGTAGGTAGGGGAGAAGCAAGGGAATAGAGGGCAAGTAGAAGAGAGGTATTATAATGATTGACCATGGGAGAATTTAAGCTGATTAAAGAGGGGACTGAGTTCACAGGAAGGGAGTAGGATCAATGCAGGCTTCAGTGGGGACTGAAAGTTTGTTGGCTCTCAAAGAAGTAATCTGAAAAGAAGAAGTGGTGGTTGAAGAGTGAGATGTTTGCAATTAAAATAATGGAGGGGTCACACTTGCTGGGAATGACAAGTCTGAAGATGAAGATGTGACTGGGGAGTGCATGGCCAAGGGGCCATGGAAGATAAAGGGACTCCCAAGAGTCCTGGATGGTCATGTTAAAAGGACCATGTTACTTTTGGATAAAGTCTAAAGTTTTGTCCCTTAATTTAAAATGGATTGTGATGTTAATGATGAAAATGCCACCTCCTAAAAAAAACTTTGTTCTTTTATTTTTTTTGTCTAAATTTAAGAATATTATCTTCTTTTACATCAGAATACTAAGAACATTATGGATATATATAAATTGGAAAAGAAGATTGACGAGTTGTCTAAAATTGAGACAGAGCACCAAGTAAGCACTTCCCAAATACTGGTAAAATATTTTCTTTTGTCAAACCAATATTACTTTGTGAAGGTGTATATGACTCATTGACAAAGTAACATTTGATTATAAATTTTGAAATTTGTGTTCCTCAATATGTCTGAATTATGGTATATAAAACATGAAAGTTCCTCTCTCTTTTTAATGTAATGGCTTGACTGATCTATAACACACATGCTATTAAATTCATCCACATAAAGTATGTAAGTCAGTAGTCTTAGTGTATATTCACAGAACTGTGCAACTATCATCAAATCCAAGTTTAAAACATTTTTATCATCCCGAAAGAAACCCCTTTAGCAGTCACTCCCCATTCCCCACCAACCCTAGACAACCACTATAGAGGTTTTTTGTCTCTATAATAGAGATTTACTTGTTCTGGACATTTCATATAAATGGAATCATATACACTGTGTGGTCTTTTGTGAATGGTTTCTTTCACTGAGCATAATGTTTTTCAAGGTTCATTCATGTTATAGCATATATCAATACCTTATTTCTTTTTATTTTTGAATAATATTCCATTGTATTGATATATCACATTTCGTTCATTCATCTGTTGATGAGCATTAGGCTGTTTCTACTTTTTGACTATTATGTATACTGCTGCTATGAACATTTGCATATATGGTTTTGTGTCAATCTATATATTCTCTTAAGTATATATTTAAGAGTGCAACTACTGAGTCATATGATAACTCTATTTTTGATTTTTTTTTTTTTTGAGAGAGAGTGTGCACGTGTGAGTGGGGTGGGGGGCAGGGGAAAATGGAGAGAGAATCCTAAGCAGGCTCCACACTCAATGCGGAGCTTGATACAGGGCTCGATCCCACAACCCTGGGACCATGACCAGAGCCAAAATCAAGAGTCGGATGCTTAACTGACTGAGCCACCAGGTGCCCCTATGTCTGACCTTTTTAGGAACTTCCAGACTCTTTCCTGGTACCATTTTACATTTCCACCAGCTATTCATGAAGGCTCAGATCCCTCCACATCCTTGCCAAAACTTGTTACTATTTATATTTTTTATTATAGCGGCAATTTCTAATTTAAGAGTATCTGGTTTTGGGGCGCCTGGGTGGCTCAGTTGTTTAAGCGACTGCCTTCGGCTCAGGTCATGATCCTGGAGTCCCAGGATCGAGTCCCGCATCGGGCTCCCTGCTCACCAGGGAGTCTGCTTCTCCCTCTGACCCTCCCCCCTCTCATGTGCTCTCTCTCTCTCATTCTCTCTCTCAAATAAATAAATAAAATCTTTAAAAAAAAAAAGAGTATCTGGTTTTGTAAATCCCTTAATCAGCAAAGATTTCAACTGTTATACTTTCTTAGTGCAGAAAATGAGAGCTGGGAAAAATCTATCCTTGATTGAATTAAGGAATGATAGGCTACAAAAATGATTTTTTAACTATATTGCATCTAAAAAGTCTATATTTAGTGTATATTCTTGCTATATATTCCATACATTCTTATTAGGAAACTGAAGAATATTAATAAATTTAGGAATTTGTGTCATACTTATTATCATCTCTAATAGTTTCTTTGAGCAATATTTTTTGTTGTAGTGTATGTGTGAAATGATGTACTTAAATTTCATGTTTGTATGTGGAGTTTTCAAGTTTCCTAGCAGATACCTAAGTTCTGTATATGTGTGTGTGTATACACATACATATATTATGACATATATCTATCTCATAGTTTAGACATTCAAATTAATTTTACTCTAGGAATGACTGTTTTTGGAAAACACAACTGTCATAAACTAGTAGTAGAAAGAGTCAGAAGACATGGATTCAAATCCTGTCTTCTCTACTTAAAAGTTTTATGACCTCAAACAAGTAGTTATCCTCTTTAAGTCTCAGTGATCTCATCTGCTAAAAGGCTGTGATATTTCCTACCTAATCCCAAAGCTTGGTGGAAACTCAAATGAGATGATTATGTGAAAATACTTTTAGAACTATAAAGGGGTATCAAATATATATGATTATATGATGATTTCTACTTCTGACTATGCTGATTATTTTTCTAGGTTTTAAATCAATTAATATATATTTATTTATTAATCATATTTAGAAACTTTTGCCAACAAACTTGCTTTTGGTTTGAATAAACTGATATATTCTAATATTTATTTTGCTAAAAGACCTCTTGAACATTTTAAACTGTTTTTAAAAGAGGAAGAGTCTTTTTTTTTTTTTTCTTGCAGTCCAGCTAATCAGATTTTGGCAAGTCTCGGTAATATTGCTAGATAATCTGTGGGTTTCTACAGTACATGTTATCCAAGAGGAAGAGTCTTTTATATGTTCACATGGACTCTGTGTTCATGTTCTATCTAGACTTTCATTTTCACCAAAAAAATTAAGACTCAATTGGTCCTCTTACTTTATGAAGGGTAAAATAGTGGAAAGGGCACTTGGCGAGAGCTGAAGATTCATATTCTATCCTCAGTTCTGACCCTTACTGTGTAGGACATTGGGCTAAGTCTCCTAATAGTGCTGAGCTTTGATTTCCTCACTAGTAAAGTGAGGGCAGCAACCCTGGACTCTCTGGTTGTTGTGAGGGTGATGTGAAAGTTGTTTATAAAGTAAGAAACACATGCTCATTAAAGGGGCTTGAGAAACATGTCTCCCTATTGGAATGATTTGGGTGGCATTATCTTTTACCAAAGCAATGGCCTTCCCTAAATTTGTCTCTTTTCAGATGGAGTTACATACGTGTGAGAACACTTTGCTTAACAAAGATGCAAGTTTGCAGAAGGTTGGTACTATTCCTTCCCATGAAGTCCCATGGGATTTGCTAACTCCCCCTAAATCATAATGGATATGGTCATTTGAATAAATTCACCGCTATCAAAGTACTTGATCCTGCTATTCTGTCACAAGGCTTTCCTTTATAATGCTTCACAAAAATGTTCTTCTGAGTGCAGAATACTGACTCTCTATCTGGAATAAGTTTTAACATATCCTCTCTAAATTTTGGTAGTATTCATCCACTTATGTAATAAATATTAGTGTGCCAATTTACCAGTTACTGGCTAGGTATGGTGATATAGTTTTAAGTCATAATAACACAAATGAGTGTGCAGTCATTTTAGGGAAAAAGAAGAATGTATTCCCCAATTATTTTCTACCTAGTTTGATTGGATTTGATTGATAGGTAGATAGGTAGGTAGATACCATTCTCTTTATCTTTATATCCTGTGATCATTGCCTATGTGATAACAAAAGATTCTGGCTACAGAGATGCTGGTTATAGTGGCTTTAAGAGACATAGGAAGGACACAGTCCAAGTTAATAAACTTCCCCTTTCCAAGACAGGGAAGTAAATACAAAGCAGTGTTTTCTCTTTTCCTTTCTCTGAATGTCATAAAGTTTCAAAGGAGTCATATGAATTGTGGACATTGATTGATGAGGTTACTGAATGTTGTATCGACTTTCTTCATCGTGGGTGTTGTCTCCATATAGTGACATTATGGTAGTGGTGGCGGCTCACTTCCTCCATAACTCTGGTCTTCCCACCACTTTGCATTTATGCCCAACATTCATAAGGTATTGATTGAGCACTTCCCATTTGTCAGGTACCATGCTAGTCATGAGATAAAATTCTAAGTCAGACATTGACTATACCCTCGGGTCTTAGAGTAAAAACTGTGATTTTAACAGATATCATTTGAACTGGATAAAAATGGATGCCTTAATAATTCATCAGTCATTTGCAGGTAGACTAATTTTTTTCCTTAAATATGCCATGATAATAAATATAATTTTGCCTTGAACTTAAAGATTACCTTTCAGAGTTTGATTCCATTGAACCAGGGAAATAAAAACATAATGGCACAAGTTAGGTACAGCTGCCTTGCTGTCCCATACTTTTTGTGTGTTTTTAATCATAAACACAGACTGGCTCAGTTTTCAAATAATAATATTGGTAGAAGGTCTTATCATCTTTGGGCATTGACAGTTCTTCTGTGGCTCTGATTGACAGTCTACTAAATATGCTTTGGTAGACTCATACATTTATTTGCTATTCTCTCTTTTACTTTTCAGAAAGATTTAAGTATAGAAGAACTTAAGTCAACCATCATAGAATATGGAAACATTATAGAGGTATACCACAATAATCTCACAGTTTGCAAGGTGGGGTTGTTTAAATGTAAGTCACCCATTAAAGTAACACATACAGCCTAATGTTGTATGTGATTCCAGAATTTACGAGGGGATAAAAACAAACTGACTCATGAGTTACAGCACTTGCAGCAGGAACTTATCCTGTAAGTAGAGCAACTCCTCACCAGCCTTCTCTCAGGTGCTTCCATCCTTCATTATTGGCCTGCTAAACTATACATAATTCTTTGAACATGCCACATTCTTCTCTTCTGTACTTGTATAGGTGATATTTTCTCTGCTTTTCCCCAAGAGAACTCCTTCTCAAGTTTTCTATGACTTTCCCTTGCTTTTCTCTTACCTTGAAATTAAGCAATCCTTTTGAGTGCATGCATGGCATGCTGTTCTTCTTCCTTAACACATATCATCTTATAACAGTTTGTTTTTGAATATGCAAAATATGCTAGTCCAGGAGTCTACAGGAGCTGTACAGATATCAAAAGTGAGTAAGACCACTGGGGTAAGTCCACATACTTATGAGAGTGACAACTGAGAAAAATGAATTAGCCAGATGAAGCCAGCTAACCAAGAGTATATGGGCTCAGGGCACCAGGGTGGTTCAGCCGGTTGGGCGTCTGATTCTTGATTTCTGATCAGGTCATGATCTTGGGGTAGTGGCTTCTAGCTCAGCAGGGAGTCTACTTGAGATTCTTCCCCTCTCCCTCTGCCCCTCCCCCTACTTGTGCATGCTCACTCACTCACACTCTCTCTCAAATTATTAAATCTTAAAAAAAGAAAGAATATATAGGCCCAGCGCAGCTGCATCTTCTGATTTTTTAAAGAAAAGCCAGAACTCTAGATTTTTAGTGAAATTTACTAATTTTTAATTATTGGCTCCAGTTCTTTAAAAAAAAAAAAAGCATGGCCTACCTATTTACAACCACAAAGAGTCCATCACTAATCTGTGCAGCTCCTGGAGGATAAAGACCATCTGTTATTTCTCTCTCTATTACTGAGTGCCTTGTCCAATCCTTGGCACACATGAGGGCTTACTGTGTTTAGAGATAAACCCCATTTTGGTGGCTTATAGCATGGTCACATCTAACCAGACTAGACTATTGCTTTTGTTTTTTCAAGAAATGGGATCCAGTTGAATATTAGTGGAGAGTGTAATAGAATCATCTCTGAAGAAGAAAAATCTTTACATTGTGAACTCATTCTTGCTCAGTCTGCAGAGGTAGGTAATTATCAAATGGAAAGCTTGAAACAATAAGACCATATGCAATAGTTTTCTATTAGGTGAAGGCCCAAGCTTGCTGAGGAGTGACTGTGACATTTTGAGGAATCTGCTGATTGTTTTTAAAATCCAAGTCTAAGGTCTCTTAGCCTGAAAAAAAAATGGACCTTTTTCAAGTTATGGCTGAAAACCATAGTGAGGCTCAAGACTAGGGTTGAAGCAGCATGTGTTCAGTGAATCCAGCCTTTAGAAATCTTTATATTCTTGATATTTTTTAGGAGAAAGTACCTGTGCTGATCCCCAGCCTGGGATCCTAAAGGTAACAATAGAGCTCCATGAACCATTTTTCAGTATTTTCCTAAACCCCCAAAGCAAATGTATCTGCCAAAAATAAAAATGCTTAGAAACAACATGAAATTTCTCTGCTCTAAAATGTAATTGTAGCAACCCAATGTAACGGCACTGATTATTACATTCTGAACAGAAATTAGAATGTTCATGTTTTGGTTAATTTTAAAAGGCAGGTGAATTATTACTTAAATCTTTGTTAGGTAGAATCAGTTTTTTACAGCATGGGAGGAAATAATCAAAAGGCTTCATGGGGATGAAATGTTGGGGATCCCCCCCCAATACTCTATTTTCACTCCTTTGTGCTTTCCAGTTTGTGCTTGTTATCTTAGGAAAAGCTTTATTAGCAAACTGCTTTCTTTTCACCATTTTGAGGGGCTCTCCCTGTCTGTGGACGATAGAAATGTCAGAATGTTCTCCTCTTGACAGCTGTGATGTGACCTTGAAAGGAGAGGAAGAATGTCTTTGGGGCCAATGCTGTTTGAATTTCTCCTGCCAACGATGCAGGGGCAACATATGCTGCCTTCATCTAAAGCTGTCTTGGGCAGCCTTGGCCATTCTGCTGAGGGCTATGCTTTCCTGACATCCTGTTTCAAATACTCATCATCTGACTGAGTTTTTGAAACCAAGCCAGACTGCCAGACTGAATGAAATGGTGGCAAATCTGCCACAGCAGTCCTCTGAGAGCATCATGATGTAAAGATGCCAGCCTGTAAAGTTCTACACTTCTCAGCAGGGGTTAAGCCGCTGGCAAAGTTCTGGCTTTGGGTTTATCCTATTAACGGATTAGGAACTTTGCCTTCTAATTGGAGTCTAGAAATAAGAGCTCTATAAATGTTTTCCAATAGACAACAAAAAGGAAATTAAATGTGGTGTTGCATTAATCTAAAATATGACAGAAATGGATGCTTTGAGAGAACTGTAAGAATATCCTTTGGTAAACATTATCTGGGAGTGTCTTTTATGAAAGGGAGGGAGAGGTAAAAGAAACTAGTCTGTTATCAATGGGATCTGTTGACCACCCTCCCAACAGTTTTTTTTTTTCCTATGAATTTCTTTACCTTCCCCTATTTTCATAAAATAAGAACCATAGCAGTTTATATTACCCACATGTACATGTTATCTATTGGATAAATGCTTTTCCTTAAGAATGAATAAATGTTAAGTTGAAGCCATCCTAGAGAGAAAATGTAAACCATTGGACAGTTATATTGACCCATGAGCATCATTTTCATAAAACAAAAATACTGTTCTTTATTAGAATGACAGAGTTGTGGACATTTTAATAATTGTTTCAGAACAATGAAACTGAGTGGCAGTGTAGTTTAATCAACTTGTCATCTCTGGATATGATGATGGACCAAGAAATACTGCTATTACAGAGAACATTTGAACAAAAGGGAGTGAAATTCACAGCTATGCTTCAAAAGCTGGATTTGTATAACATATGTACTGTGGTGATTCACTGGCTAGGAACGTCTGCAGATAACTGATCTACACAGCCTGTTTGCTGAGTCCAGGCATATCTGTGTTTTGTCGACACCCAAATTATTCCTACTATGAAAAAAGATTTTTCTAAAACGCTTTTGAGGTTGATTTTCTAGTTCTGGCTCAGTCAGTTCAACCTCAATCAGGTTGATCATTAGATATGAATTGTTTGGGCTTATTTTTCCTAATCTGTAGTATCAGAGGACTAAAGACATGTTATCTATTAAACAGTTTCCTTCTGGCTAGTAGCTAGTACCTCTCACTCTATTTTGATTTTTGACTGGAAACAAGATGATCAGAGAAAGCAGAGAACATATTCATGTTGGTATTTCCCGTCCCTTTCACAGTGCCTAGCATATGATAGGTAGTATTTAGTTTAATGAGTAAAAAAAAAAAATCCATGAAAATGCTTGTTTCCTATTTGAGAGGGGAATAGAAATGGGTACATTTTGTTTTGAAAAACGATTCTATCTGTATATATTCAGCAAGAGTTGGCATTATGCATGGCAACATCCTGGAATAAAGGAAAGTCATGGGGTGGCATTAAATGAGAAGGCATTAAATGAGTCTTAATTATTATATATAGTAGACCTTTGGTCTAAATTACTTCTTATATAATAGCCTATGCCTTTCACCTGAATTCCTAGTTGAACATGTGGAACTTTTTCAGCATGAAGAAGTTTCTAAAGTTGAAACCCTCATGGATAGCTCTCTACAGTGGGTAACTGATCCAGAAATTACTGTGAAAGAGAAGTGGGAGAACAAGCTTACTGTAAGTGTTTTATATTTTGTGATTTTCCTGGTTTTTCTTCTGCTTTCTTAACCCAGGTAATACTTATTATATGCAGTACCATTTCTAAGACTTATTATAGTCATCTGCTATCTCGGTCTGTTGATGTGTATGGAGTGTATGTCTGGGGATGTGTGTGTGTGCATGTGGGTGAGAGTAAGAATGTGAAGGTGAGGGTGAAGGTAAGTGTGTGGGACTGTGAGGGTTAGGATAAGTGTGTCTGAGGGTGAGAATAAGTGCGTGTGAACTTGAGGGTGAGAGCAACTGCGTGAGGGTGAGGATAAGTGTGTGACTGTGAGGGTAAGCGTATGTGAATGTCAGGAGGAAAGTGAGAGTGAGGGCATGTGATGTGTTAAAGAGGCAATAAATAAAATGATTTAATAAAAAAGTATGTTATTTGAATCCTGTGACAATTGCTAGTCTAATCTTGGATTTTTCCTTGACCTATTAAAATTCTCTAAATTTGATAGAATGATTGTTGTGCAAAGGAATGTTATTCCTGAAATTCTGACAATTTTATTATCCCAGAAATTGGCAGAACATGACAACTTAGGTAGCTATTTCCAGTTTTGTTATAAAGGAAGCATATAAGATGAAATTTCTTTATCAATTATTTATCTCTACTTCTTGACTGCCAGACAACTTTCTAATACCCATTAGCTTCCTAAGTTAAGGTAAAGCAAGACGCAAACTCTGAAGACTCTGGGATATTAATTTCAACCCCTTTGACAAGCACTTTTTTAAAAAATTGCTTTTGCATATGTTAATCAACAAATATTGATTTTTATTGCATTTCCTTGTCTCATTCTATTCTAAAGCAATTGTGATGATTGATGAAATAAATCATCAGGGACCACTTATATTTAAAAAAACCCTCAATTTTAGGCACATAACAGGCATACAATATGTACTTGTTAAGTTGAGATAATCATTTCAAAGAATAATCAATCTTTGGGCAGTGGAGAATTGGTATCTGTTCAATTAGAATTTTCGGGTTTAATAACCATGAATACTATTGAGATAGGATGACCGTAACATTTTGTATTGCCTGTCATTTATTTATATTTAACACTGGAATAGTAGAGTTTGTTTTGTGACTTTTCTTGTAGGAATTCAAATATATAATGGAAGAGAAACTAAATCTTTGCATATTAATGCCAAACAGCTTGGGAAACCACAAAGAGTCTCTTGATAAAGAATTTGTCAAACTAATAGAGATTTTGAAGAGATTCAGGCTGGAATATTTTTATTTCAGAAAAGAATTTCTCTCCAGGTGATGGTCATTTATATTTAAGAAACCCCTGCTTTATATACATGACACAATTGTGATTGTACCATAGCATCCAGTTTACTTTTTTCAAGTTGTATACATTGATTTCAGATGATACTTTTTCAAAGAAGGCATTTTGTCTGATAATTTTGAATTCTGAAATAGTGTGAAATTGACTTATATGTTCAAAATTGCAAATAGTGAGCTTTAAAATTTGTGGAAACCCTGTATAATGAGTTATTTTCCCTAAAGAAGGAAGTTGGAATTACAGAATATAGAATTCTTTTAACCAGAAAGGACTTTAGAGATCATTTAGTAAAATCTTATAATTTTACAGAGAACTGAGGCATAAGGATATAAAGTGAATTGATCAAGACCCAAGAGTTATTAATGGAAAGTCTATGAAGTGATTTATTAATGGAAGAATTTGCTGAGTCTATTGACTCCTATCCCATTGGGCTTCGTTTTCTGCCTCAGTACACAATGTATTGCATTGGGCACTAGGACTAGTCAATTAAATTTCAAGGAAAGTAAGTCGGGGAATAGAAAACTCTAAATGTAAAATAATTTACTATTTTACTGTTCCTCTACCTTAATTCTTGTGACTGTGGGGAAATTCTTGAAATCTGTATACTCTGTAAACCACATACTAAACAAGGACAGCTATTTTATCTTTTATTGACCACTATTTATATAGCTGCTAGTACCATACTAAGCATTCCCTTAAGAAACGCTTTTTCAGTGAGTGAATGAACATGGGTGTATACTGAATTTGAGTAAAGTAAAAAAAAAAAAAAAAAAAAAAAAAGGGAAAAAGGGGAAAAATAAATTTAAAAAAAAAAAAAAAAAAAAAAAAAAAAAAAACAGGGAAAAGGGTGTATACTGAATTTGAGTAAAGTAAAAAAAAAAAAATCAGGGCACATGGTGTATACTGAATTTGAGTAAAGTAAAAAAAAAATTCAAAAAAAATAAAAAATCAGGGCACCTGGGTGGCTCAGTCAGTTAAGCATCTGCCTTCAGCTCAGGTCATGATCCTGGAGTCTCAGGATCAAGTTTGTGGATCAAGTCCCACATTGGGCTCCCTGCTCAGCTGGGAGTCTGTTTCTCCCTCTGCCCTTCCTCCTCTTTGTGCTCTCTTATTCTCTTTCACCCTCTCTCTCAAGTAAAAAATTAAATCTTTAAAAAAAAAAACATTAAAAAAGGTAGAGACCAAAGTTGCTTAAAGAAAGTAGCCAGAAGAAACTATTTTATTCCCCACATATAAGAAAACTAGATACCAAAGAGAGGTTAATACCAAAAGGAACTCTCAAGAAAATGATCTTCTGCTTTCTCTAAGAAGCAGGGAGCCCAGACTTCCCCATAGAGGTAAAGGTATGGGTTAAGTGGATGTGCAGCTTCTTACATGGATACCATCTCCACAAAAGGGAGCACTGAAATTCTTCCAGTTACCAACAAAGAGCTATTTGGAGAGGAGCCTGCATTAGAGTCATTTCTGAATAAGTGAATCTTCTGTATTATTCTACAAGACACACGAGCAGTCCAATTAAGTAACGTAGGTGCAATTTGTTGAGAGCTTACTGTGTTGGAGGTAGTGCTAAAAATTTGACATACTTTTATCTCCAGAGAGGTTCAGTGACTCACCCAAGGTTACCCAAGAGGGATTAAGTGACAGCTGGGAGCAGACCTAGATGTGTGCAACTTCAAAACCTATGTTCTTTCAACTATTAATCCCCCACCATCTGCTTGTTCAAATTGAATAAAACATTAAAAATATTCTGGGAACCTGGCATTGGGCAAGATACTAATCACTGTAAGGATGGTTAAGCCCCTGCCTTCTGGATATAATTTAAAACAGACAAAACCATTTAGTGGCTGCAGACAAAATGATTTGGCTATCAGTTTTAACTATGAATAAGAATATAAGTGGAGTGGGGTGCCTGGGTGGCTCAGTTGGTTAAGTGTCCAACTCTTGATCACTCTTGATCTCACTTCAGGTCTTGACCTCAGGGTCATAAGTTCAAGCCCTGTGTTGGACTCCATGCTGGGTGTGGAGCCTACTTAAAATATATATATATATTTTGCGGGGATGAGAATAAGAATTCTGTGTTTAGGTGGAGTAGGCAATATTTATTAAAGGTAAACTTTTAGGGCCTGTTTACTGAGAAAAAGAAGGCTTTCATTCTGTTGCAAGATAAATAGGCTCCATGCTGAGGAATGGAGAGAATTGAGTGAGTCAAGGAGAGGCAGTGAAAGAAAAAACTGCTCTTGAAGATCTCAGTGAGAAAAAAATATCATTTATGCAACACCCAAGTGCTAGCTCTTGCTGGTTTTTTTTCTAGGTGCTAAAAAATTATATAAGACCAAAATCTCTGCATCCATGAAACTAATATCTATTAGTTAGACACAGACAGTAAACAAATAAACATATAACTATATAATATAATGACAGGGAGTGGTAAGTGATATAAAAATTAAAGGAGGATAAGAAGACCAAGAATGATGGGGCAGGAAGACCTAATTTTAGGAAGAATGGCCAGGAAAGGCCTGTCTGTGATTTATAAATTTAATGAATTGCTGAAGTGAGGGAGTAAGCTAAAAGATGATCTGGGAAGGGTTCTAGCCAGAGGAATTAGTTAGTGCAAAGGCTCTGAGGTTTTAATCAGCTTGGTATATTTAAGCAGCAGCAAGAGGGCAGCATGGCTGGGATGGAGTGAGTGCTAGGCAATGGTAGGAGATGAAGTTAGAGATATAGGCAGGAGTTAGGTTCACAGCCTTGCAGTTCATGCTTAGGGATTGGCACTTTATTCTAAGTAGATGAGAAGCAATCAGAGGGTTATAAACAGGAAAGTAATATGACATATTTTGAAAGATTTTTCTAGCTGCTGGTAGAGCATTGTCTATAGAGGGAGAAAGTGAAAACAGTGACACCAGTGAGAAGAGTTTCTTCAATAACAGATCACCAATGAGAGTTCTTGAAACCAATTTATCAGATTATAAGTCATTTTAAAAAATAAATATAAAATATCAGAGTGTATTTCTTTTTTTTTTTTTTAAAGATTTATTTATTTATTTGAGAGAGCGAGAATGAGAGAGAGAGAGCACATGAGAGGGGGGAGGGTCAGAGGGAGAAGCAGACTCCCCGCCGAGCAGGGAGCCCGATGCGGGACTCGATCCCGGGACTCCAGGATCGTGACCTGAGCCGAAGGCAGTCGCCTAACCAACTGAGCCACCCAGGCGCCCCCAGAGTGTATTTCATATAGTAAGAGTAGTATATCATAAAAATATTAATTCAGCTATGTGTATGTGTGTACTTGGTTGAAATATAAAATATTTGCTGTGTCATGGTCAAAAAAAGCCACTGAGTTAGAAACTATTTTTTTTAAGATTTTATTTATTTGTCAGAGAGAGAGAAGAGCACAAGCGGGGTGGGGGGAGCGGTAGGCAGAGGGAGAAGCAGGCTCCCCACTGAGCAGGGAGCCCTGTTCGATGCAGGGCTCAATTCCAGGACCAGGGGATCACAATCTGAGCCAAAGGCAAATGCTTAACCAACTGAGCCAACCAGGTGACCCAAAACTATTTCAATAATCTAGGTGAAGGGGTAGAACATGAGTCAGGGTGAGCCAGTTGGTAAGAACTGGTTGGATTCAAACTGAATTTTGAGGACAGGTCAGATCTGACATGCTAGTGAATTGGATGTGGGAATGCAAGAAAGAGTCATCCTTGACTTACAGGTTTTGGGTCTCAAAACTAGGTAAGTGGGGTTCTATTTAGATGGCAAAGTTTCAGGGAGATTTAGCATGAGGACATGTTAGCAAGGATAGTTACTGAATTCAAAAACACACTCAAAGCTAATACTATATTTCTTAACGTGATAGTGCAAGTCTCTATGGAAGAAAAATCTTCAAAGGTTTAAAATCTGTTGAATATCTTTAATAATGGTACTATATAATTTTTAAAAAGTTATTCTTAAGACTGTTATGATTCATAATGTGCATTATTATCTTATAGGTACAAATAATATACGTACGTAATATATATGATTAAAAGTTGTAATATTATTAAATGTGGATTTCTGTTGGTCCCTTACAGTCCTTTTGCTTTCCCTTGGAAGATAAGGGACAGTCTTGAGAGCTTAGACTATTCCTACAAAAGAGAAAAGTTGATAAAACTGCTGTCTTAAGAAAAAGAAGAGGTGATGTCAGCAAGAAGGAATAGGAAGCCCTGGGCCTTCCTTCCCCCAAGGGATATACTGATTCAACAGCAATATACAAACATATTCCTTTTGTGAGAAATCCAGAAACTAGTTGAAAGGCTCCTGCATCCTGGGTAGATGTGAAACCAGCCACATCAGTTCTGGTAGGAAAATTCTATATACCCTGTCAGTGTAATTCCTGCCCTGGCATAGGATCTTGTGATCAGAGGGAATCCCCAAGCTCCTAGATTTTCCCTGGGGAGGAAAGAGTCAGACTGTGTCCACATTCCAACTTTTCTGAGGGCTTCCCAAGATACTGGCTTTTGTCTCGCCTGTCTCAGAGTGCAGATGGAACTGGGCATACTATAGACATCTAGAGGACACTAAGAACAATGATGGCAGATGGAACCAGCATACAAGTAACTCATCATAGTCCTTCTCCTTGCCTCAGAACAAAGTAAGCAGATGGAAAACCCCAGATCTTAGCTTTTCCCTGGAAGGAAAGAATAGGATCACACATTCAATATTCCCACTTTTCTGGGGGTCGTCTAAAAGACTGTCTTCTGTCACACCCATCTTAGAGCAATGATGTTGCTATGATACTCTAGACACTTAGGGCCTACAAAGGACAAAAATGGTGATTTGAACTAGCACAAAGTTTTGAGAGCCCCCAGAACCTTCCCCAGACTGATTGGTATAAGTTTTCTCCTATATAAGTCCAGGCTGTGGAGACTGTGAGAAGTGGTTGTTTTTTTTAATGTGCAGATACCAACAAAAAGCGTCAGGAAAAATGGAGAAATATGTTCCATCCAAAGGAACGAAATCTCTAAAAACTGACCCTAATGAATCAGATAAATGATTTACCTCACAGAGGATTCAAAATAACTGTCATAAAGATGCTCAATGAGGTTAGGAGAACAATGCATAAACAACGTGAGACTATCAGGGTGCCTGGTGGCTTAGTTAAGCATCTGACTCCTGATTTGGGCTCAGGTCATGATCTCGTGGTCATGGGATTGAGCCCCGTGTCATGCTCTGTGCTCGGTGAAGAGTCTGATTCAGATTCTTTCTCCCTCTCTGTCTGCCCCTCCCCACTCATGCACTCTCTCTCTCTCTCAATAAATCAATAAAATCTTAAAAAAAAACAAAACAAAGTGAGAATATCAACAAAAGACAAAAGTATTAAAAGAATACCCAACAGAAATCTTAGAACAGAAAAATATAATAAGTAGACTGAAAAATTTTATTAGAGGGGTTTAACAGCAGACCAGATCAAGGAGAAGAAAAGATCAATGAACTTGAAGACAGGTCTCTGGAAATGATCTAGTCAAAGAAGTGAAAAGAAAAAGGAATGACAGAGAGTGAAGAAATCTTAAGGGATGTATGGGATATCATAAAGTAGACCACTATAGGTATTATTGGAGTCCCAGAAGGAGAAGAGAGAAAGAAAGGGGCAGAAAGGCAAAGAAAAATATGGCCCAAAACTTCCAAAACCTGGGGAAGGACATCTAGATCCAGGAAATCCAATGGATCTCAAATAAGATGAACCCAAGAAATCCACATTGAGACACATAATAATTAAATTGTCAGAAGTCAAAAATAGAGAATTTTGAAAACAGCAAGAGAAGTTTTGTGGTGTACAAGGGAAGCACCATGAGACTGTCAGTGGATTTCTCAGCAGAAACCTTGTAAGTCAGGAGAAAGTGGGATGATGCATTCAAAGTCCTGAAAGTAAAAGACTACCAACCAAGACCACTATTTTCAGCAAACTATCCCTCAAAAATCAAGGTGATGTAGACTTTCCCATATAAGCAAAAGCTGGAAGAGTTCACTACCACTAGACCTGCCTTAGTAGAATTGCTAAAAGAAGTTCAAGTTGAAACAAAAGGATCATAAACAACAGTACGAAAACATATTAAAGTATAAAAATTGCTAGTAAAGGTGAATATCATATAGACAAATACAGAATACTGTAATACTATAGCAGTGATAGGTAAATTTTAATTATAGGATAAAAGTTTAAAAATTATAAGTATATAAAATGACAAAAACATGTTAAGGTACACAATATACACAGTTGTAAATTGTGACCTCAATAAAAAAGTAGAGGGAAGAGAAAAGTGAAAGTGTAGTTATTGTATGTGTTTGAAGTTAAATTGTTATCAGCTTAAAATAGACTTATGTTTTATGTAAGCCCCATGATAACCATAAAGAAAATACCTATAGAAGATACACAAAAGAAAAATGAGTCAAAAAAATTAATAAGAAAAAGGAAACACAAAGGAAGACAAGGGAGGAAAGAAGAACAGCAAGACAGAAAACAATGAAAAATGGCCATAGTAAATCCCTCTCTATCAATTACTTTAAATATAAATAGATTAAACTTTCTAATCAAAAGACATAGAGTGGCTAAATGGATTAAAAAACAAGATCCAACTATATGCTGTCTACAAGAGACTCACTTCAGTTTTAAGGACACACATAGGCTGAAAGTGAAGGGATGAAAAAAGATGTTCCAGTCAAATACTAACCAAAAGAGAGCCAGGGTGGCTATACTTACATCAGAGAAAATAGACTTCAAGTCAAAAATTGTCACAAGAGACAAAGGAAGGACACTGTACAGTGATAAAAGGATCAGTTCACTAGGAAGATATCACAATTATATATATATCAGAGCACTTAATATATATAAAGCATAGACTGACAGAATAGAAGGAGGAAATAGAAAGCAATATAATAATAGTAGGAGACTTCAATACACCACTTTCAATAATGGATAGAACATTGAGATATAAGATCAATAAGGAAATAATTCACTGGAACAACACTATAGACCAGGTGGACCTAACAGACATATACAGAACATTCTACCCTCTAGCTATAGAATATACATTCTTCTCAAGTGCACATGGAACATTCTCTAGGATAGATCACATTAGGTCACAAAACAAGTATAAACAAATTTAAGAAGATGGAAATTATACTAAGTATCTTTTCAAACCACAATGGAATAGAACTAGAAATCAATAGCAGAAGGAAAACTGGAAAATTCACAAATATTTAGAAATTAATGCACTGCTGAAAAACCACAAAGAAGAAATTAACAGGGAAATTAGAAAATATCTTGAGACAAAAGTGAGAACAACATATCAAAACATATGGCATGCAGCAAAAGCAATACTGAGAAGTTAACAGTGGCAGATGCCTACATTTAAAGAAGGAAGATCTCAGATTAACAACCTAATGTTATAGCTCAAGAAATCAGAAAAAGAAGAACAAACTAAGTTCAAAATTAGCACAAGGAAGGAAATAATAAAGATTAGGAGAAATAAATAGAGAATAGAAAAACTCTTTAAAAAATAAAAATAAAATGGAGTTGGTTTTTTAAATTAAAAAATGTAATTTATATTTAACTATTATGTTATTTAACCATTATCAAATTTAACTATAATTTTAATTCTGGTATAATTAACATACAATGTTAGTTTTAGGTGTACAGTATAGTGATTCAACAATTCTATCCATTACTCAGTACTCACCATGATACATGTATTCTTATCCCCTTTACCTATTTCACCCATCCCCCACCCACCTCTGGTAACCATCAGTTCTCCATATTTAAGAGCCATTTTTGGGGGGGGTGTTTTCATAAATTCTACATATAAGTGAAATCATATGGTGTTTCTCTTTCTCTGATGGACTTAGGTCGCATAGCATTACAACCTCTAGATCCATCCATGTTATTGCAAATGGCAAGATTTTATTCTTTTTTATGGATGAGTAATATTCCATCACACACACACACACACACACACACACACACACACACCACCACATCATCTTTATCCATTCATCAATCAGTGGACATTTGGGTTCTTCCATAATTTGGCTATTGTAAATAATGCTACAAGAAACACGGGTTCATATATCTTTTCAAATTGGCATTCTTGTATTCTTTGGGTAAATACCCAGTAGTGGAATTATTGGATCATATGGTAATTTGTATTTTTAACATTTTGAGGAACCTCCATACTGTTTTCCACAGTGGCTGCATTCTCACCAACAGTGCACAAGGGTTCCTTTTTCTATACATTCTTGCCAACACTTCTTGTTTCTTGTGTTTTTTATTTTAACCATTCTGACAGGTGTGAAGTGGTATCATTGTGGTTTTGATTTGCATCTTTCTGATGATGAGTGATGTTGAGCATCTTTTCATGCATCTGTTGGCCATCTGTATGTCTTTGGAGAGATGTCCCATGTCTTCTGCCCATTTTTTAACTGGATTATTTGTTTTGGGGTGTTGTATAAGTTCTTTATATATTTTGGATACTAACCCTTTATTGGATATGTCATTTGCAGATCTCTTCTATTCCATAATTTGTCTTAGTTTTGTTGATTTTTTTTTCCTTTGCTGTGCAGAAGGTTTTTATTTTGATGTAGTCCCGATAGTTTATTTTTGCTTTTATTTCCCTTGCCTCAGGAGACAGATCTAGAAAAATGTTGCTGTGGCTGATGCTAGAGAAATTACTGCCTGTGCTGTTTTCTGGGATGTTTATGGTTTCAGGTCTCACACTTAGGTCTTTAATCCATTTTGAGTTTATTTTTGTGCAGTGTAAGAAAGTGGTCTGGTTTTATAATTAATTAATTAACTCATTCATTCATTCATTTATGAGATAGAGCACAAGTTGGGGGAGAGCAGAGGTAGAAGGACAAGCAGACTCCATGCTGAGCACAGAACCCCATGTGGGGCTCGTTCCCACAACCCTGAGATCATGACCTGAGCTGAAATCAAGAGTCAGTCACAACCGACTGAGCCACCCAGGGACTCCATTGTTTCATTCTTTTGCATATAGCTGTCTAACACTAGTATTCCCCAACAGCATTTGATGAAGAGACTATGTTTTTCTCATTGCATATTCTTGCCTCCTTTGTCATAGATTAATTGACCATATAAGCATGGGTTTATTTCTGGGCTCTCTGTTCTATTGATGTGTCTATTTTTGTGCTGGTACCATACTGTTTTGATTACTACAGCTTTGTGGTATATGTTAAAATCTGGGATTGTGATACCACAGTTTTGGGGGTTTTTTTGTTTTTTTTCAGGATTAGTTTGTTCAGGGTCTTTTGTGGTTTCTTAACATATTTTAGGGTTATTAGTTCTAGTTCTATGAAAAATGTTGTTGGTATTTTGATAGAGATTGCATGAAATCTGTAGATTGCTTTAGGTAGTATGGACATTTTAACAGTATTTGTTTTCCCAGTCCATGAGCATGGGCTATCTTTCCATTTGTTTGTGTTAGCTTCAGTTTCTTTTAACAGTATTTTATAGTTCTCAGTGTACAGTTCTTTCACCTCCTTGGTTATGTTTATTCCTAGGTATTTTATTATTTTTTGATGCAATTATAAATGAGATTGTTTTCTTAATTTCTCTTTCTGCTACTTCATTATTAGTGTATAGAAACACAAAAAATTTCTGTGTATTGATTTTATATTCTGCAACTTTACTGAATTCATTTATTCTAATGGTTTTTTGGTGGAGTCTTTAGGGTTTTTTTTATATATATAGTATATCATCTGCAAATGGGTGACAGTATTGTTTCTTTCTTATCAATTTGGATGCCCTTTATTTCTTTTTCTTGTCTGATTGCCGTGGCTAGGACTTCCAGTACTATGTTGAATAGAAATGGTGAGAGTGGACATCCTTCACTTATTCCTGATCTTAGGGGGAAAGATCTGTTTTTCACCATTGAGTATGATGTTAGCTGTGGGTTTTTCATATATGGCCTTTATTATGTTGAGATATGTTCCCTCTAAATCGACTTTGTTGAGGGTTTGTGTCATGCATAGATGTACTTTGTCAAATGCTTTTTCTGCATCTATTGAAATGATCATAGTTTTTATCCTTTCTCTTGTTGATGTCCTGTATCATGTTGATTGATTGGTGAATACTGAATCATTCTTGCATCCCAGAAATAAATCTCGCTCAATAGTGGTGAATGACTTTTTGAATGTATTGTTGGGATTTGGTTTGATAGTATTTTGTTGAGGATTTTTGCATCTATGGTCATCAGAGATATTGGCTTGTAGTTTTATTTTGTTGTTGTTTGTTTTTGTTTTTTGTGATGCCTTTATCTGTTTTTGTTTTGTTTTGTTTTTTTCTTTTTCTTTTCTTTTCTTTTTTTTTTTTTTTGTATCAGAGTAATTCTGGCCACATAGAATGAATTTAGAAGCTTTCCTTTCTCTTTTATTTTTTTGGGAATAGTTTGAGAAGAATAGGTATCAATTTTATTTTTATTTTTTTAATTTAAATTTCAGTTAGTTAACATATAGTGTAGTGTTGGTTTCAGGAGTAGAATTTAGTGCTTCATCACTTACATATAACACCCAGTGCTCATCCCAAGTGCCCATCTTAATGCCCATCACCCACTTAGCCCAACCCCCCACCTACCACCCCTCCAGCAACCCTCAATTTGTTTTCTATATTTAAGTCTTTTATGCTTTGCCTCTCTCTTTGTTTTTATTTTTCCTTCCCTTCCCCTATGTTCATCTGTTTTGTTTCTTAAATTCCACATATGGTGAAATCATTTATATGTCTTTCTCTGACTGACTTATTTCACTTAGCAAAATACACTCTAGTTCCATCCATGTTGTTACAAATGGCAAGATTTCATTCTTTCTGATCACTGAGTAATATTCCATTTAAATATATACCACATCTTCTTTATCCATTCATTAGTTGATGGACATTTGGCCTCTTTCCATAATTTGGCCATTGTTGATAGTGCTGCTATAAACGTTGGGGTGCATGTGCCCCTTCAAATCAGCATTTTTGTATCCTTTGGATAAATACCTAGTATGAACTCTTCTCTAAATGTTTGGTAAAATTCACCTGTGAAGCCATCTGATCCTGGACATTTGTTTCTTGGGAGGTTTATTATTATTATTATTATTATTATTATTATTATTATTATTATTATAGATGCCATTGCACTGCTGGTAACTGGTATGTTCAAATTTTCTATTTCTTTCTGATTCAGTTTTGGGAGGTTTTATGTTTCTAGGAATTTACCCATTTCTTTTAGTTTGTCCAATTTGTTAGCATATAATTTTTCATAATATTCTCCTACAATCCTTTATATTTCTGTGTTATTTCTCTTTTTTCAATTCTCATTTTGTGTGTTTGAGTCCTCTTTCCCTCTTTTTGATGAGTCTGGCTAAAGGCTTATCAATTTTGTTGATCTTTCTAAGGAACCAGCTCCAGGTTTCATCCATCTGTTTTTTTTTTTTTAGTTCCTATTTCATTTATTTTTGCTGTAATCTTTATTATTGCTTTATTCTATTGTTTTTGGGATTTGTTCTTCTTTTTCTAGCTCCTTTAGGTGTATGGCGAAGTTGTGATTTTTCTTGCTCCTTGAGGTGGGTCTGTATTCTATACACTTCTCTCTTAGAACAGCTTTTGCTGTATCCCAAAGATTTTGGACCATTAGTTTACATTGTCATTTGTCTCCACATATTTTTTATTTCCTCTTTGTTGACCCACTCATTGTTTATATCATGTTATTTAACTTCCATGTATTTGTGTTCTTTCCAGATTTTTTCTTGTCATTGATTTCTAGTTTCATAATGCTTGGTCGGAAAAGATGTACGGTATGATTTCAGGTTTTTTTTAATTTATTGAGACTTGTTTTGTGGCCTAATATGTGACCTATTCTGGAGAATGTTCTATGTGCACTTGAATGTGTATTCCACTGTTTTAGGATGGAATGTTCTGAATATATCTGTTAGATCCATCTGGTCCAATGTCACTCAAAGCCATTTTTCCTTATTGATTTTCTGTTTGGATGATCTATCCTTTCATGTAAGTGAAATGTTAAAGTCTCTTACTATTATTGTTTTCTATTATTTTCTTTATGTTTTTTAATTTGCTTTATGTATTTGGGTGCTCCCAAGTTGGGTGCATAAATATTTATAATTGTTATATCTTCTTGTTGAATTGTTCCCTTTATGATTACATAGTGTATTTGTCTCTTGTTACAGTCTTTGTTTTAAAGTCCATTTTGTCTGGGGTGCCTGGGTGGCTCAGTTGGTTAAGTGACTGCCTTCAGCTCAGGTCATGATCCCAGAGGTCTGGGAGTCCTGTGTCAGGTTCCCTGCTCAGTCAGGAGTCTGCTTCTCCCTCTCCCTCTGCCCTTCCCCCTGTCATGCTCTTTCTCTTTTAAAGAAATAAAATCTTAAAAAAAAAAAAAACAGTCCATTTTATCTGATCTAAGTATTGCTCCTCTGGTTTTCTTTTGCTTCCATTTGCATGATAAATGCTTTTCCATCAATTCACTTTCAGTCTGCATGTGTCTTTAGGTCTGAAATGAGTCCCCTATAGGCAACATATAAATGGGTCTTATTTTCTATCCATTCTGTCTCCCTACATCTTTTGATTGGAGCCTTATTCCATTTACATTCAAAGTAATTATTGATAGTTATATATTTATTGCCATTTTGTTACTTGTTTTATGGTTGTTTTTGTAGTTCTTCTCTGTTCCTTTCTTCTCTTGCTCTCTTTTATCATGGTTTGCTGGCTTTCTTTAGTGATATACTTGGATTCCTTTCTCTTTATTTTTTTGTATATCTATTACCAGCTTTTGATTTGTGGTTCCCATTAGGTTTATCTATAAGTTTGAACCCATTCTAAAAGTACTAAATTTTTACTCCTCTCCCCCTAGAATTTAGGTATAAGGTGTCATACTTTACACCGTGTGTGTGTGTATGTGTGTGTGTGTGCATGTGTGTGTGTGAATCCTTGACTGATTTTTATGGATATACCTAATTTTAGTACTTTAGTGCATCCTACTTTTCTTACCCCTGCTTATGGTCATTCTTTTCCACTCAAAGAGTCCCCTCTAACATTTCTTGTAAGGCTGGTTTAGTGGTGATAAATTCCTTTAACTTTTTTTTTTTTTTCCCTGGGAAATCTTTATCTCTCCTTCTATTCTGAGTGATAGCTTTGCTGGATAGAGCATTCTTGGTTGCAGTTTTTTTCTTTCAGCACTTTGAATATATCATTCTAAACCCTCTGGCCTGCAAAATTTCTGTTCAAACATCAGCTGATAGCCTTATGGGGTTTCCCTTGTATGCAACTGTTTTCTTTTGCTGTTTTGAAAATTCTCTATTTATCACTACTTTTTGCCACATTAATTACTATGTGTCTTGGTGTGGATCAGCTTGGGTTGATTTTGTTTGGGACTTCCTGTGCCTTGTGGATCTAGATTTGTGTTTTCTTCCCCAGATTCAGGAAGTTTTCAGCTATTATTTCTTTAAATACATATTTCTTCCCCCTTTGCTCTCTCCTTTCCTTCTGGGATCCCTATAATATGAATGTTGTTATGCTTGATCATGTCATTGATTTCCCTTAATCTGTTTTAACTTATTGCTATTTAATTTGTTTCTCCTGTTCAGCTAGATTGCTTTCCACTACTCTGTCCTCCAGGTCACTGATCCATGCTCCTTCCTCTACTGTATTTAAAATTTTAGTTATGAGTTACGCATCTCTGATTGGTTCTTTTTTATATTTTCTATCTCTTTGTTGAGGATCTCACTGATATCCTCCAGTCTTTTTCCAGTCCATTTATTATCTTTATTACCATTACTTTAAGCTTTCTAATAGCCATATTACTTATCTCTGTTTTGTTTAGCTCTCTTGCTGTGATTTTTAAATTTTTTTTTATTTATTAGAGAGAGAGAGAAAGTGTGTGTGTGTGCACACATGAGCACAAGTGGGGGGGGAGAAGCAGAGGCAGAGGGAGAAGGATGCAGGGCTTGATCCCAGGACCCTGAGATCACAACCTGAGCCAAAGGCAGACGCCCAACCAACTGAGCCACTCAGGCACCCCCTTGCTGTGATTTTTGACTTGTTCTTTCATTTGGGACATATTCCTCTGTCTCCTCATTCTGTCTAACTCTCTGTGGTCTGTTTCTATATGTTAGGAAAGTCAGCTACGTCTCCTGCTCTTGAAATTAGTGGCCTTATGAAGAAGAGGTCCTATGGAGCTCTTTTGTGCCATATTCCCTCTTCACCAAAACCTGGTCCTTCAAGGGTGTCTCCTATGTGTGTTGTGTGTACGCTGCTGTTGTGGCTGAGCCACATTTGCCTTCAGTCCAGTCGTCTGCAGTGGCTCCCCTTGCCTGTTGTGGGCACAGTTTGATTCTTGTGTTGTTAATGGGCCAGTCTGAGGCCACCCTGGGCTTTACTTGTGTCAGACCATGCTTTTGCCAGAGCTGCAGTAGCACCAAACTTCCGGGTGTTCTCCCTATGTTGTCAAATGAGAAGCTTTCATTGGTGGGCAGGGACTGCAGTCAGACCAGATATCTACCCCCAATCCATTGCCAGGGCTACAGTCAGACTGGTGTGTGTGGTTATCTTTCCCTCTCCCCAGGGAAGGAGTCAGTTTGGAGAGTGTTGGCCCCTGTCAGGTCTGCTTGCACACAGCCAGGCTTGTGGCACTGCTTTGAATAGACTCCTGCCAAGGACATTTTTGGGGGACAGGTCTGTGGGAGAATGGAGGAGTGGGCTGCACTGCCAGCAGGGTCTGTGCTGGTCTGCTGTGGGAGGGTGCGTGAAAACTCCTGCCTAGTCCAGGATGGAGGGAGAGCATCTGCAGGAGAATGCATGTTGGGGTGCACTGTTATCAAACTAGGCAGAGGGTGTTTGCTCTGTGCTGTTCCTGCAGGTGCCTGTGTGTCTAGACTAGGGCAAGGGGTAGGAGAGGAAAATGGTGCCCACCAGCTCTTTTGTTCTTGGAGAATCTTACAAAGATCCCTGCCCCTCCAGCACCTGCTCTGAGATTAGTAAATAAATCTCCTTCTCGTATACCCCAGGTTTTTTTTTTTTTTCAAACTGCTGTTGCTATGCTATATCTCAGTGGGACTCTTTGTTGTGCTCTCTCTATAAGTGTGGGGATTCAATTTCCTATTGCCCTCCAGCTCTCCCAGAGCTCAGCTTGCTCATTTTTAAAGTTCAAGGTGTTAAGCTACACTGATTATAAACTTGTGAAATTAGGCCCCTGTGTTTTTCAAAGCCCAGTGTTATGGGGATTCGTCTTCCCAGTGTGGCTCCCTCATGTCTGGGGTGCCTGGTGTGGGGTGTGCTCCTTTCCTCTCTGTGCCAATGGCATCCCTCCTTCCCATAGACAGTCCTGTGAGTCAGTTTGGTTCCTGACCATGTCTTCACCCTTGCTAACCTCTTCATTGTGGCCTCTTCTTTTACATTTAGCTGTGGAGAGTCTATTCTGCCAGTCTTTGGGTCATTTTTCTGGGTGATTTACACTGATGTGTGTTTTATTTAGGAGTACCTGTAGGACAAGGTGAGCCTAGGATCCTCCTCTTCTGTCATCTTCCCTGAAAGTCTGAATTTTTTTAAAGATATAATTGACAAACAGACTAAGAAAAGGAGTAGATTCAGATAAGATCAGAAACAAAAGAAGAAATATTATAACCGATGCTACAGTGAGAGGGTTTGGGGTGAGGGTCATAAAAGACCACTGTGAGCAGTCATACACCAACAACTGGATAATCTTGAAGAAACAGATAAATATTTAGGAACATACAACCTACCAAGACTGAATCAGAAAAAGAAAATCTGAACAGAGCAAGAAATAGTAAGGAGATTGAAGCAATATTCAAAAACCCAACAAAGAAAAGATCAGGACCAGGTGGTTTCACTGATGAATTCTGCCAAACATCTAAGGAAGATTAATAGTAGGAGATTATTGAAGACTTTTGAAACTTTCAAAAAATTATAAAGGAGGGACCACTTCCAAATTCATTTTATGAGGTCGGTACTATCCTGACACCAAAACCAAAGATACTACAAAGAAAACTATAGGTCAATATCCCTGATGGGTATAGGTGCAAAAATCCTCAACAAAATACTAGCAACCAACTTTAATCATGCATTGAAAAAATCGTACCATGTGAGATTTATCCCTGCAATGCAAGGATGGTTCAGCATACACAAATTAATGTGATATACTGCATTAACAGAATGCAAGATAAATATCACATGATCACCTGAATTGATGAAGAAAAGCATTTGACAAGATTTAACACTTTTTCATGATAAAATATTCAAAATACTAGAAATAAAAACTACCTCAACATAATAAAGGCCATTATGAAAAACACACAGCTAACATCATACTCAGTGATGAAAGACTGAATGTATTTCCTCTAAAATCAAAACTAAGGCAAGCATGCCCACTCTCACCACTTCTAAGCAACATAGTACTAGAAGTCCTAGCCAGAGCAAGTAAGCAAGGAAAGGAAGAAATAAAATCATCTGTATTTGTAGATGACGTGATCTTATATGCAGAAAACTCTAAAGACTCCACAAAAAGTTGTTGGAACCAATAAACAAATTCAGCAAAATTGCAACATATGTAATTAACATACAAAAATCAGATGCATTTCTGTACACTAACAACTATCCAAAAAGAAAGTTGGAAAAACAATCTGATTTAAAATAACATCTGAAAGAGTAAAATAGGAATGAACTTAATTAAGGAGGTGAAGACTTGTACATTGAAAACTATAAAACATTGCTGAAAGAAATTAAAGAAGATACAAATAAGTGAAGACATCTTGTGTTCATAGGTTAGAAGACTTAGTATTGTTAAAACGTCAATGATACCCAAAATCACCTACAGATTCAGTGCAATACTGATCAAAATCTTACTGGCATTTTTTTTAAAGTAATAGAAAAAGAAATAATTCTAATATTCACGGGGAACCACAAAGAATCCTGAACAGCCAAAACAACCTTGAGAAAGAAACACAAAGCTGGAGGCAGCACACTTCCTTATTTCAAAATATATTACAAAGCTATAGTAATTAAAACAGTATGGTAGTGGCCTAAGGACAGTGGAACAGAATAGAGCGCCCAGAAATAAACCCATGCATAAATGGCCAACTGATCTTTGACTAGAGTGCCAAGAATACACATGGAGAAAGGATAGTCTTTTCAACAAATTGTGTTGGGAAAGCTGGATAGTCCTATGCAAAAGAATGAAGTTGAACCCTTGTTATATACCTTATACAAAAATCAACTCAAAATGGATTAAAGACTTAAATACAAGACCTAAAACTCTGAAACTCTAGAAGAAAACTTGGGGGAAATTCTTCATGACCATGGACTTGGCTATGACACAAAAGCACAAACAACAAAAGAAAAGTTAGGTAAGTGGGTTTACACCAGACTTAAGAGTTTTTGAACAGCAAAGGAATTAACAGAGAGAACAGGTACATTATGGAATGAAAGAAAATATTTGCAAACCATATACCCAATAAGGGGTTAAATTTCAAAATACAAGAAGAACTACAACAACTGAGTTACAAAAAACCAAATAACCCAATTTAAAAATAGCAAAGGACTTGAATAGATATTTTCCAAAGAAGACACACAGTTGACCAACAGGTATATGAAAAGATGCTCAACATCACTCATCGTCAGGGAAATGCAAATAAAACCCACCATGAGTCATTCACAATGATGAATGAATCACACCTGTTAGGGAAGGCTATTATTAAAAACCAAAGGGAAAAAAATAACCACCAAAAGATACCAAGTGTTGGGGCGCCTGGGTGGCTCAGTCATGAAGCGTCTGCCTTTGGCTCAGGTCACGATCCCAGGGTCCTGGGATCGAGCCCCGCATTGCGCTCCCTGCTCTGTGGGAAGCCTGCTTCTCCCTCTCTTACTCCCCCTGCTTGTGTTCCTTCTCTCACTGTCTCTCTCTGTCAAATAAATAAAATCTTTAAAAAATAAAAAGATACCAAGTGTTGGCAAAGATGTAGAGAAATAATTAAAACTGTACACTGTTGATGGGAATTTAATACAGTGCAACTGCTATGGAAAACTATGGAATTTCCTCAAAAAATTAAAAATGGAACAACCGTATTATCCAGCAATTCTGCTTCTGGATATATGTGCAAAAGAATTCAAAGCAAAATCTTGAAGAGATATTTACACACCCAAGTTTATTACAGCATTATTCACAATAGCCACGATATAGACACAGCCTACATTTTATCAGTGGTAAATGAATAGAGAAAATATCGCATATATATATATGCAATGGAATATTATGCAGCCTTAAAAGAAATTTTGTCGCATGTGATAACATGGAAAAATCTTGAGGATATTATGCTAAGTGAAATTAACCAGTTACAGAAGGACAAATATGGCATGATACCACTTCTATGAGGTATCTAGAATAGTCAAACTCAGAGAAGCAGAGGAGAATGGTGGTTTCCAGGGACTAGAGGAGGGGGAAATGGAGAGCTGCAATTTAACAGGTATAAAGTTTCAGTTATGCAAGACGAGTAAGTTCTAGGGATCTTCTATACCACATTGTGCCTACGGTTAACAACATTATACACTTTAAAATGTATTAAGGGGGTAGACCTCATGTTAAATGTTCTTACAAAATTTAAAACAAGAAGAAACTGACTATAAGGTATTGAACAAGGCTCAATAGATTGTTTAGGTAGTTTTTATTTTTGTTTAGAGTTTTGTTTGCTAGTTTACCATGATGGTAAGCATTCTGTGCCACCATCCTTGTCTCTCGTGCGATTCTTCTTGTACTTAGGGCTAGATTTATGCCAATATACAATGAGATTCTGACTGTGTTAATGTTTGAGAGGCATGCAAAAGGCCTAAACCTGACAATGTCTTCCTCTTTGCTTTGAAGCTCCCAAAGTTTATCATCCCTTTGAGCTAAGGATATCATCGTTATTCAGATCAAGCTGTTTCCAGATTGTCATTGATATATTGATACCTAGCATTGTTTAAATAATCTCATCAGCTGAGAGCAGGTGCATTTTAATACATTTTGGAGGATTAGAAATGTATCCAAAAGAGAGGTAACATAACAACACTAAGAGATTTGGAATGAGGAAGAAAGGGAGGGGGGTCAAGTTTTCAGGAAAGACAAGACTGTGGTGGAAATACTAACATGGAGTGTTCCGTCCATGCTTGGGGGCAGCCCTTCTTGGGCTCACCATTTAGCATGATTGACAACTCTTAAGGAGAAAAGGCCACGGTCATGACCCAAAGCTTTTATTGCTTTTTTTTTTTCTTTTATCTTTCCCTTTCCTTTCTTTTTCTGAAACAGCTAGCTATGATGTGTAAATACCGCACCTGTCACAGTGACCTCATTACCGTGCCATCCTCTAAGCAATTGGTGCCTGATGCTAATTACTACGATGAATGTAGCTTGTGGGAAACTGAATATCCCAGTGTAAAATAGGAGACCAAATGCCCTTATCTCTAAAGTGAGGGTATCAGGCCAACTGATCAATATGAGTGCTTTGATTAAAATTCTCTATTTGTTAAGCATTTATATGTATGTAAATACTTTCACTTTTCCCTCTGATTTCTGAGGAAGTGCATTAAGTTTGAATTTGTCACAACTTCCCAGGGTGACTCTCAGTTGAAATGTCACTGACAGCTTGTGGTTTGGACTCTTTTTTTTTTTTTTTTTTTTTTTAACTCCAGGCAGAAACAACGAGAAGCCCTTGAACAAGTGCAAGAAGATGCTGTCAACCAGGAAGCTGTCGTTAGGAAGAAGGTCCAAGGAACCAGCCAATGGCTGGAGGACAGAGAGGAGCAGGTAGGGTAGCCTGTGACTACTTTATATTCAAGGGGAAGTTTCCTCAGATGTCCTTGAGACCATGAAGTAAAAAACGGAGGAGGAACAGAAAAGAAAAGAAAAAAAAAAAAAAAAACCCGAAGGGGAACCGGGAAGTTCAGGCCCCGGCGACCAGCAGTGAGCGGAGGAAGTACAGGGGAGTTGTAAAGGAGGTGGTGTCAACAGCCTCCTGATGAAAGAGGCATCTTTGCAGAAAGAAGCAACTTGACATATCAGGACTTTTACCGCTGTAGAAATAGCTCAGGCATACAAAGCCCATGCAAACACAGAATTGCAGAAGTTCGCTAGAGGCTTATCACTTCCCTGAGAAGAAAAGCACATTTTCAGTTTCGTGTGCATAATACCAGTGAGGGCTCAATTGCTTTCTTTCCTGGCCACCCTGCTAAATTCCAGTATTAACCGTACGTGTCCAGGTTGAGGATCGAGATCCGGCAGCCCACTCAGCCGGCGACAAAGCGAAGTCTTCGCTGCATGAATTAGAGGAAGCAATCTCGGAACAACTGAATCTCCAGACTGTAAATACCGAATTAGTGAACACTTGCCAGACACTTGAGCAGAAGACGAGGAAATTGAAAAGTGAGTAGCAAATATGTGTTATGTCCAATTCAGTCCACTCAGAGGTGGGGCAAAAGTACTACAGCCATTTTTGTAGATGAGACAGCTGCTGTGTTAATACCCACATTTATGACAATAAAATGGTTCCAGAAGGCAGTATCGTGGGCTTCCAGAGAGGCTTGCCTGGTGTCCAAGTAGGCTGATTTAACGACTAACTTTCCCTTTCAGTGTTTTTTTTTTTTTTAATTATGAGCTGGATTTGTCCATGACTGTTATTTCTTTAAAAATTAAAGTTCTCAGTATCTGTAAAAGTAAACAAGGGGGAAAATAATCTTGTATGCATGGGGTATTTGAACTTGCAAATGGCTTACCTATTCTACCCTGATTTTATTAGCTAGCTTGTACCCATGATATGGTAGAAAAGGACCTGCCTCTCTATTTTCTTTTACACAGCAGTTTTAGGGGTGGACAAAATACTTATGAATTCAGTGCATCAAAATATTAAATATGTGAAAATCCTTTTTAAATTTTAATGTGCTCTTTACAAATATATTTTGCTTTAAAAAATTAGAATATTTGTCATTTTTCTGTATTACCTGAAAGTAACTGTTTACTAAGGATTTAGGTGAAATGACAATTGTTAAATGACAGATGTCAGATTATTCAGAAGCGAATTTTATCCTAGAAACATAATTTGGTAAAAACAAAGCTTATTTGACCATTTATCAGGCAATTGCTTTTGTTTGGCCAGCTTCTTGTTCTAGCTGTCCTAGATGCTCTTTTTAGACAAAATTATTGATTTGGGTAACAAATGAATTATCAACTTAAGCTAAGCTAGAGAAGGAGATTTTCAGACCTGGGTTTGTTTTGGATTTATTGTACCCTTTCTACTGCTATCTGAGAATGCTGTTTAAAAGTTTAAAGGACTTGGCTAGTTCTAACGTAACAGTAATTATTCAATATTTTATTATTATTATTTTTAAACCTTGCAGGACTTGCTAGTTTTCAATAATTTTAAGTATGATAGTGTAAGTCTTTAAATTACATAATCTATATGTTATTTTATGATTGCTCAGAGAGCATTGGGAAAGGTTCCCTTGTGATTAGAAGTGTTCATGTTGAGACATGAATAATAAGGTGTTCCAAATTTGGTATATGGTATGTTTGTTTTAGACACTGTACTTAGAGGACTAATCTTTTGGTTCAGTTATATTTATCTTCGATTAAGTCAACATTATACCTCATAGTTTTATAAAACTAAGAATTTATCTCCTCCCACAACTCTCCCCCCTGCCCCTTTGATTTCCTTTTAGTACCTTCTTGGAAGAGTCAACTTTTGTAACTTATCCCAAAATATACATTCTTGATATAATGAACTTGCTATTGTCTTCTCACTTCATTGGTCCAAATAGTCTTAAAAATAGAAGATGAAAGCCACCCTGGGTCGCAAGCGTGTATTTTTTTTTCTTGGCTGCATAAAGTAGAGTGGATGCCTCCTTTCTCTCTTGAGTTGCTCACAACCTGCCTAGCTTTTTGAGTTCTTTTACTTGTTTGTATCTTTTGCTGCCCATAGAAGGCATACATACCAAGATTTTGCTCTGAAGACCATTTGCTTATGAGGATTTTTCTAACAATGCCCTTAAAAATCAACCTTTGCAACAAGAGGGAAATTTAGGTGGCACATACTTTTGAAATGTTCTGTGGAGCAGATTTTCCAGATAGACTGTGAATAAATGTCAGTGAGGTAGGACAGTTATCACATAAACACATCCTGGCACATTCTACCATTATCACTGTCACCACATGCTGTTTGAATTCTGAGTCAGACGTTTGAATTCTGAGTCAGAAAACAAAAATATTCAAATCCATTTAGTCCTTCTGAAACTTTCTGGTGAGCTTAACACATTTATTAAGTGTTGAAGGCAATGGCTTTTTGTCGTGTCTGAGAATGGTTCTTTTGCAGATTGGGTGGGGGTTCAGTGATTATGTCCAATTGTTCAGGTCAATGACGGGGTTCGTGAACTGGAACTAGGAAGTTGTTTATGACATTGGATTATCCTGAACTTCATACTGAAGAGGTCATATTGTTCTAGTTTTCAGTGGCCACCAGGACTGGACTGATGCATGAGGTTCTAAGTGTACATAGAAGCTTCTGTGACCCTCTGTCATTAGAATTGCTAAGGTTCTTGAATGGCTACTTACCTATTTCCTTTCTTCTGCTGCTTACTTATGTATCCAAGCATCTTGTTAACAAAGGCAATACTAGGTATAAATGGATGTTTGTTTTGAAAAGGAAACAAAAAGCCTTCTTAGATCTCGGGTGTTTACCCGACATATTAGAGTGAATCTAATGAAACGTAGACCACTCGATCTAATAGAGACTCTATCACCTCTTTCCTGTTCATCCTCTTCTTGCCCCCTTCTAACATGAAATCTTCATTGAGTCCCTGATCTAATCAATAACGAGGGAACTGATTACCTTTAGAAACTATAAATATTTCCTTGGCAAGAGAGCCTGAGCGGCTCCTGTATATCAGAATTCCTTATTTGAACATAGAAGCTGTATAAACTTTAGAGAAGGCTTTCACCTAGATGAACCCACTGGAAACTGTCTTCTGATTTGCTGTCCTTAGCATGGAGGGCATGGGGTAGGGGACAGATAAGAGCCTTATGGCTTTGAGGATGGATGCAAGATGAGAGCCACGTGTCTCGAGCAGTCAGTACCTAAGAGGGAAATGAGACAGGCACGGGGGCTGGAGGTGCTTGAGACACTTAAAGATAGGTGTTAGGTTGAGGACCAAGGGCAAAACCCAAAATCAGAGCTTGCTCAGCAGCTCTGATGGGATGGGCGCCTAAGTTTTCCCAAATGTAGGATGCAGAAATGGATGAAATAATCTAGGAGGCCATACAGCGTAATGACTAAGAGCATCGTATTTGGCCTTAAACAAACCTATGTTCTAAGTCAAAAGCGAAACTGGATAGTTAGGCAAATCTCTTTACCTCTCTGGGTACTCAGTATCCCCTTCCAGAAAATGCAGTAGGTAATTTATAAATAACAAATGCAAAACAATAGCTAGTGCTTGGTCATACTTGGGAGAGTCTGTTCTGCTAGAGCACTTTCCTGCCGCGTGCATTACCTCGTTCACCATTAGCCAATGGGTAATGACGCGAATGTCAGATGGAAGTTGTGTCGTTTCATTCATGATTTTCCTAGGAACGGGATCTGGATGGGTAGGGAGTGAACCATAACCTTCAGCGGGGAAGGAGAAAGTGTTCGGCTTGGCTGCTGACAAACAGCAGGAGCCCTTTTAGCTTTATTTTGCAAGTGTCTGCACTTGGGCCTCCTCCCCCAGAGAAGTGCCGCCCAGCCTTGCAGGGCTCTGGCTCAAGGCCGGCTGTACTCCCTCCTGCGTTCACTGCAGCAGTCCGACCGCCTGAGTTCTACTCCCATCTGCATTTTCTTAGCATCCCACCAGCACTGCGCCATTTAAATGGCACCAGCATCTCCACGCTTTTGTTACCTATTCTTATTATCCTGTGCATTTCTATTATCCCGTGGGGCAGCCTTTGGTCATTTTAAGAGTCACGTCTTGGTGATCTAAGTTATCTTCCGAGGCACTATATAATTGTGTTTGTTAGTGCTCTGGTTACAATGTTGCGTATACATTTTTAGTGGTCTAACGATGTTTATCTCATAACTGCTATTTTTTGTTCTTGTAATTTTTACGTTCTTTTTTTTTATTAGTGCATAATTAACATCATGAAATGTTCAGATCTTAAGTGTATTTTTTTTTTAAGATTTTATTTATTTCTTTGACGGCAAAAGCAGGGGGAGCAAGAGAGGGAGAAGCAGGCTCCCCACTGAGTAGGGAGCCTGACACAGAACTTTTTCCCAGGACCCCGGGATCATGACCTGGGCTGAAGGCAATCGTTTAACCGACTGAGCCACCCAGGCATCTTCTTAAGTGTCTTATTTAACCAGTTTGCCAAATGCACATCGAAACACAGAACTGTAACCGCAGAAATTTCCCTTGTGCTACTTTCCAGTCACTGCCCCTCCCCCACCTCCACCACTATAAGGATCAACCTCTGATCTGATTTTTATCACTGATGGGTTAGTTTAGCTTCTAGAATTGAGATATAAAATATGTACTTTTGTGTTTTTGTCTTCTTTCCCTCAACATAATATTTATCTTAATATGTTGTGTTTATTCATGGTATGCCTTTTTCATGATGGAGTCGTATTTCTTTGTATGAATGGTTCCACAATTTGGTTATCTTTTCTATTATTGGACATCTAAATTATTTAGATGTTTGGGGTTGTTATGGAGCAAGCTGCTATGAACATCTGTGTATGGGTTTGTGTGTAGACATATGTTTTTCCTTAACCTAGGATAAAGATCTACGAGCAGAGTTGTTAGGTCATAGTGTAGCTGTAACCATTTAAGAAACTGCCAGTTTTCCGTAGGGTCAGTAACATTTCACGCTCCCACCAGCAGTGTGTGGGAGTTCCAGTTTCTTTACAGCATCAATGCGTGGTGGTGTCAATCTTTTCCACTTTTGTCACTCTTCTGGGTATCTTGTTGTGATTTTCATTTGTTGTACTGATTGGCTATTATATATCTTCTTTCTGAAATATCTTTTGCCCACTTTCAAATTAGGACATTTGTCCTTTTGTTATTGCGTTGTAGGATTTCTTTACATATTTTGGATACAAGTCCTTTGATAGATATATGTGTTGCAAATTATTTTCTCCTGGTCTGTGGTTTTCAATGAAACTTGATTTTTCTTAATACGCAGTTTTATAGAACATGAGATAACACATATATTGTGTTATAAAAATCCATGCTCCATAAATGTCAACCATCATTGATAACTAGCATTATTATCACTCTAATACTATAGTTTTAATTATCAACAGCCAATTAATTGCAGGGCCTTTGCCTGAGAGTCTCATTGCATAGTCATTTGGAAAGTTGTTTTATCCCAGCTTCCTTCAAAGGCAATGTATGCAAGACACCCGATCCCATCCTATATCACAGATGGCAGCAGCAGGGGATACAGTGACCGTTGTTTCATTTGCTTCCATGTAAAATCTAAATGTCCTAGAGACATGGCAGGTCCAACTCCAAACACATAAAAAAGAATACAAAGGTGAATGCAAATTAGGGTCATAAGGCAACGTGTTTTGCCTCATGGAACATATGGAAATAGTTGCTACACATTGCACAAAACATCTGTTGAAATAAGGTTTACGATTTAAATGTTTTGAGATGGACTGTTCCTAAAACTCAAGATTGCCTGGTGGGAAAGCAGATGGGCAATTTAAATAGTCTTATACTAACTCATTATTTCTTCTGAAACATAAGCTTATTTGGAAATCCAAAGACAGTGTTTTGGAGATACACGACCTTCACAAACATAATGTTGGCCACTTCTGAAAGGTTTGGTTGCTGTTGCTTAGATGTAGGTCGGGAGAAGGATTTATTTAATACCATTAAAAGAGAGAATTTTCTAAAATTGAATCTTCACTAGAGTTTTAAGTATTAAAGATTAAATAATTTAATTACTTAAATATGTTAGAAATTTTTAAAAAGTATTTTCCTCCTAGTGGGCCTAGTAACAACTATGTCAAGCTTAGTTGTGAAATAAGGTATTTTTACAAAAAAAAATTCTTACAAAATAGAATTTTACATGGGTAATTTTTGATATAATTGAAGCTTTTCAAGAGTTTTTTCTTAGAAAAAATTTTTTGTTCGATTATGTACTTTTCACATATATTAGTATTATTTTAATGGTTCAGAATTTCTTCAGGCTATTGAGATATAAAACTGTTGCTCCAGATTCGTATGTGTTTTGGACAACAGAGTATTTGCTGTGAATTTTCCTTGCTGTCAGTAATTAAAAAAAAAAAAAGGCAGCTATTAATATGTCAATATGTCTTTATCTAGCAGAGCTTCCTACCCTCATGTAATTTTTGTTTTTAATCATCTGTGGGCTGAGAAAGCAGTCAGAGCTTGTGAGAATTATGTATAAATTCAGAGCCTATTGGATGAGTGGAAGTGTGAGGAATTCACAGGAATAAAGGTCATGACTATCAACATCTATTTTGGTTCAAAAGATTTGGGCCTATTTTCTGGTTCTTGTCTATATTTTAAAGAGTATGGATTGTCAGATAAGTAATGTGTACCTGTGTAACTCAAAGAGTTAAAAAGGTATTTTTTTCCTCATTTCTGTTACTCCAGAGATGAGAAGTTGGAAGTTACTGGGAGGCAGATTTCAGTGGAGTAGAAAGACAAACATTTTTAATTTCATGAAAAAGTATACTGAATTGAACATTATCCTGTGAGTCTGATCCCAGCTGCATGACTAACCAGTTATCATTGAAATCCTCTGGACAAAGTGTTCTCATCATCTCAGACCTACCCATAGGATTCTGGGGTCACGGGGCTCCAATTCTAGGGGCTGCCATCACCCACTCACAGCTCATGCAGAGGTTTCTGGGAGAGAAGATTTCCACATCCTAGGCAGTTGGACTGAATGACCTCTGAGGTGTATTCCTAAGTTAAGGTGGAATCATTCTGTGACTCACTTCTAGAGGACATCACTTGCATCTGTCAAGGTGAATTTTGAATGCCCAGGGGTGATCATGCGTTCGCTGCTCTAGCCTTTGTTCTGCTCTTCCATTCCCACAAGACATGAGTTGAGAACGCCATTCTCAGAAGTCACTGCTTTCTCTCTCCTTTCCTCAGACCCCAAATTTAAAGCTGTTAAAAGTTTATGAAAGGAACTGAGGGAAAAGGGGGTTACAAATTGTCCTATTAAGCTGGTTATGAATTCTCTTTATAGCAACAACTGAGTCACTGAGAAAGAAGTTAATTAAAGGACGCCTCCATGGCTTGCTGTTTCAGGTAAAACAAAAACAAAAACAAAAAACCCTGTGATATGTGTTTACTGTGGGGAAGAGGTCCAATCTGTATATGGATTTGAAGCTAATTTATAATAGATAATGACTTTGATCACAAAATTAACCAACTTAGAAGAAAATGCTCTAGTGGACTTTGTTCTCTTCTGCACCAAAACCATTTAGCCAAATAAGAAGGGGAAACTCACATCAGTGAATGGCTCCTAATAACATCTTTTAAAGAGGAAGCATTTTTAGAATTTACTGCATCTATTAGCAAAGGGCCAGTGTTTTAGTCTTAGGCACTTCTTTTCTGATACTCTTGAATGCGTACTGTTGGATGGGCTGGGATGGTTCCTGTCTCTTTTTTCTCCTATTTTTTTTTTTTTAAAGATTTTATTTATTTGAGAGAGGGAGAGAGAGAGTGTGCACAAGCAGGGGGAGCAGCAGAGTGAGAGGGAGAAGCAGGCTCCCCGTGCAGCAGGGAGCCTGACTCAGGGCTTTATCCTTAAGCTGAAGGCAGACACTTAACCAACTGAGCCACCCAGGTGCCCCTCCTATTTGAATTAAACTTTTAACTCCTTCCTGTCTGGATATCTCAATATATCCATGGTAGAGTTCAATGTACTTCTTTCCCTTATGATACTTGGTGAATTTCTCCTTTTTGTTTATAAATGAGGAACATAAGGAACAGTAAGGTTGGCACGGGGGAAGGGACTGGAGAAGGGAAGAAAGAAGGGTGATGTCTGCATGTATCTGTTTCCAGAGCATAATGCAGGCACATCTGTTTAAGTAGAAAAAAAAATTTCCATGTGGGAGATCAAGCCAGGCAGAGTGCCTAAAAAGCCCCTTACAATAAATTGAAGTGGAAAAACCTCCACATCTAAATATGCTTTAATCTTATCAGGAACACAAATACAATTTTCTATTATAATATAACTGTGATATAATATAACTGTGATTGGACTAATGCCACAATTTGATTGCTATGAAATTTTCACAGGCAACATTTTCACTACACTGACATGTCTCCAGCAACCTTCTTTGGCCCCTGCCTAAAGATTTCAATGACAAAGCCATTGTATTTCCTGTCCCTGATCTTTGAATTTCATTCCTAGAACAAGTAAGGGGGAAAATGCAATGAAAGCTTTACAATTACAAACCTGTTCCCTTAAGTAGAATACTTGACAGAATTGGCCAATACTACCCTCCTCAGGTAGCATCATATCTTCTCTTAAATGGAATATGTTTTGTATCTTTGACTCTGTCGTCATTCTGCCTTTGAACATACTCCACCATTTTCTCATGACAGAGCTGTTTAGATGAGCAATTTCCTCACTGTGATCCCTTGTCCGGCACAGATGGAATTCAACAACCATTTCAAGATCAACTGGTAAGTTTAAGCTTTTGAAACAATTTAAGTGCCAGTTGTGAATCACCACTATGTCAAAAGAGAAAGTGAAGTCCAGGATGTATCAGTAGTCTTAGTACTTTAAGCCAGACCACTTTTGAGAGATTATTAGATGAAACAATGGATACCTACTCTCTTTTTTTTAACTTTTTTTTTCTTTTGAGAGAGAGAGCGTGCAAGCAGGGGATGGGGGGAGGGGGGTTGGTCAGAGTGAGAGAGAATCCTAAGCAGACTCTATGCCCAACACAGGGCTCGATTTCATGACCCTGAGATCATGACCAGAGCTGAAATCAAGAGTTGGACGCGTAACCGACTGAGCCACCCAGGTGTCCCTACCTAGTCTTTTTCTTTGTCACACACATGCATACAATGCTGGTAGACCCTACGATATGGCAATACGTTAAATTATTTGACTGTGGTATCATGAAGAAGTATTGTATAACTAAGCTTGCCTCTCATCCATACCTTTTTCCTCAAGGCTTTTGTTTATATGACAGTGTCGATTATTGGGAATTGATATAATTCTGTTAAATTATTGAACTGTGATTTTTAATGAGAATTACACTTTACCCATAGGGTATAGCTTTTGATCAAAAGGTTGAAAGCTTTATTACTTTATTACTTGGAATCATTTATTTTCTTCTTGACCTCTTCTTGATACCAGTGATATTCTTTCTACCTTTGGAAATGAAGAGAATAGATGATGAAATATGTTATGTTACACCCCTTTAGATAGCTAATACTATTTAATTTTCTGTTCAGAAGCAGTGTTGCCATAAACGTTATAGTGGTCAAGAAGCAAGAATATATCAGACGCTCCTGACCTTCAAACATACATGCTGGTATACACCTCTGCTGGGTAAGCATGGATAGCCCCCCTCTTACACCCTATCAGGCATGGCTGAGGGTAAGGTTCTTTTTGAAAGGGAAAATAATTAATCACAATTATATTTATACAGGAAAAGTTGTTGAATATTTGGATATTTCTCCCTGAATTCTGTCAGTCAAGTGATGTTTGAACACCTACTCCGTGCAAAGCACCATATTATGTATAATAGAGAATAAATCCTAAAATAGCTCAGATTATCAGGGAGGTTAGAATGGGCTCAGAGAAGTCCGAGCAAGCTCCATAGAAGAAATGAGAGTTAAACCAGGCCTTGAAAGTGGGTTGCATTTGGAATAGCAAAAAGCATGGAAAAAGTATTTTAACTGGGGAGGACCAAAAAAAAAAAAAAAAAAAAAAAAAAGCTGGACAAGTCATTTTGGAAACAAGAGGAGTTTGGTTGTGATACAGTAGAATATAAGTTTGGAGCAGGTTGTGGGTCAAATGGTGGGCTATTACTCAGTGCCAGGCTAAGGAGAATGAGCTTTCTCTTAGGAAGAAATGCTCATGGTAGTGACATGTCTCATCACAACCGAGATGTGGTTGAAAGCAAAAGTTAATGGCTGGTTCTGAAACGACAAAAGACATGGGATGGTTATCAAAATAAAGTTAAGAAGAAATAAATAGCAAGTAAACTGATCTGTGGATCATTTCAACTAGAGAAGGGAAAACTACTACCACTACTCACTGAATGGCCGTTTTGTATCAAACAACAGCTTAGGGCTTTATAGAGACGATGTTACTCACACTCACCCAGTAGTAGTAACACAACCACAACCGACAGTGGCAGCAGACGCTATATGCCAGGCGCGGCTCTCTGCTCCTCGCATCACTCCTACCTCATTTAATCCTCACCACATCCCTGCCAGGTAGAGGCTAATGTAATTTCCATTTTCAAGACAAGGAAGAGAAGGAAATGGAGAAATATGGAGTTAGTAATTTGCCTAAGGTCGTTTGTCACTTCATATGTAAGTAAGCCGAGGCTCCGCGTGGTTTAGTTATGCGTCCAAGAGCACACAACTAGTGTGTGGCAGAGCCAGGACCTGAACTAAAAATTTCTGATTGACTCCAATGCCTGTGTTTTCTTCTGTTAAACTCTGCTGCTTCCTATACTCAGAAAAACACATAGCAAGATGGCTTCCTCCAAAACACACGATCCGTTACCCTATTTCCTTTGTCTCTTTAACGGGTCCCCATCACAGTGTCTAACCCTCTTCCCTTCAGGGTTTGGTAAAGCTGTTTCTGTCAAGAGCCAGACAGTAAATCCTTCAGCTTCTGCAGGCTGTATGGTTTCTGCAGCAATTACTCGGTATCACTCAAGTGGCCAAGTATTGAATGAATGGGTATGTCTTTGTTACCGTAAAACTTTATTTACAAAAACAAGCAGCTGGATGTATTTTATCCTCTGCCTGCAGATTGTTGACCCCTCTAGTTGTTTTTAGGCAAGGATTCTCTGCCCCCTCCCCACTCTGCTTAAAAAAAAAAAAAATGGCATTTTCGCTTTCATAGGGTTAATAGAATTGAACTGACTTCTGCTTTTTCAGAAATGGTCCAACCTCTCAAAAGGGAAAAAATTTATATATGTATAATATATATTTTTATATATAATAAATAATATATAATTATATAATATATATTATATATGAGAAAAATATATATAAGAATTTTTATATATTATATATTTATTATATAATATATATTTATTATATATATATGAATAAATATAAATAAATATATATTTATTATATAGTTTAAACCAGAAATAAATTTCTGGTTTTATTCTTTTCTGTTCTGCAGATGCCTTGCATCTAGAGAGTCTCACAGCAATTCCAAGCCTGGAATTGACAATTTCCTCAGGTGTAGCCAAACGAATCCAGGTTTCACGTGAAAGGCCCAACTATGGAGAAGTAGAGGATGGTGCTTTGGATGTGACTAGAAGATGCAAGTAAGTTAAAACAGCAAAATATACTTACCCTGTTCTTCATGGGTGGCCTATTCTTAGTGCCTGAACTTCTAATCAGTTAGACTTTTGTATCCTGAGACCATAAGGTCTTTATGATGGAACTTCTGACTTTCTGAAAATTGGCAATTTTAAAACAAAGATACCTCTATAGTTTTCTTTTCTTTTTTTTTTTTTGATTTTATTTATTTCACAGAGAAAGACAGAGAGGGAACACAAGCAGGAGGAGTGGGAGAGGGAGAAGCAGGCTCCCCGCCAAGCAGAGAGCCCAATGTGGGGCTCGATCCCAGGACCCTGGGATCATGACCCGAGCAGAAGGCAGATGCTTAACAACTGAGCCACCCAGGCACCCCTCCTCTATAGTTTTCTTGAAGTGACTTTTCTTGTTCTTTGAATTCCCTAATGTCCATTCTAAAATGTAAAAGACAAATTAGGCTACCTGAATGTTTCCCAACTTTTAGGAATATACTATATACTGCTAAGTTAACTTATTCAGAGAGGTTTTGATCATATTTTATTCCTTCTTCCTCAAGGTTAATGAGCCTCTGCAAATCCCTGTCCCCACACCCACCCTCTCCTGAAGTTCATCTGTGCTCACATTTCTGAGTACACAGACTGACCTTCCTTAGGAAAAGTTTCAAAATATCAGTGGAGTTTGCGAGCACTATCCACCCCAGTGAAATTCCCTTTCCGTATCAAGGGCGAGGAAGCAAGATTTTGAATGGCAAATTCTTTATTTTCATTTTTGGCTAGATTCTCTGTGGTTTGCGACCTCTCTCTGGTGGAGGTTGGAGCTCTCTTTCCTTATGTCTTACTAAAACCATGAACTTAATTAGAAATTTGGTTAAGCTGGGATAGGGAAGGGAAACATTTGGTATCTGCTGAAATTCTCGGTCTTTCTCTCTGTAGTAAGGAACTTTGCTTTCTATTGTCAGGTGCCCAGGCCCTAAAGTTGGCCCCCACCCAGGAACAGATCTTTCAGGTTGCATCAGGATGAATGATGACCTAAGGATGGAGGTGAGCATTTGACTATATTTCAACTTTATTTTAGTACTACTGTATCCTGGTCCTCTTCCATGGTTATATACATATTTTGAAGTATTATGAGCACTCTTATAGCAAGTATGAATCTCACACCACAAAACACAGATGCGTGAGAAATGTCAACCTTTGATGGCAGGAAATTAAAATCCAGTCATTTGGGGGCTTTCTACCCCTTCTGTAGTATAAGCTCAAGGGTAGATAGCCAAAAGGAGATTTTGGTGAAGTATAATGAACATTTTGTTAAAGAGGCAGACTGGTTTGGGACTTAAACTTCACTATTGACTCTAAGAAGTCTCAGGTCTCATTGTCTCTCTGAGAATTGAAGCCAAGCCTAGATAACCTTTGACGTGCTGGTACTTTGTAAAAAGTTACAAAGTAGGGCAATGCCCAGAGAGTGTTCTTTGCTACAGTTAGGTGCTAATGAGACTTCTCTACCTAAAAAAAAAAAAAAAAAAAGAGTAACACTGAATAACATGTCATTTAGACAAACTCCCCAGGTTATGGAGTATGTATGAAGTGCCTCCCTCAGTCTACAACCAGAGCCTGAGCTCCATAATTTTCTCAATCATTCTTCCTTTTTCTTTCATTGCTTAATTGAGATATAGTTCATATATTAAACAATTGATTCAATTAAATGCTTTTAAATAAATTCACAGAATTGTACAACCATCACCAAAATTGATTTTAAAACATTTTGATCATCCTAAAAAGAAACCTCATCCCATCAACACTCTGTCCCTACTCCCCCCACCCCCAAACCCTCAGTCCTAGGCAATCACTAATCTTCTGTCTCTTACACATTTGCCTTGTCTGGATATCTCATATAAGTGGAATAATACAATATGTAACCTCTTGTGACTGGCTTCTTTCACTTAGTATAGTGTTTTCATGGCTCACCCATGTTGTAGCGTGTTATCCCCATACTTCATTCCTTTTTATGACTGAATAGTATTCCAGTGTATGAATACATCACATTCTGTGTATCCACTCATCAGTTGTTGGGCACTTGGGTTGTTTCCATTTTTTGGCTATGTGAATGTTGTTACTATGAATGTTAGTGTATAAGTTTTTGTATACACATATGAGTATTCTTTGGGGTATACACCTAGGAGTGGAATTGCTACATCATATGGTAACTCTAACATTTTGAGGACCTGCAAAACAGATTTTCAAAGTGATTACCCCATCTTACGTTCCCACAAGTAATGTATGAGGATTCCAATTTCTCTACATCCTTGTCAACATTTGTCTGGGGTTTATTATTATTATTATTATTATTATTATTATTATTATAGCCATCTTAGCAGGTGTGAAGTAATTTTGATGGTTTGGGTATGTATTTCCCTAATGACAAATGATGTTGAACATCTTTTTGTGTACTTGTTGGCCACTTGTACATCTTCCCTGGAGCTTTATCTACCCAGCTCTTACCCATTTTAAAAAATGTGGTTCTTTTTACCACTGAGTTATATGAATTACTCTTATTATTCCTCTTAAGTGTGTGTATCTGACATTTTTCTGTTCCTTAATACCCATCCTATTGAGTAGCTAAGAAAAGGAAAGAAAAAGGAAATGAATCTATTTTGCTATTACTTAGCAGTTCTTGTAAAGTTCAATAAAGGAAGTTGGACTTGGAAGCTTACAGGATGTTTGGTTATTAGTAATTTCCCTTTTATCTGACACTGATTTCACCAACAAGGGGGAAGAAACAAATATCGGTTGTGTACCAGGTACTTTATAGGAAAGCATTACCACAAACCACGTTATTAATCTTCTCTACAACTTTGAGTGGTAGGTATTGTCTACTCTTGCAGATGAGACAACTGAAGTTCAGAGAGGTTAAATAACTTATCCAAGATCACTCAACTGGTAACTAACAAACATGGGATTCAAATTCAGGTTTGTCTAACTTCAAAGGATAAGCCTTTCTCACAGCCCCTCTTAGAACACCGATTGTAGACCTTTCAATCATAATAATTACTCATAATTACCTTGAAAGTAGTTTTTTGGCTAAGAATGTGCTATCTAAAAGGATCTCCTAATGCACTATCATTAGGATACGTGATAGATTTTGTCTATGGTCTTGACACCATTGAGAAACAGGAGCTAACAGGCCATAATAGAAACTCCTATCAAACATCCCTGGGGAAATGGACACGCTCCCTGAAGGTTATCATGCTGTCTTCTGCACCATTTCTTCTAGAGTCCCCAGGAACAAGTCTGTCGGCTGCACTTGGTGGCCGATATCACCACTTCTCACCATTCCCTTTCCAGGTTTCTGCTCCACTGAAGAATCTCTTCAGCCTGTTCACTGAATGATTCACTCTCTCATGCCTATTCCTTGAGTAGAACCTCACTTCCTACCCCTCAGACTCCCCACACCCATCTCTAAACAAATAGAAAATTCTCCTTAGGGGCGCCTGGGTGGCTCAGTCATTAAGTGTCTGCCTTTGGCTCAGGTCATGTTCCCAGGGTCCTGGGATCAAGCCCTGCATCGGGCTCCCTGCTCAGCGGGAGGCCTGCTTCTCCCTCTCCCAGTCCCCCTGCTTGAGTTCCCTCTCTCACTGTCTCTCTCTGTCAAATAAATAAAGTCTTTAAAAAAAAAAAAAAGAAAGAAAATTCTCCTTAGCCATTTTCTAAGCATTCTCATTAACAAGTGCAGGAAATTGGAATAAAATATGAGATAAAAATTACAAAAAACATAATCTGTGTTTACCCCAGTGACCCATAAATTAGAGTGTTTTCTTAAGTCTTTGGCTTCAAACTAGGGTTTTTGTCATCCTTGAGAGCCTTCATAACAAGCAACTTGATTTGGTCTTCAAGGCCCTCTCTAATCTGGTCACAAATCTACTTTTCCAGCCTTTCCCATTGCCGTATGGTTGTCCCTGCATGTCAGTGAAACCGAGTAGCATTTATCATTGGAATATATCCCCAAAGACTGCTTATACTGTTCTCTCTGCCCAGAACACCATGCACTTCCCCATTTCTCAAGTTCTATTTGTTGAGGCCCATTTCAAAACCAGCTCTTCCATAAAACCTTTCTTGTGGTAGCAAGAAATGTTTACAGTCAAGCATCTCCTGTCCTTCTAGACTAGAGGTAGAAATCAGAATAATTAGAAGTTGAGAGATGAGGTTTTTCCCTGTTTCTACCTCTGTGTAACTATAGAAAAGTCATGTCTTTCAGGCCTGTTTCCTCATTTCTCAACTGTTCCACTCAGGAAAAAATGAGTACACTCCCTTCTTTTAGACCCCAGTAACTCTTTGTCCTCCTTGTTGTTACCTGTATGCTCTGACTGCATTGTAATTCTTTGTTTTCTTATATTTATTTCTGTAGTAGATCAGAAGCTTGGTGGAGAGTGCCTCTGTCTGACCATTAATGAATATGCATCTAGCACTCTGCGTAAATTTGGTGCATGGTAGCTGCCCATTAATACTCATTAAATGCCTATTTACTTATTCTTGTACTCCCTACAGGGCCTATTTAAAACATCAAGACTGAGCACTCAGTGAAATTGTTGAGTTGACAACCTTGCTCTATTGCTTTCTGCCTCTTTTCTTTGGACTGGTATTCCTGAGAACTTGGGATTTATTTTTTATTCATCTCCCATATTCATAGAAGAAGCTGCATTCTAGCATTTTTTTTTTTTTTTAGAAAGCACAGGGTGAGGTAAAAGTGAACATCTGTATTCTTAGGATCTTTTTGAGTGAGCGAAGGACTCTAATAAGATTATTGTCTCAAGAAGAACATCTCATAGTAAAATAATTTGGGGCCCAGTTCAGGACATTCTTGGGGAAAACAGTTCCTTTATTGACCTGGAAAATTCATTTATTTGGAATATTGTAGTGTAGAGAGAAAAGAAGAATATAAATTATTTCCAACCCTTGTCTTTTAGAGATTCAGACTGAGATATTTATGGAAGAAATGTTTATGATATCTGGGATTTACATCAAAACAATGGAGGGGTGTTTTTAGTGGGTGACAGAATAGATTGGCCACAGGTTGGTAATAGCTGAATCTGCAGAATGGGTACACAAAGGTTATTTACTCTATTCTGTTACTTTTGTATTTATTTAAAAATCTTTCCAGTAATGACTTAGAATTTTTATTTATTTATTTTTTAAAGATTTTATTTATTTATTTGACAGAGAGAGACACAGCGAGAGGGGGAACACAAGCAGAGGGAGTGGGAGAGGGAGAAGCAGGCTTCCCGCTGAGCAGGGAGCCCGATGGGGGGCTTGAACCCAGTACCCTGGGATCATGGCCTGAGCCGAAGGCAGACGCTTAACAACTGAGCCACCCAGGCATCCCATGACTTAGAATTTTTAGCCACATAGCATAGACTTTGGAATCAAGCAGGCCTGGATTTAAGACTGGCTCTGTTACTTGCTAGCGGTGTAAACTTGGACAAGCCTAACTTCTCTGACTTTGCCTGTGTCCCCCCTTGAAACAGATACAACTTTTCAGGGTTCTTTTGAGGTTTCAAATACACAATACACCCATGTATGCATATACATATCTTTATATCTGCAATAGCTAAGTTCTAGCCTAATCAATCCATGAAAACAAACCAAGTTGGTCATATTTAGAGAAAAGACAAATCTTAGTTCTGTTTCACCACTTGCTGCTGAATAAGAAGAACTTTCATCTCCATGTGGTCCTTTCTCAACATTTCCAAGCATCTCTAGGGGCATATACTGCTATCTCCTAATGTCCTTCAGGCCCCACCAACTAGTGGGTCCCAGGAAAGGACACCTAACCTCCCCAGAGATTTGGGGAAAAGAAGCTGGTTTCACCACTCATATCTTTGCAGTCCTCTTTGTTCATGATCCCTACTGCCCACAGGCCCTCCATGCTGACCTCCTTGGAGCTCTGTGTCTGATCACCTAGTGATCTTCTCTCCCTGACTGGTAGAGAGAGGACTCTCCATTCTTGTCTCAGGACTTTAGAGTGAGGTCCTACTGTGGTGTTGGGTGGACTGCTTGTGATGGGATTGTTAAAATTACCCTCTCAGTTAGTTTCAAGGCACATAAATCATCCAGAAGGCTGGGAGGCACAGTAGTCCTAAGTAGCAGCGTCCCGCTGCCTCCACTACTGAGGCTCCCTTCAGGAGCTTGGCCTGGCGGTCTGGTTAGCCCGACTTCCTCAACTCTTCATCACTCTTGGCAGTTTCCCTCCAGGGCCCAGCTGTCTCTCCTGACAATCTGTCTTCTTCTCCTTAGTCATTGCTCCCACCATGGAGTCTGAACAGCAGCCCAAGTGCCAAACTGGACATGTGCTTACGTGCCTGGGTGTGTCCCCAAATACTCCAAGAATTAAGGAGCTTCGTGAAAATTCTATGTCCATGAAACTGATTCTTCTCTCTACCTATTTCAGTCTCAGATCGGACCCCACCAAGACACTTTATAGTGTGTATGCAAAGTTCCTGATTCCTAGTAAACACTCCGAAAATAGCAGCTGTGACTGTCCCCCAGAATCAGAATGATCAGCAGTGTGAAGCTCAGAAGATACCTTGTTATGAGCATTATGTAGTGTGTAGACTTGTCAAATCACTATCTTTTATACCTGAAACCAATATAACATTGCATGTCAACTACACATCGATTAAAAAAGAAAGGATGGGGGTGCCTTGGTGGCTCAGTTGGTTAGGTGTCCAACTCTTGACCTTAGCTCAGGTCTTGATCTCAGGGTGGTGAGTTCAAGCCCCATGTTGGGCTCCACATGGGCATGGTGCCTACTTAAAAAAAAAGAAGAAGAAGAAAGATACCTTGTTACAGTCAGAAGATACGAAAATGAATTTCTCTGTTTTTACTTTGGCTGTTGAAAAAAAATAATTAAGTGTATTGCCATGCCTTTGAGCTGTCCTTCATGTTATTACATGTTTTTGTCTAAGATACACTATCACTAAAAGGAGTGGTTTATGAGACAAAGGACAGAATCAATTTTGAAATATCTCAGAAGACTTTCTGGCCATTGTCCTGTTCTCTCAGGCTGTGTGTGGTGCAGCATTAATAACCTTGGAGAATAAATAACATTGCCAGTTGCAAAATTGGGACATGTAGAAGTTGACTGATAGCTGCACTACAGATGAACCTCAGAGTGGTGGGTGTGTCCTGTAGATCTGAGGGTGTGGTGTCCTTTTAGTTACAAATTAAAAAAAAAAAAAAACTTGTGAGGAAATTTACTTTTGTTTAAGGTTACAGTAGTTGTGATCTTTAGGCATTCAATTTTACATTCTTTCTCTTTTTAGAACATGGAAACTGGCACTGAGTCAAGGGCATTTTTTTTTTTAAGTTAGAATGAAATAAGACCATATGGGCTTTTTTCAGTTTTTTTCCCTCAGAAAATCCTATTAATTTATTTGAGTAGCACCAATCATCTACAATAGATCTATTAGCAAAAATTACATTGGTAACGTGATTGTAGCATAGTGGAAGGGTTTCTGCTCATAAAATCTACAGATGAAGAAACATTTCATCTAAAAGAGCAAAAATAACGTGACCCTGGGAAATTATCTAAGCCAATAATTACCCTTACTAATATCTTAAAAACTATATCTTATTATTCTTTAACTTTTTCTACCTAAATATTGAAATAATACTGGTGTGCACGTGTGTATGTCCGTGCGTGCATGCACACACGCATGTGGGGCCTGTGTTTGCTGACCCAGCCCATGCGAGAATATGTCTCATTTTGTTCCATGAGTACCTTGGTGACCCCACCCTACAGCAGATGCTGTCAAAAGCAAATGGGCTGGACCACAGATTTTCATGTAAATGTTATGCAGGTTGATATTTGAGTGGCTTGGACAGGAAGAATACTCTTCCTGCTCTGTGCTATTGACATGTGTTAGACTCATTGACTTGAGCCAATCTTCTACATGTAAGTAAGTCTGTCATCTGAACTCTCTTTTTCTTGCTTTTAGTCAATTTCTTAACTTTGCTTGGTTTTAAAATATAGCCAGCAGGTTATCTTTTTCATGATCTGCCCAGGTCTTTATAGTTGTTGTGTGGGGTTTAGGCTTTCTTATGGGTCTAGGATGCTGGTTTGAATAGTGAGGACTTTTGATGCTGGGGAAAAAAAGAACACAATTGTGGAAAATTTTTGCTGAGTTATCTCCCACCCCCACTCCATCTGCACAGACACCCTGAGGAGTTATATTTACAATTTCATTAACTATAGTTCTAAATTTGAAAAAAGAAAACTTCTTTTGTCTAGCTATACTTGTAAGAAGGGAAAAATGCTGTTAGGTCAAATTTGTGAAAATCTGGGATTGAGATATGTTGTATATTGGGGTGTTTTCTGATCAGTGGGATTTATAGAGACTAATGAATTGGAAGTAATATCCAATTGCTTACCTCGCAACTATTCCAGAACAATATAGCAATGTATGACTACTAAATATATGACATTTCTCCAAAACTACAGAATTATTACTTATTTAATCCATAAATATTTTATATTTATCAAAAAGCTTCTCACTAAAATGTTTCATATATAAGGTATTGAACAGAAGGGCTTATACAGAACATTACAGCAAATGAGACTAATTTGTAATATCATGGAGGTAAACTGTATTTCTGCTGTATTATTTTGACTTTAAATGAGACTTTTTTTTAAAAAAAAGTCTTTTTCAGACAAAATTAGCTCTTTAGTTAGTGCAATATTACTATTATATATGTATTAATTATAGTACAGTAATAAGTGTCATTTCAAGCCATATATAATCAAAATTTTATATGTTATGGGGTATTAAGTGGGCCTGATTTTTAAATTATTATTATTATTTTTTTAAAGATTTTATTTATTTGAGAGAGAGAGAGAGCATGAGAGGGGGAGGGTCAGAGGGAGAAGCAGACTCCCTGCTGAGCAGGGAGCCCGATGCGGGACTCGATCCTGGGACTCCAGGATCATGACCTGAGCCGAAGGCAGTCGCTTAACCAACTGAGCCACCCAGGCGCCCTGATTTTTAAATTATTATTAAGGAATGAATCCTTGTTGACTTTTATGAAGTATGATACTTGATGAAACTGAAGGATATTTAATATTTTCCTTTTTTATAGCTTCATTTCTTACATATATATTGGAATATAGTTAAATAAACATATAATAATTACTAATACATTCTATTAAATCTTTTAATGATAGGGCTATCATCATTTACCTGTAAGTTATAAGTTACAATTTCTCTTCAAAATGTAATTCAAATATTACCCTACTCTGTTTTGTGCATATTACTTTCCTCTGTGGAATGCTGCCTATAATTTTTTATTTGTTTTTTTATTTGTCTTCCTGACTGGCCTACAAACCCCTCTGGGACAAGGACTGTAGTTTTGTGTGTCTTCAGCTTCTGTCACTGCTCCTGGGACAAAGTGGGCCTTTGATGAAAGTTGTACAATAAAATCAAGCTGATGTCATGACGGGCTTCAAGCACACATGGTCTGACCCAAAGGCATTTAAAGCAGAGACAAAATAAAACAGAGAAGATTGCCTAACATTGATATGTAGGAAGATTAGGTATAAATTCTTGCTTTGCAAGTTTGTGAATTCTTCTAAACATTTGAGATGAACATTTTAAACGTTTATGTTTAAATCATCTACCAGTGTGTAAGACAGTAATTGGGAAGTCTGTGCCTCACCAACAGCCTGGGTTAGGGTATCTCAGAGGCAGTTCTGTTTATAGTGGAGAGGACACTGTATTTAGTTTGAACTGGGTTTGAAGGCTGACACCACTATTCAGAATACTCCCGGGATATTAGTTTATTCACTGGCTTTACTTTCTTTACCTGAAATAAGTAAATATTTTCTTGTTAAAACCCACTTCCTAAGGTTGTTGGGAGAATTAAATGGGATGATATATAAAAGGGCTTCTGTACATTTTAAGTGCTGTCATTATATTGCATAACTATGTATTCTGCAAACTGTTACTAAACCCATACCTTTCTGTGACAATAGTCAATATTGTCTGGGGTAGATTCTAAATACTGTTTGTGATCTACAATGTCCCTCCATTGAAACCTTTTGTTAGGCCGTGGCTGTTAATATGTTCTCTCCTTGATTATAGAACACGTAAATGTCTTCATCTTTTCATTGTTTGTGCAGGTTTTTGATATGTTCAGTTGGTTTCAATTTTCAATATTAAATTTAATTCCTACGTAAACCAAATAATAATGAAAATATATGTATTAGAAAAACATATTATTAAAGAGTAACCCATGTTCCCGCTGTATTATTTGAGAGTAAGTGAGCTAATCAACCCTAATGTCCTAAAGTTCCCCCTAAATTAGGAACTCCTGATCAAGATTAAGAAGTTCAAATAAAACTTTCAAACACTTGCCCTGGCAGGCTGGAACCACAGTTTTGTTAAGCTCTGTTTGAGCACCAAGTAATAGGTGCTGACGTAGATATAATCCCTCAGATCTTTGAGAATGGGATTAAGTTTAAAAGGTATTATTTGTCTAGCTAGAAAGTTGGAAACCATTTTTAAATCACCAGGTCAAAAGTTTTAGGTTGAATAATATTTCCATAAATAGAAATGTTGTGTTATGCCCACATAGAATGTTCTGTTTAAAGACAACTTGACTTAAGTTCATGAAATAAACTCTATCTGCCCTTTAAGTTTAGAATTTGTTTTGCCCAAGAATTTATTAGGTATTCTTCAAATATTGGACTTGTAAGTATATTTAAAATTGGTTTTTTTTTGCAAGTACAACTTGGAGAAAGTATGTTTGTCAATCTGCCCTATAGAATCCCAGTCCCATATCCTCTCTAAAAGAGCAAAGTAAATATGGGTTCATTTAAAATTGTATGAAAATGTTTGCTTAAAACAACCTCTCTGGAATGGAAAATGTCAAATTGTTGAACTTGTTTTTCCCTTTTTTTTTTTCTTTAGGAGAATGGTGTTGACTGCTTGTATTCTGAGAGCCTGCCACAGTCCAGGTTTGTTTGTTTGTTTGTGTATATGAATTTGAATGTATATTTGGTTAATTTTTAAGGAACTCTTTGGACCTGACACTCCAAAATATTTCCTCTACTCTCTTGACAGGGAATGTTCCACACTATCATCTCCTGGACACACTTCGTCCACAGAGAGTACTGTAACTTCAAGTGGTGAGTGAACTTGGAAAATATATAAAAATAGAGGATTAGTATTATAACTATAAGCTTGGTTTCTGTGGCCTGCTGAGGTGAGTGCAAATGAAAAGAACATAGGCAAATAATTTTTTTTGCATAGTGTTCATGCTGTTAGTTTCTTCCTGTTGATAGATTCTGGGTCAGAAATTTTGAATATGGCTTCTGGTGACCCGGACTGTAAATCACTCTGTGAGAAAGAGGGAGATACAAGATCAGCTTCTGCTATGATAAAGATCACAGGTAAGCTATTGAAGTATTCAAATATAGTTTCCATTCCAAAGCAGTAAGCAAACCTGTAAGCTACTGGAGCAACTATCCTCATAGTTCAGTAATATTGTTTTATTAAAAAAAGCTTGAAGATATAGTCTGGGGAAAAGAAGTCCAAGAGGTAATCATGGCCTTCATATATGATAATGTTGCCATTTTTTCCCCCAGTTCTATAGAAAGAACAAAAATTACAATATATTTTAATAGGACTTAAATATTTCCTAATGGCAAAGATTGACTGGATACAACTGGGTCTCAACTGTGGCATAGATGTAGAATCACCTGCTTAGGAAATTCTCAGAATCTTGGGGTGCCTGGGTGCCTCAGTGGGTTAAGTGTCCGGCTCTTGATTTTGTCTCAGGAAATGATCTCAGGGTTGTGAGATCAAGCCCTGCATCAGGTTCCGCCTTAAGCATGGAGCCTGCTTAAGATTTTCTCTCTCCTTTCCTCCACTCCCTCCGCCTTTCTGCCCTTCCGCTTGTGCCCATGCGCATGCTTTCTCTTAAAAAAAATAATTCTCAGAATCCTAATTAGAATCTGTTTGGTTAAAAGGATGGACCAATTCGTGATGGTCCACTCAGGAGGCAAAAGAATTAACAGATAATATGTTACATCTTTTTTTTGCTACTTGAGTCTGAAAACAAGGTAGTTATTCTCAACCATTCCCAGTGAGACATCACTACAGCTGACGCTCACGGGAAGCACATAGGCTCCCGTTCCCACCAAAAAAAAAAAAAAAAAAAAAATCAGTCAAGGAAAATTCATTCTATTGTTTAAACTGAACAGTTAAGTTGAGATATAGATGCTAAACTAAAGGAGTTGTAAAATTGTAGAAATGGAATCCATTCTTTATTTTAATGGAAGAATATCTTCATACTTTACCTCAGTCTGAATAAGAGAAATTTTAATTAGAACTACACCAAGATATCATTTTTCACCAGTCATGTAGACAAAGATGCAAAATTTTGATTACACTCTGTTGGTTAGCTTGTAGGAGAAAAAAAGAAATCTCATACGTTTCTGTAGGGAATGTAAATTATTATAATTAATATGGAGGGGAATTTGCCAATATTCACCAAAATGTTAAATATACATATCCTGTGATAAAACAATTTAGCTTCTGGGAATTTATCCTATAGATCTAAGTACTCACGTGACTTGTAGAAGTTTCTTTACTACAGTATTTTCTGTAATAACAAAATGTTGAAGACAAGTTAATTATCAAAAGAAGCCTAGATAATATATATTGGCATCTCCATGTAATGGAATACTAATATACATCCGTAAAATGTATATAAGGAAACTTTCTTAGAAGGATATCAAAGCATTATTGTCTCTCAAAAAAACCCAAATACAAAACATTATGTATTGCATATAAAATTCTGTGGGAGAATAAAAAGAATAGGAAGACGTTTTTATGTATGCCTAATATATCTCTGAAAGGCTAGACGAAAATTAAATAACATCGTCTGTGGGGAGGAGAAGTAAATTTCTTATAGGCATGTATGGGAGGGAAAATTTCTACCGAAAAATATTTTACACTTTAAAATTTATGGACCATATGAATCTATTATCTGTCTTAAAAGTTAACAAAAAAATTAAAATTTTCATTAGGAAAAGACGTTTTATCTCTGAAGAAAGTGGTCACCATTTTGTTCTTATTTCCATATAAATTTGAAACACATAATACATACTTTATTTTTTTCTTAAAAAGAAACAAAACCTATTTATAGCTGCTGACCTTTGTGCCTGCACTGAACTAAATTCAAGACAATGGACCATGTAAAGAGGAAAATCATTATCAAGTACATTACAGTACAAATAAAGTACACAAAAATAAAGGGAAATTACCAAGAGGAATGGCATAAATTAAAAGTACTTTTGTTTCGCCCCGCATCGGGCTCCCCGCTCGACGGGAAGCCTGCTTCCCCCTCTCCCGCTCCCCCTGCTTGTGTTCCCTCTCTCACTCTGTCTCTCTCTGTCAAATAAATAAATAAAATCTTTAAAAAAAAAAAAAAGTACTTTTGTTTCTTAGTTTGATGACTTTTTTTTTTTTAGAAAGATACCATGTTTTGAAAGGATATCAAACTTGGTTATCAGTCTTACATCTCTAAAAAAGCCTGTTTGTCAAGCTGATTGTTCATTCTTCCTTCATCCAGTTTCTGTAAATTTAGTAGTAATGTGTTTGATTTAAAAAAAGGCAGCAGCCTTAATAAAGATTTTAAAACTATTACTTGAAGGCCATTTATACAGATACTCATTTCTATTAAGAAATCTTATATGGAGATGAACCATGAGAGACGATGGACTCTGAAAAACAAACTGAGGGTTCTAGAGGGGAGGGGGGTGGGGGGGATGGGTTAGCCTGGTGAAAACAAACTGAGGGTTCTAGAGGGAGGGGGTGGGGGGATGGGTTGGCCTGGTGGTGGGTATTGAGGAGGGCACATTCTGCATGGAGCACTGGGTGTTATGCACACACAACGAATCATGGAACACTTCATCTAAAACTAATGATGTAATGTATGGGGATTAACATAAGAATAAAAAAAAAAAAGGCACACACACAAAAAAAGAAATCTTATATGGCTAGCTTCCTTGGGAGACTTACCTGCTCTAGTCCTGATTTTTAATCAGTGGGCACATTTAAAGTTTTTTGATATATAATTTGACTCACTTGTTAAGGTCTTTGACACTTACTAGTCTGCTCATATTGCCACCCTCACTATTTCTTCCTCTCTTACTTGTTACTGCTCAGGCAACTATTTGGTGTGTTCCCTTTTTCTCATAGGCCGAAGTCCAGCTCCTGAGAATATCGTACTCCAAGGCTCTGTGAGTGAGGACAAAACCATGTTAAATCTGGTAAGGAAATATACATATGTTAACAGTAAAGGTAATGATATATTACAGTGGTATAACTGTCCCTTTAAGTTTGCAAAATACTCTTAAAAGCACTGTCTCATCCTCTCAAAATATTATGAAGTTAAGAGAATTTAATTACTCCAGTGTCTTACAGATGAGGAAGTAGGTGCCAAAGAGTCCTTGTGACTTGTTCAAAGTCACACAATAGAGTCAGAGCTAGGACCTCCTGACTCCACATTGGTTTTTTGTCCATTCATTCATTCATATTCATCAAAGATCTACTGGAAACAAGCTCAGTATCTATCAATAGAGGACTTTTAAGTAAACAAATGTATTAATAAATAAGGTTAAATAAAACAGTAATATTTACCTTAAAGATATGTTCTAACTAAGAGAACATGTTCTAATTAAGGGAAGAAACATACAGTTACTCAGTAATATATAATTACTCAGTGTGGCTAGGGATATAAAAGAAAAATGTTTGGGTTAAGAGGCCAGACAAGTGTCATGGAGGAGGTACTTTGTGAATGGTATCAAATGCTATCCAGGCACCTGGAACACTGCTATAAAACATTATTTAAATGTTTATAGAAAAAGTTAAGTTCCTTTCCCTAAAGAGAAGGTTCATTGTCACTAGTATGAATTTATAATTCTTGAGGAGTAACTTGTAGACTATGGATCCCATTCCATGTTTCTTCAAGGGTCTTGTTTATATATTAGTCCCTCTCTGTTAAAAGAGATTATTATTATTATTATTATTAGCAGTGTGTGTGTGTGTATGTGTGTGTGTATTGTTTTCCCCTCAGTATATAAATATTGCTTTAGTTAGGCCCATTTGGTTTTAAGAAACAGAGACTCATGAAAGCTAACTCAAGTTAAGAGATGGTTGTGGCATAGATATATTTGAGGCAATAGGGTAAACAAAAATTTTATAGTATTCTAGTCTGAGCGGAGTGGAATGATTGGGTATGTGATTTGGAATCGTCCTTTGTAGTGTAAAGTATATAGAGAGTGCAGTGTTAGCTAACGAGCATGTTGAAAGTGGTTGCTCCTTATAAAAAATAGAGGAATATTTGAGTCCTCTAATCTTTCATGGTAGTCTTCCGAGAAAAAGAATTTTTTCTCATCTCAAAACAAGATAGAAATAAACTTAAAAATAATTGGTTAGAAAACATAGTAATGGAGAATGGGGTACTGGTTAGGATACTATTGTAACAATTCAGGCAAGAGATGAAGATAGTATGAATTTAGTGTGGATGGAGAAGAGAAGAGTAATTTGGGAGAGATTTAAGGGACAGAATTTATGGTACATGGTGACTGATAACCAGGATGGGGGTTGGGGATGCATGGGAAAACGTAAAAACTTAGGCTTATGGCTTATCCTACCGAATGAATAGACTATTATGAGAATAGGGAGGAAGTAAGAAGAATTTGGGGGTAAAATAAGATTAATTTAAGTCAAGTTTCAGGTTGATATGAGACATCAGTACTCTGAAAGATTATATACACAGCTGCATACCTATATTCATAAACTAATTCCTAGGACTTTTAGAGCAGACACACATTTGTGAGCTATCAGCAAAAAACCAAGTATGTGAATAAGATTTCCCAAGGACTCTGGCAGGCAGGAAGAGAGCACTGAGAATAATGGACTCTTGTTGATTCCATTATCTAACAAAAGAAGGCAATGGCAGAGGAAACTCAGAAGGAGCTACTATAGCAATGGGAGGACATCAGGAGATGAAAACCAAAGAAAGAAAAATCTTCAAGGAGGAGAGGACTATAGATCATTTTAGATGCTACAGTGAAGCCAAATAAGATAAAGACTGGAATTTTTCCATTGAATTTGGCAATAGAGGGTTCACTGATAACTGGGGAGGGAGGTTTTCTTGGAGTATTAGGTACAGAGACAGAAGAGAGCTGAAAAACTGGAAACAGCAATTATGGACAATTCTCCCCAGAAGAAGCATGACCATAACAGATAGGATTAGAAGAAGATGCCGTATCTAGAAGAGGTCATGGGGTTGAGGGAGGATTCAGAAAACTTAAGAATATTTAAATGTTGATAAGAATGATCCAGTGCTTTACCTGTATTATTGCATTTGTTACATTTTATCAAAATCTTAGCTTCAATTCTCTAAAAATTACATGACATGGTATCAATGGCTCTACCTAGGAAATTTGTCCTGGACTTTTATTTTTCGGGGAAAATTTCTGAGAATGTTGAATAATTATCACCATAAAATTTTATACCTGTTGCTTTCTCATTAGATTTTTCTCAGGCAGTATAGTACAACCCTCTTACCATTGGTAATTCTTGTTGTATAGATATATTTGTAAGATAGTTGGTCAGTGACCTTAAAATGTATTTATATGGAGTAAAAGCCTAACATAACATAGTCCTACCTGCAATTTTTGCCACAAGTTCCCCCAGAGCCCATCTAGGAAGCTACATGTGATATCCTAGATCACCCCTACCTCTTTATCGATCCAGTCCTCCCACTCCATCAAGCTCCAGCATGTTCCTTGTCTGTAAAGACTTTCCATGCTTCTCAAGCCATGGTGTCTCTCCCCTCCCTTTGTAGAGCACTTATTTATTCACATCTCATTTATTTGGCAATCAATCCTGGTTTGCCTTATGGTAACTTGTATCACATTTATAGCTGTTCATATGTTTCTGTCTTTTGTACCTCAACTAGATTGGAAACCCCCTTAGAGCCAATCCTGTTTTCTTTTTAACCTCTAGTTCAGTTCTTTGAATACCACAGTGTTTTTGATAGAGTAGGGTTAGGAGAGGACAGGAAGTTGGGAAATGACTGGTTATGAAGGATTTCCACTCTATGTACAGCAATAAAATCTCTTTATGATTTTAGGAAGCAAAAGAAGAACCAGAAACAATAGGTGAGCATAGAAAAGAATGTGCTGCAGGAGGTAAGGAATGTTCTCTTCCAACTCCCATGTGAACTTTTGTTCCTGCTTATATTTTTATGGGTGAAATCTTTCTGAGTAAAGATATGGTACCTATAATTATGCATCTCTAGCTAAAATCAGCCAATAAAACTGATTATTGCTTCAATTTGTATCATTTTTGAAAAACCACATTTATGTTGCATTAACTATTAAGCCCCAAAGGACTTGTAATAACTACTACGTTATTGTGAACAAAGAACCATGCCAATGTTGGTAGTAAATTCAAGCTCTACTTTGAGATTTTTTTTTATTATCCTGTCCAAAAGTAAATAAGATAGTATTTAAAGAATAAGTGCTAATATACTTCCCTCCCCATTTCACCTCCACTAGGATGGAGTAATGGATAGAGTTGAGACTTGGAAGTCACACAGACTATATTGGGTGACTCTCTGACTAGCTTTGACTTCAGAAGTTTATTTAACCTGTCAACTTCCTCATCTGCAAAACGGAAACGAGTTAAAAAAATTAACCTTTATTGATAATATATCATATGCTAAGTTCTAGACTAAGTTATTATTTTTTTAAGATTTTATTTATTCATTTGACACACACAGAGAAGGAACACAAGCAGGGGGAGTGGTAGAGGAAGAAGCAGGCTCCCCGCTGAGCAGGGAACCCAACGAGGGGCTTGATCCCAGGACCCTGGGACCATGACCTGAGCGGAAGGCAGATGCTTAACCGCTGCTTAGTCTAGGTGCCCCTAGACTAAGTTATGTGTATAGTTTCATTCAGTTCCCCCAAATACCTATGTATGATAGGTAAATTGCAATTCAGTTTCCTAACCCATGGACTGTAGATGATAACAGTACTTACCACAGGTTCACTCTGAGGATTGAACAAATTAGGTATAAAGCAGTTAGAAGAATGCTTGGCAAAGTTCTCTAAAAGCTACCACAGAAAAATAATATCATCCTTATTTTGTAGATGGTTTGATGAAGTTGTGACTTGTTCCAGGTCACAAAGCTATAAGGGTCAAAGCTAGGACTTAAACCAGGTTTTTTCAACTCTAATATTCTTAATAACTAATATATTGTCCTGTTTGTGAAGTTTTCACAAAGAGTATCATTGATATGTATAAAGAGCCCTGTTTGGGGACTGGCATATAGTAAACTTGTGACAAATGAGTGATACCATGTTTACTGTTGCTGTTATTACACTGTACTATTACTATTACTACTGTAACTGCAATGATCCCTCCTCCTTCTGGGACTGCCATTAAAGCCTTGGTCTGAAGAAGGACTAGGGGAACGGAGGGAGGTATGCATTTAGCCCTGGGATCAAGGTAAATAAACATTCAAATGCAAAGAGAGCGATTGGGTTCTTCTTGGACTTTGAGTTTTCTTCAGCTTTCAGACTATTCACATGCTGACATGTGAGCCAATGATTTTAATGTCACTGTGATCCCAATAGCATAGCGTAACATTATCTTCTATTGAAGCAAATGCATTATTATTTTTTTAAGATTTTATTTATTTATTTGAGAAAGAACCAGAGAGACAGCAGAAGCAGGGGGAGCAGCAGAGGGAGAGGGAGAAGCAGGCTCCCTGCTTGGCAGGGAGCCTGATGCGGGGCTCGATCCCAGGACCCTGAGATCATGACCTGAGCCGAAGGCAGACGCTTAACGACTGAGCCACCCAGGTGCCCCTGCACTGTAAAATTCTTTTTTTTTTAAATTTATTTATTTGACATAGAGAGACACAGCAAGAGAGGGAACACAAGCAGGGGGAGCGGGAGAGGGAGAATTAGGCTTCCCACGGAGCAGGGAGCCCGATGCGGGGCTCCATCCCAGGACCCTGGGATCATGACCAGAGCTGAAGGCAGACGCTTCATGACTGAGCCACCCAGGCGCTCCGAAGCAAATGCTATTATTAACTGGCTATTATTTCAGACATACTTCAATGAAGTGCCTTTGTGTAGTGGAGAGAGGGCATTTGATCAAATGTGCCTTCAGTTCGGAACCTTTGTAACCCAATACTATTTTATTGTCTTTTGATAGACACTGCTCTTTCCTCCTGTCCTGTAACCACTGTGAAATCCGTTAACTTTAGACAAAGTGAAAGGTAAGTTCTTCACATGGCATGCTCACAGTTCTTGCTTTTCTGCTGAATTATGTTGGAATAAATTTTTTTGTCTTATCCTACAGCACGTCTGCTAATGAGAAGGAGGTGGAGGTGAGTTTTTTCCCTTTAAGTTAAAAAAAAAAAGTGTTTCTGATTCCCTTGTCTATCATCACTTCATACTTTTGCACAAGCTGTGGGTATGTTTGGTGTCTGGCTGGCTTGGCAGCGACTAAGTACAGGTAAAGCGGATGCATGCCAGCATTATGTTGCTGGGAGGAAAAAGAAATCGCTCAGCATAATCTGGTATTAAACTGAAATATTTCACTATGACCGATTTTCTCCCCCTCACCCGCACATTATTTTGACAACAGGCTGAATTTCTCAGATTATCTTTGGGATTTAAGTGTGACTGGTTCACCTTGGAGAAAAGAGTGAAGCTTGAAGAAAGATCACGAGACTTGGCAGAAGAAAATTTGAAGAAAGAAATCACTAACTGTTTAAAGCTGTTAGAGGTGAGAATCCTAACAGCTGGGAACTACACATTTGATGATCATATTGTTAATAATGTTTTCAAAATTAGATACAAGTTTACTTGTGTGACTAAAATCAACACCAGGTACCAAGCCCTGCCTGACTCAAATGTAAATTAATAGGAAGTAAGAATTCAGGATCAGGCTAAAATAAAAGATTCACTAATAAAACAAATGCCTTTTGAAGGCATTGTGAGTCACCTGCCTTCTCTGGACATTCAAATAGGTTTCAGGCAGAAGAGTCATCATGCAGGAAACTGAGCAATAGGAAATAATATCAATTTTAAGCTTCAAAGAAGAGAATCAAAAGACTATTTCCATTTAATTAACTGAAAAAAGAGAATGGTGATTGATTTTAGTCTTCTCAGGTGATGGGCAAGCCCTCTCTAGGTACATAGGTAACAACTACTATTTTTCCATTTCGTGAAATCTCCATAAATATAAAGATGGGTTGGAAAATTAAGAGGGTTATTTTTGGAAAAAAAAATAAAACTTGAGAAACCATATTCTTTTTTTTTATTGTCGTAAAAAACACATAACATCTAATTTACCATATTAACCATCTTAAGTGTACAGTTCAGTAGTGTTAAGTATGTTCACATTGTTGTAAAACAGATCTCTGGGACTTTTCCATCTTGCATACTGAAACTCTGTACCCATTAAACAAGCCCCCTTTTCTCCTCCTCTCAGCCCCCGGTCACCATTTTACTTTCTATTTCTATGAATCTGACTACTTCAAATACCTCATATAAGTAAAATCATACAGCATTTGTCTGCACTGAGCAATCTCACAACCCTGAGATCACGACCTGAGCTGAAACCAAGAGTTAGATGCTTAACTGACTGTGCCACCCAGGAACCCCTACTTTTCCTCTTTTAAATGATATACAAAATTTATGGTGTTTTAGACTTGGGCAAGTCTTAGAAATTTGCTCATGGTCACACAGCTAATAAGCAGTGGCTTGTTTGCTTCCAAAACTGCTGTCCTCTTAATTCTGTCTCCACCCTAGTGGGATGGATGGTTCTCCATCAGGAAGGCCATCATCGTGGATCAAAGACACAGGTTTGAAAGAAATATTCATAAGGCAGTGAAGGCATACCCATCTAGCCAGCTCAATAATGCTTTGTCATCAATGGAAGAGCAAGTAGCGTAGTCAGAGCCATATCTAAGTCTAGTATGTTTTCACTACTTTTATTAAAAGTTCAAACCGGGGTGCCTGGGTGGCTTAGTCAGTTGAGCGTCTGCCTGCAGCTCAGGTCATGATCTTAGGGTCCTGGGATCGAGCCCCACGTCGGGCTCTCAGCTCAGCTGGGAGTCTGCTTCTCCCTCTCCCTCTCCCTCTCCTTCTGCTCTCTCTCTCTCTCTCAAATAAATAAAATCTTAAAAAAAAAGTTCAAACCATGCTCCTCATATAATACATGCAACTCATTCATAAGCATAATTTCTTTACCATTAAGTATATCCCATTCTGTTAATTGTGGAAAGTGATATAAATGTGTATGAAGAAATGGCAAATTCAGGAAGTAAGGAAGGAAGAGATTGAGATTAGATATAAAAGGTTTTGTGAACATTCGCATAGGTCTGATAGCCAACAAAGATATTAATATTTCATTATCGTTCATTATTGGTCTTTGTTGCTGCTTTTCACTTTATACCAAGATAATGGAGATATGACTGTCATCTGTATTTACAACATAGTCATTGTTAGAATCACTTGCTGAATACTTGGGTTGGATATATTTTAATACTTTGCTTTCTGTGCAGTCTTTAACACCACTTTGTGAGGATGACAACCATGCCCAGGAAATTGTTAAGAAGCTGGAGAAGAGTATAATATTTCTTAGTCAGTGCACTGCACGAGTGGCCAGTAGGGCCGAGATGCTGGGAGCCATTAATCAGGTAATCTGTCTCCATTTCTTTAGCTAAATGAAATTACTAAAAGGATTTGTTTTCCCTGAGATTATGGATTACATTTCTCAGAAAAAGTTTAAAAAAAATACCTCTGTGTTGTATAAGACATACGTGTTTAATATAGAGAAAATGGAATATGCAAATAAAAATGTAAAAAAAAAAATAACCCTCTCTTAATAGCATTAGCCAGTGACAGTCAACCAAATAATCTCTTCCAAATATGTTTCATATTTTCTCCTTTCTCTTCAAACCATCATCATGTCCTTTCCCATCTTCTCTGTCAAATAATGACTGCTTCCTGCCTCAGTGAGAACATTGAATCATTCAGAAGGGAACTGCCACAAGTTCCAAACCTTGTAACATCTGAACCCTCATACTTTTCCTTCCTTCCCAATATAAAATATGAGTTGTCTCTAATCCTATCTAAGGCTAACCATCTCCCCTGCATACCAGAACCCATTCCTCCTAATTTACTTAGAATCTTGCACTCAGATTCTCCCTACTTTCCTCCATCTTTAATTTTCCCTGCTACATTGAATCATTCTCATGCGTACACAAATATGTTGTTTTTAAGATGGGAAAAATAACATAAACACAAGCAAAATAATCTTTGACCCTTTCTCCTCTTTCTCTGCTCTCATTTATAGCAAATTTCCTCACAGAATTGTACTCACTGTCACCAATTTCTCTCCTCCCATTTGCTCTGAAATCTACTCTAAATGGCCTTAACCTACTCATTTTCCTTAGCTGACCTGCTACATTCAGCATATCTGAGCTCTTCCTCCTCCTGAAAACACTCTCCTCACTTGGCTTCCAGGTACCACATTCTCCTGTTTTTTCTCTTAACATCATGGGTCATTCCTTTCCAGGCTCCTTTATGGGTCCCACCATTCTCCTTGGCTTCATAATATCAATGGGCCCCAGGGCTCCACCCTTGTATATGTGATGTCCATCTTCCTTTAATCCCCATACCATTCTGTGTGGTCAGTTGATGACTCCCAAATTCACATGCTTATCCTAAGCCTTTGCCATGAGTTCCAGGCTAGAATATACTACTATGGATGCAGCATTTCCATTTGGATGTTTGACAAACAACTCAAACAACACATACAAAAATGAACTGCTTACGGTATCTCCAAAACCTATTCCACACATGATCTTATCTCTGTCAAAGCTGATCAGATTGAAAATCCTTGGGAGTAATTCTTAACAATTTTCTCTCACACTTTACCTCTAATCCTACAGAAAATCATAATTACTCTACCATCAGAATAAATCCTATTTACTCTACCATCAGAATTCAACCATTTATTTCCTTCTCCACTGCTACCACCTTGAGCTAAGCTACCATTCTGGTTTTTTGCAGATTAATACAATATCTTCCTAAATGGTCTCCCTGTTTCCATTTAAACTCAGTACTCCTGCAACATATTCTGTTCTCCATAAAGCAGCCAGAATAATCCTTCTAAAATGTAAGCTAGATCATGTTTCTTTTTGGTTTGAAGTCCTCCAGTGGCTCCTCACTTTTTTCAGAATAAAACCCCAAATCCTTATGATGGCTCAAAAAGATTTACATGATTCCCCTGCCCTCTTACCTTATGAAATTTATTTTCTATGATAATCTTCCTGAATTATTGCATTCCAGCCAGACTGGTCTCCTTTCTGTTCATGAAACATGGGAGTAAACATATAGTTTGTTTAGAATGTGTTCAAACTTAAGTGACCATCAACTTAATATAGACTCCTATGTACTTACGATGTTATATATGAATTTCATGGTAACCATAAAAACCTATAATAGATACACAAAAAATAAAGAGAAAGGAATCATAACACTAAAGAAAGTCATCAATCACAAGGGAAGAGAGCAAGAGAAGGAGAAAGGAGGACAGAAGAACTACAAAACAACCAGAAAACAATGAACAAAATGACAATAAGTACATATGTAGGAATAATTACTTTAAATGCAAATGGTCTAAATGTTTTAATCAAAAGACTTAGGATGACTGAATGAATAAAAAAAACAATACCCATCTATATGCTGCCTACAGGAGACACGCTCAGAGCTAAAGATACAGACTGAAAGTGAAGGGATGAAAAAAAAATATTTCATGCAAATGGAAATGAAAAAAGCTGCGGTAGCAATAATACATCAGACAAAATAGACTTTTTTTTTTCAGACAAAATAGACTTTTAAACAAAAACTGTAACAAGAGACAAGGGCATTACATAATGATAATGGGATCAATCCAACAAGAGGATATAAAATTGTAAATATTTATGCACCCAACATAGAAGCATCTAAACACATAAAGCAAATATTAACAGACATAAAGGGAGAAATTGACAGTAATACAACAATAGTAGGGCACTTTAATACCCCACTTACATCAACAGATAGATCAACCAGTCAGAAAATCAATAAGGAAACAGTGGCTTTGAATGAGACATTAGATCAGAAGGACTTAACAGACATAAATAGAACATTTATTTTTCTAACAGAATGCACATTCTTTTCAAGTGGAACATTCTCTAGGTTAGATCATACGTTAGGCCAAAAAATAAATCTCAATAAATCATATCAAACATCTTTTCTGATCACAACAGTGTGAAACCAGAAATCAATTACAAGAAAAAATTTGAAAAGATACAAACACTTGGAAGGCTAAACAATATGCTACTGACCAATGGGCAAAGAAATCAAAGAGGACGTTATAAAAACATATGAAAATGAAAATACAATGGTGTAAAATCTTTGGGATGCAGAAAAATCGGGTCTAAGAGGGAATTTTATAGTTTATACAGGCTTACTTCAAGAACCAAGAAACATCTCAGAAAATCTAACCTTATACCTAAAGGAACTAGAAAAACAAAGCCCCAGGTTAGTAGAAGGAAGGAAACAATAAAGATCAGAGCAGAGATAAATGAAATAGAGACAAATATGTATATATAAAACAATGAAACCAAGAGATGTTTCTTTGAAAAGATAAGGAGAATTGGTAAGCCTTTAGCTAGACTCATTAAGATAAAAAGAGAGGCTCAAAATCGGGGTAAGAAGTAATAACAACTGACATCACAAAAATACAAAGGATTATAAGAAACTATTATAAAATATTATATACCAACAAATTGGACAACATAGGAAATGGATAAATTCCTAGAAACATAAATCTTCCAAAATCGAATCAGGAAGATGTAGAAAATCTGAACAGAAGGATGTAATGAAATTGAATCAGTGAAGGAAACAATGAACAAATGTAAAAGGTAACCTTTGGAATGGGAAAAGATATTTGCAAATGACGTATCTGATAAAGGGTTAGTATCCAAAATCTATAAAGAACTTATCAAACTCAATACCCAGAAAACAAATAATCCAGGTAAGAAATGGGCAGAAGACATGAATAGACACTTTTCCAAAGAAGACATCCAGATGGCTAACAGACAGAAGATGCTCAACATCACCCATCATCAGGGAAATAAACATCAAAACTGCAATGAGAGACCACCTCACACCTGTCCAAATGGGTAAAATTAACACAGGAAACAACAGATGTTGGAGAGGATATGGAGAAAGGGGAATCTTTTTTTGAAATTTTTTTATTGTTATGTTAATCACCATACATTAGTTTTTGATGTAGTGTTCTGTGATTCATTGTTTGTGTATAACACCCAGTGCTCCATGCAGAACGTGCCCTCTTTAATACCCATCACAGGCTAACCCATCCTCCCACCCCTCTCCCCTCCAGAACCCTCAGTTTGTTTTTCAGAGTCCATTGTCTCTCATGGTTCGTCTCCCCCTCCAATTTCCCCTCCTTCATTCTTCCCCGCCTGCTATCTTCTTCTTCTTCTTTTTCTTTTTTTTTTTTTTTAACATATATTGTATTATTTCAGAGGTACAGATCTGTGATTCAACAGTCTTGCACAATTCACAACACTCACCATAGCACATACCCTCCCCAGTGTCTATCACCCAGCCACCCCATCCCTCCAGCAACCCTCAGTTTGTTTCCTGAGATTAAGAATTCCTCATATCAAGGAGGTCATATGATACATGTCTTTCTCTGATTAACTTATTTCACTCAGCATAACACCCTCCAGTTCCATCCACGTTGTTGCAAATGGCAAGATCTCATTCCTTTTGATGGCTGCATAATATTCCATTGTATATATATACCACATCTTCTTTATCCATTCATGTGTCGTTGGACATCTTGGCTCTTTCCATAGTTTGGCTATTGTGGACATTGCTGCTATAAACATCGGGGTGCACGTACCCCTTCGGATCACTACATTTGTATCTTTGGGGTAAATACCCAGTAGTGCAATTGCTGGATCGTATGGTAGCTCTATTTTCAACTTTTTGAAGAGCCTCCATACTGTTTTCCAGAGTGGCTGCACTAGCTTGTATTCCCACCAACAGTGTAGGAGAGTTCCCGAAAGGGGAATCTTTCATACTGTTGGTGGTAATGCAAACTGGTGCATCCACCAAGTGGATGGAGCTAGAGGGTTTTATGCTAAGCAAAATAAGTCAGTCAGGGAAAGGCAAATACCATATGATTTCACTCATCTGTGGATTTTAAGAAGCAAAACAGATGAACATAGGCAATAGAAAAAAAAAAAAAAGAGCAGGGGGCAAACCGTTAAGGAGACTCTCAATTGTAAAGAACAAACAGGGTTGCTGGAGGGTAAGTGGGGGATGGGCAAAATGGGTGATGTGTATTAAGGAGGGCACTTGTGATCCACTGGGGGTCATATGCTAAGTGATGAATCACCAAATTCTACTCCTGAAACCGGTATTACACTATATGTTAACTAAAATTTGAGTTTATTTTCATGTACTGTTTTAGACCCTGAATGGATATAAGCTGGCAAATTATGTTCTTGAGTTCTAGAGATTTTTTGAATTATTTCCTTTTCCACATTTTGTGGAATTTTCTATGCTTTCTTGAGTTCCTGTTCTTGGTCTGTTGGATCTGCTGAACAGGTCCTTTTTCATCTCTTTTCTGCCTTTCAATTTTTTTGCTCTTGTTTCAGGGAGATTTCCTCAACCTTACCTTGAAACTATTTTATTGAGTTATGTATTTTTGTCATATTTTTAATTCCTAGATTCTTTTTATTCTTAGCATGTAGCTTTTTTATCTTGTTATTTCATGGATGTAATACTTATTAACTCTCTGAAGATATTGCTATTTCCCTTGAAGCTTTTCTGTAGTTGATCTCCAGCTTGCTTTTTTTCTATGTTGATTTTCCTTTCATGGTAGAGGGTTTCCTCTGACTAGTGATGATCCACTATATAGCTAAATGGGAGCTGTATGTAGGGCGGGGAGGGTTCTCATTGGCTCTGAGCTTCACACAAACTGGGATGTTTCACTGGGATATTCTTGATGTCAGTAGTTTTAAGACTTTTATCTTGCTACGTTAGATTCCTCAGAGGAAAATCTTCCAATTGCCTGCTTTGTGAGTATAAGCCTGGCCACCTGTGTTTGCAAGTTGGAAGGAGAAATCAGGCTAGGAATCTCAGTATTCAATATGTATACAGACTTTTGCCTAAACCTATTCTTTTCTCTGTGATCCATTCACCGTCAACTGTTACTGCCCAATCCACAGGCTGTTTCTCTCTCTCTCTAGATATCCAACATTTATAGTCTTTCAGCAAAGTGGTGAAGGAAAGTTGCTCAGTTGGCCTGAATAAGGGAGGAGATCTGCAGATCTAATCACTTTTTCTGCAGGTTTTCAACCATTTCTTTTCACATACCTACCTTCACATTTAATTCCAGAGGCACCATTAATTCCTGAGCCTGTATGGCTTTCTGTGGTGCAGCCCAGGTTGCTTGTAGGCTTTTCCTACTTTTTCTTAAGGTTCAGGTTTTTCAGGTCTTAGTCATTCACCACTAGTCCTACTACTAGCAGGGTTTCAAAATTTCATTATACCCTCTTCTATTTGTTCTGTGTCTTCTTTTAAAACAAACAAAACCACTTCATTGTAATTTTAGCGAGATTTGGGGATGTAGTGAAGATAGATGTATGTGTTTAATCATTTTTTAACTGGATATCAAGAATAATATTTTCAATGTAAATTTACTTTTTTTTTTTTTTTTTTTACTAGGAAAGCCGGGTTAGTAAAGCAGTTGAAGTAATGATTCAGCATGTAGAAAACCTGAAGAGAAGGTATGCCAAAGAGCATGCTGAATTAGAAGAACTGAAACAGGTTCTTCTGCAAAATGAAAGGTCTTTTAACCCTCTTGAAGATGAAGGTAATAAAAGTTTAATGGTATCAGTTATGTTTTTCTAAGATGCTCCTCTTTCATTCTAATTCTTATTATGTCTTTAGTATAAAACTCTTAGGTTAAGGTTATGTTAGAATAATAACTCATCCTGTTATTTATATAGCCCCAAGTAAAATGTAAGTTAGAAAACAGGTTGGGACACAAGGAGGATTCTTTGGTAATGACACCAAAAATTCATTAAATTAATTTAGATTGCTGAGATGAGAGAATATATTTCATCCAACCCATTGAGTTGACTCTAATGTTCTCCTACTCAGGGTATGTTAGAATTGACTCTTTCTCCACACACAAAGCAAAGCACAATAAATTAAATGAGCCACTCTCATCAACAATGGTTTTCTATTTCTTGAAGAAGGAATGATGCTGGCATAGTAAGCTGGCAGACGGATTGGAAAATAAGGACACATCTGAGACCATGGGAAATACCTTAAAAATATAAGGTTTATATAAATTTTGTAATAGTTTTATTTTAAATAATGTGAACTTTTCTGAGCAGAATTATTTTAATGATCTCTTCCCTTTTCTAGGAAAGGTAATCATATTTGATAACCTTCTGATCTATAGTTTTGGATTCATTTATTCAGCCTATATCCATGTAGCACCTCCTATGTGCTGGGTAAGCATTGTGGACATATATAGTGACATAGAGGACAGTATTCAGATGGTAATTGTTATGAGTCACCAAATGATAACCAGGTATTTTTACTGTTCAGTAGTCTCTAGGGTCTTAAATATTTCTGACTATTGCTTTTCTTTGTTGAGAAATAAGACCATTGCAATAAATTGCTTATGTAATTCCTCAAATGTGCAAATGTGTTTTTCCTTTCAGATGACTGCCAAATTAAAAAGCGTTCATCTTCCCTAAACTCCAAGGTAATTACTAGTTGACTTAACAGTCTATCAAGTGTTACAGATGAGATGGTTTCAAAATATTATTTGAAACAATGCGTTTTTAAATGTAAATCATGTATATTTATGTAGATATGCCTATGCATGTTTAAGTTTATATATGTATACTTTTATACTTCTTACTATATTTGTACATCATTCAAGTTTGTCTGAAAGCAAGAGGAAAGCCAGATAGTTTCTCTCTCATGTAAAACTGGAGATGGAAATAGGCAGTCCAAAAATGGTAGAGTGGCTTCATAAAATCCACAGAGCCCAGTCTCCTCTTGCTGCTTCTTCACCCTCAGCCCTCCGCTTCCACCTCATGGTCTAGGGTGGCATTACATCCAGTCCGCTAGGAAAAAGGAAGACATAAAAACAAGCGTTCCCTCTCCCTCCAATGACAATTCCTAGAAGTCCCAAATAACATTTCCCTGTCATTCTTGGTTGAAAGACCAGAAGATCCATTTTTATTTCTGGAGGCTTTGTGCCTAACTGAAAATCAAGGTGTTCTTTACCAAATAAAAAGGGGGGAAATGGAATATTGGGAGTCAACCAGCAGTTTTTGCCAATTTGAAAATCAGAATTTCACAGAATTTTTGAGCGAGAGACTTTAAAATCATTCCATCCAAATCTCTTTGTCATAGATGAGGAAAAGCACTTTCACAGAAGTTAAGTGATTAGTAATGATCACGCAGTAGCAGAACCATGGTGAGAACCCAAATTTCTTGGATTGCAATTTGATATTCTTGATACTCAGCTAACCTATGAAATTAGGAATGGAGGTTTAAGAAAACGATTCACCTTAAGCTTCTTTAGCTTATTTCCTACACTTAATATATTTTTTATTTCCTGAAGTTGTACTTAAACTTTAAGAATCACAGTAGTATATAACATTTTCCTATGCAAATCTGAGGCTGACAAATAAACACATCCATTTATCAAAATATCCCGCCCATCTTTAAATGTCTTAAATGGAAAAAATGAAACCATGAAAAAAACAGCTAGAAAATAGGTGCACATGTATCTCCTCTTGAGTTGGGAAAGCCTCAGCATAAAGTAAATGATAGCAAAAGAAAGATTCAGCTGCATTAACAATGAAAAAAACTTCTGCCAGAATTATCATTAATGACATTAATATGGGCAAAGATCATATAGTTCCCAGAGCAGATTTATACATGATTATTCGCATAAAAAAAGTGTTCAATGTCACCAGAAAACTAAACAAGAAACTTTATTTGGCAAAAATTATACTCATCCAGTCTTGGAGAAGGTAGAGTATAAATTGGTACAATATTTCTGGAAGGCAATTTGGCCATAACAAAATATGTCTACGGGTTAACTCAGCAGTGGTCAAATGCAGGGATGTGTATGTACAAGGATATCCATTAGTGTCGTATCCAATGATAAAATACTGATAGTTTTCTAAATGTACCTTTGCCCTCTTCGGGTAGCCATCTTCTCTCCGAAGGGTGACCATTGCCTCTTTGCCCAGAAATATTGGAAATGCAGGAATGGTAAGCAAATTCCTAAGTGTTCTTAATCAAAAGCAAGTTCATTTTCATATAACAAAAACATAAACTTCACTAAAGTCGTATTTCATTATTTCTTTAACATCTGAAATTTAAAGGTGGCTGGGATGGAAAATGACAGATTCAGTAGGAGGTCAAGCAGCTGGTAAGTGTAATTTTAAGGTTGCTCTTTGGGAACCCTACTGTTTTATAATTGACTGAAGTACATGTTTGCAATAAGTAATAAAGTAACATTTGATTTGCACAGGGTATATGCACAATAATTATACAATAGGTGTATAATCATGAAATTTTATTATGAAGTGAGTGTGCCAACAAAAAATAGAACATATAATTTTTGTATTAATTTAGGTAGTAGGAAATAAATTGATAATGGCTACAGATGTATTTAATTTGACAAGTGGCTATAATCGTCTTTACTTAGGCGTATTTTGGGATCAAAGCAGAGTGAACACCGTCCCTCATTACATCGATTTATTAGCTCCTATTCCTGGGCAGATGCTGAAGAAGAAAAATGTGAACTAAAGTAGGTAAAGCTTGGTGTGTGTGTTAACCTGACGTGAGCTGGGAAGTAGTGGGGATCACTTTTATTCTATGGAAATGAGATAATGCTGCATTATTCAAAACAGAATTAAGACTTTTATAAACCACAGTGCATTGCATAAATGTTATTTGCAAATATATTTACTCTTGTAGCACTCAAAACTGTAAGGTTTGAGGTCTTAGACACTGAAATTTGCCAGAATTGTGAAGATTATTTTTTTCCTGTATAGGTATCTGGTCATCAGGGAGAAAGGTCAATAAAGAGCCACAGAAGTAAAATGTCCATCTACTTAGATGAAAAAACAAAACAAAACATGACTTATATGTAACATATGTGTATATAACATATAGCCACATATGTAATATATGTGCACTGTATATACCTCTGTCTTCTCTTTATGTAAATGAACAGTAGAGGAAACAAAACTCTATATTGCTATGGAAGTATAGCAATAGGTAGAGGGCAGAGAAGGGACATGAAGAAATGTTGCCTCTAAGTCCTTGAGTGACATTGGACCAACTGTTTAACTTTATTTGGTCTCCGTTTCCTCATCTGTAGAGATCTTAATGAAATGATTTTATGTTCATTTTATACATGTTCATACCTGCCTACTATGTGGTAGATACTAAACTCAATCCTAAGGGGTATAAAGATGAGTAAAACATAGTGCCTACCCTCAGGTTTTGTATTTGTTTTTAAAACAATCCTGGGAGCGTACTGCATGTGCTGAAAACCATTTTCAGATTTAGAGTTAACGTAATGGATTTTTCTGATCTGGGTTAAAAAAAATCAAGTTTTCTTCAAAATATTACAATATTTTTTGCTTTTTGTTGGTATGGTATGATTTCTACTGAGAAGTCTTAGCGAACAAAAGACTGAAATCTTGAGAATCTTACAAGAATTCAGTGTTTTGGGCCTTATTTTTTTTTTTAAGATTTTATGTATTTATTTTAGAGAGAGCATGCAAGTCGGGGGAGGAGCAGAGGGAGAGGGACACGCAGATTCCCACGGAATGTGGAGCCCAACGTGGGGCTCGATCCCACAACCCCAAGATCATGACCTGAACCCAAATCAAGAGTCCACATTCAACCACCTGTCACGCAGGCACCCTGGGCCAGGTTTCCTTTAAAAATGAAAACTAGCCACATACATTCCCTGTAGATGTCCAAGAAGGAAGGAAGGAAAAAAAAAAACCTCTGAGAAACAGTTGCCTTTGGTAATAGTGAGAGCATTATGAGCTTGGAATTTCAAAATTCAAATCCAACTAGGAACTCATCAGTAAACATGGTAATGAAACAAATTATGTTGAGGTTAAAGGCAAAACTCTTTAGACAATATGATTTTATTTAAAATATATTTGGTCCAATTTCTATTTCCCAGCTCATTAAATAAACACTTTTAAAATTAAGATTTTTAAAGAAGAAATGACACTTTGATATTACTCCAGTTTAGCATAAAATCCACTGTTAATATATTAAGGGGTAGAAGGAGAAAAATTTTACCATATGTTGAATAAAAAGAATACAGAGGAAGAAATATTCATAGTTTAGTTACTATACACAAGCAGAGAAAGAAATCACAGGTTAATAACACCAGTTAATTATGAGTGGTGATAACTGACGAACTTCTACATGTTCTTTGTAAATTTCTCCTTTTTACTTATCCTTTGGCTAGTATCCCAACTTCCTACAACAAACATTTTTCTAAATATAGCAAGTTTTTAAAATTAAATTCCTATAAATAAAAATTTAGTGATTTGATTTTAGAACTATATAGCACATCTTTCCAAAGCAAAACAAATACCTGAGAGCCTCTTTAGTAATACAATAAAATTTAGCAATATTTTCTAAATAATCTGGTATTTTATCCATAGTTTCAAACATTTAAACATAATACTTATTTACAGAACTAAAGATGACTCAGAACCACCTGGAGAAGAAACAGTAGAAAGGACAAGGAAGCCAAGTCTTTCTGAAAGGAGAAATAATCCATCAAAATGGGATGGTTCTTCAATGTAAGTTGTCTGCTTGCTAATGATACCATTTTTGTGGAATGGGGAAAGATGAGGCAGGGTTAACAGGTTAATCTTAGTCAAAGTACTAAAAGACCTATCAAATTGTTAAATTTAAGATAAAAAAAAACAAACTTCACATGGTCTACAGGAGTTATCCCTGAACCAGTGACAGGTCACAGTTAGGAACTTGGTCCTGGAGCAGAGGGGCCTAGGCAAGTTCATCTACTTTTGAGCGGCAATTTCTTCATCTAGAAGATAGGGACAACAACAGTAGCACATGTAAAATGCTAAGACTTAGTTGATGTTATAGTAGGCTTTTCTTGTGTGTCTCCTTTCTTAAACTAAAAATAGTTTAAATTTCAATATAGCACAAGTCCAGGGTATGGTGAGAAATAAGTGACATATGTATATACACACATATCATGCTCAATAAATAACATTTTTGTTTCTACTAATTTAAGATGCCTTACCTGATTGAAAGAATGAGATAAATACTCAAATGTTCTTGTTAGGAGTTAAATAATGCCCGAGTCACCTAAATTTCAGATCATCACCATAGCATTTCTTAACTCTAAATCATTTCTTTAATTCTAAAAAATTATTGGGGTGGGAGTGGGGCAACTTGTGGCCCAAACCAAGATAGCAGGTCACATTATGTAGCTTATTATAAGGCAATGTTTGTGGTAGGTAGGGCAGATCGATGACTTGACTGGTATTGTTGGCAAAAGGAGTGTTTCTAGTAACAGATTCTGAATTTGTGTTTTCCTTATAGTTATGACACAGTAGCTTCATGGGCAACAAATCTCAAGACTTCCTTCAGAAAGGCGAATAAGGCACTCTGGCTTTCTGTTGCATTCATTGTACTGTTTGCAGCTTTGATGAGCTTCCTCACAGGACGATTTTTCCAAAAGTCTGTGGATGCTGCTCCCACACCAGATGGGGACTCCTGGATGTCTGTAGAGCAAATCTTGTGGCCATTTACCAGACTCCAACACAATGGACCACCACCAGTGTGACTAGAGCACATCTTAACGTGTGTGTCTTGGTTTTTAAAGATTCAGTATCTGAACTTCGTAAATTAGTCATTTTTAGCTGGGAAAGTATAGCGTTGAACCAGAGGGTCTCAGAAGGACTGTAAGGTATTTTACATTCCCTCTTTCTGCGATTTCCTCTCTGGCTACAATACAATGGGGAGGAATCCTGCCTGTGATTTTTAATGAGCTTTTTGAGGAGGAGGTATTATATATTGTTTGTCAAAATTTATTGAAATAAAGGACCTCAAGTCTTCCTAGAGTGAAAAGTGAAAGTCTCAGTAGGCCAAATATTCATGGGGGGGGGGAAAAAACCCCACTTTTTAAAAAATAAAATTTGAGTATAAAATGCTTATTAAATTTTAATAACCTCTTGAAATATATTCACTCATTACATTTTATTGAAGAAATACCTGATTTTGCTCCAAGTTGCTTGATTCTTCATAAAATTTATCAGTGGGGATTAAGAATAGCTGAGTAATCGAGTTGAGAGTAGCATATAGCACACACAGTCAATAAACTGGCAGTTGGAGCTCCTAATTTTTTCCATTGCTTTTTTGGAAGCAAAATCCTTAACCATGTGATATAAAGTAGAATGAAACTCAGTTTCTTCCTGAAGGGCTTCAGAGAATGCCTCACTGTCTTCATTGATCTTGAGCCTTTGTGCTCTGTCACCACTAAACATTAAAAGGGTCCAATTAGGTTTCTGAGTAGGTTCTTCAGTAAGGTGTTCCTTGAGCTAAAGAAAAAATTAGAGAAATCCATTAATAGCTCTTCTTTTAGGTATTTTGGCAGAATATAATTTGAACTCAGTCCCCAAAATTGCTAATATAAAAGAACCATTCTTCTTAAACCATGTTTGTATGGAGCTTATCAAAATGTATTAATTCATTCAACAGAGATTTATTGAGTAGCTACCAGGTGCAGGGAAGGTTCTAAGTGCTGGGGATATAACAACAAAGAAAAAAACATATTAACAGTTGCAACAATAAAATCCTATCCTCAAGGAGCTGATATTCGAGTGGGAGAAACACACAAGTAAATATGGTGGCTCACTTATGCTAAAACAAACATTCATCAGCTTTTAGAATTTGGAATCTTTTTCATCAGGCAGTAGTAAATGTGCCAAATGTTAAATTGGAGGCCTGTCTCTGAGGAAAAAGTTTGTGAATCATAGATATATTCACATTAAAAGCTTCCATCTGTTCTCGTGTTGATGTAAAGAGTTATAAGGACGCTAGCCTGAAGTCAAGAGTGTTTGATACCATAATGGACAATGAAGGCATAACCATTATATAGTTTGGTTTTATATCTTTGACAAAATAAACAAAAGTGAAGTTTTAAAACTATTTCGGAGGTTAATTTTTTTCACCTTTCCAAGAGGAGAAACCATGGCCTATATCCATTTAGCTTTTGAGTATCTTCTTTTGGAGGACAAAGTAGTTTTATGGGTTTTTGCATACTATACCTTAACTATAACTTTTTTTGAATTACATACTATATTCCACTTGCTCCAACCAAATGCAAAAGCAGAACTTAACAGGGCCAGTTGTCGATAAGCTTTCATTTCTACTAAAGGATCCTGTCAATATAAAAACAAATAGAGTTGATCATAGAGCCTTTCAACAAGTCTTCCATCTTTGTCCTCCTACAGTCGCTTCTCAACACAGAAAAATCCATTTAAAATGTAAGTCAGATGATATGATGACTCTGTCAGAACAGGGCAATGGTGTTGCCTTTCTCTTCTCAGAAGAGAAGCCAAAGTCCTAACAATGACCTACAAGGGCCTCTCTGATCAGACATCCCCCCCACAGACATCCCATTATCATCTCCTTTGCTTCTCCTTTTGCTCTCTGAGCTCCACTTGGCTAAATTCCCCACCTTCAGGTTTTGTTCAGATCTTACCTTCTCACTGAGTGTCCCCTCCTCCAATACCCTATTTGATACTGTATGTTGCCCTAACCCCATGATTCCTATCTGCCCATTTTTTCCCATATAAAATATAAGATTATCTAGTATATTTTTGCCCTCCTCTGCTAGAATGTAAGCTCCACAAGGGCAGGTACCTTTGTTTTATTCACTAATGGATCCTAAGCATCTAAAACAATGCCTAGAATATGTGTTCAGAAAAAAAAATTCTTGAATATTGAGATGAATAGTACACTACATTCAGCATGTGTAGAGTAACTGGCAATTGAGTTACATATGTGCACACTCAGTGATATTATTTTCAGATGTTATATGTCTACCTATATTGTCCTTTTCTGGTATATTATAAATGAGTTCTATAGCCAAGAACATCTTTCATGATTAGAGCCTACTTTGGCTTCATTTATATATCATAAATATTTACTAAACATCTGATTCAAGGAATATGCTAGGTGCTAGAAGAATCATACGTGATGAAAGAACAGTCCTCATCCTCATGGAACACAGTTTAATGTAGAAGGATCTTATTTAACTAAAGTCTTATGAGTAACGTGAAGCAGTATGCAGACAGGGAGCCTCTCCCAAGAAACAGAAGGAAGTGGGTTCTGTATATCAGTGGTCCTTTTATGTGTTTAATTTTGCCTAATTTGTCATGTTTAGGAAACTGCTGAGTCATTTACTCTTTTAAGAAATCTTACATATATCCAGCCTGGAAGAAGAAAGAAAATAAACAAAATGCAAAGTTGCTCTAACTACTTTTGCACTAAACTGACCAGCTGTGGATAATGCTCCATTTGTCAATATGAAGATCATACATACTACAGGCTTACTTTCTTGGGAAAGATTATTAAACTTGAGAGAACCCTGGATTTCTGGTGTTGCCATTTATTCCTTCCTAACCATAATTCTGTATAAGTGAATATAGAAAACCTAAAATGTACCTGAAGAGTTACATAATATTCAACGCTTGCTAACATTCTAAATGTCCATTACATTAAATTTGGAAAGATTTGTTCTTACCTTATAATTTATAACAACATAAAAATGAGAGTGTCCACTAGGGAAGATATTCAATCCAGCTTCTTTCAAAGCACAAATGAAAGAAATAGGAGTCATCCATTTTCCTTCCAAAATAGAGGAATGCTTTTTGTTATTTAGTTTGATTGATGCTAACATGCAGAGGTTTTCCTAGTTTCAATAAGAAGGAAGATAAAGTAAATTATTACATCATTGTTCCATTTCCAGCCTTTAGGTTCGTCATACTAGTTTTTTTTTTTTTTTTTTTTTTTTTAGCTCATTCTGTATTAAAAAGAATGCAGAACAGATATGTTTTGGGCCAGCTCTGAGAAGTCTCACGTAAAGTCTCCCTTGTTATCCCAACCAGTCGGTCGGTCAACCCTTTTGGGGCTTTATCTGAACAAATCAAGGGACTAAAAGATCTCTCAGGTCTCCACCCATTGTATGAGTTATGATCTAAGAACACTGAATACGGTCACACTGAATTACAAAAGCTATTTGATAGCTATTCATGTTGCCACTTTTAAGGATAATTTTTTTCCACATATAAGGTTTAACACAACAATGCAAAATTATCCAGTTTTAAAGTTCACAAAATGGCAATTTGAAAGTGTACAGAGTTCACATCTCTCATCTGGTTTTAAGGAGGAAGCCTCTTTAGAGTAGATCAAAAACTCTCTGGCAGTCACACTGCAACAGGCTGGTAGCTTCATTAATTGGTTTATTATTTAATTTATTAAATTAATTTATTTAAATAGTTATTTCTACTAACTTTAGGGTACAAATTTGCACATCACTTGTTATACGTTATTACCTATCCAATCACTATTTCATTTAGAAATTATGGCTCAAAGTATATTTTAAATATATTTATAACCGATTTCAATATGTAAATTGATTCAATATGTAAATTCATATTTCAATATGTAAATCACCAGTGACTGATTACTTTGACATACTTTTACTGTCATCAAAGCGGTGTACCGCTCTCATGTAATTTACTATAATTGTGACTTACCTTAATTTGTATTTGAATCTCAGTAAATACTGTAGTCACAGTCAAAAGTACTTTATTCACATCAAGTGGTCTTAGTTCCCATGACTGGAATGGCATGTTAATATGAGAATCTTGAATCAAGGTAACGGGGCCAAAAGTTTCTAGGCTGAATGTTATAAGTCTCTCTTCTGATTTGTAAGAGACATTGCTGATGCCATCAGTTTGCCAATGTTTACCTTCATAACAAGGAAGAGAGTAATAGTTTCATTTTTTCTATATAAAAATAAGATGAATGAAACCACCCAAACAACTGCAAAGGTGTATCAATTGATCGTTTACATTTAGAAAAGAACCTCTACAAAAAGCCACTTTTGCTGGGAGGTTCTTCCTGTCTACAGGATCAAATCCAAACTCCTCAGAATGATATATAAGGCCTTCAGAATGAAGACTCATGTCTCTGGCTTCAACCCTTGCACTTCCTACACCTGGTTTTAGCTATGCTTTTTTTTCCCCCTCCCCCAACAGCATCATATACCGCTGAGCCTCTGCACATGCAGTTCTTTCTTCCTAGAGTACTTAATCCTTTAGAGAACCCCTCCTCATCTTGTTTTAAAAAAAACTTTAAAATTCACCCATGTTAAGTATATATTTTTAGTAAATTCACCCAGGTGTGCAACCATTACCACAATCCAGTTTAGAACATTATTATTCTCTCCTTAAGATCCCTCATGTCCATTTTATAGTTAATTATTCCCATTCTCACCTCTAGCCACAGGCAGCCATTAATATACTTCCTGTCTCTAAAGATTTGTCTTTTCTGGACTTTTCATATAAATACAATCATATGTGGGTGGTCTTTTGTGTCTCTTACAACTTAATAATAAAACACAACACAATTTAAAAATGGGCAGAAGATTTGAGTAAACATTTCACCAAAGAAGATCTAGTAAAGGATAATAAACACATACAAAAAGATGCTCCACATGATCAGTTATTAGGGAATTCAAATTATAACCCCAGGAATACCACTTCATACTCACTAGAAAGGCTAGAATAAAAAAGATAAATAATCACAAATGTTGGCAAGGATGTGAAAGGTGGGAAACCTCATATAATACAGGCAGGCATGTAAAATGGTACAGTTACTTTGAAAAACAATTTGACAGTTTCTTAAAAAGTTAAACATAAATTTATCATTCAACCCAGCAATTCCATTCCTAGGTATATACGCAAGAAAAAGGAAAATGTACATCCACACAAACACTTGCATGCCAATGTTCTTGTAGTCTCTTAAGGCCCACTTCAATATTCCATACTAGGACAAGCCTTCCTTAATACTCCAGGTGGACCCGCTGTCCTGCTGCATAGCACTTTTATCTATTATGCACCTTAGTGTATCGTATTATGTGGCTTTTCCCTGTCTGCCTCTCCTACAACTTTGAAAACTCCTAGAGCAAGGAACTATGTCCCATTTATTCTATATTTCTTATTGTGTAGCATAATTATGGAATACATGAGTCATTCCCTTCCTAGAATGCTCTCTCCATCTCCACGTGGCTTTCTCCTCACATGCAGGGTTCCACTCACTATTTTTAACTCTTAAATTCAATATAACAAATACAATTATATTGATTAAGTTACTCATAATTCCTCTTTTCGTTTTTACATTAACAAAATTATTGTAATTTTTTTAAAGGTAAAAATTAAGTATCACCTATAAATAAACTCTCCAAATTTGTAGTATTTCCTGGAAAAAAGTTTCCCCATGGGAAGAATTATTGGAGTTGTATATTACTGCTGTCTAATTACTGCAGTCAGAGACGAATTTTACACATTATATTTCCCTGAATCATGTGGGATAACTTATCTTGTCTAATTCTAATTTAATGTGAATAATTTTTAACATAGTAAATATTTAAAAATATTACCATTAAAGTGAAACTCCTAAAGCAACGTGAAGGGAAGAAATTACCTAATTGTTCATTTTGATATGTTTTATAATTTAATGTTTTGATAGACCTATACTGTTATTAATTCATAAGTTACTTCTAGAATATAAATATCTTGTGGCTATGTCTACACAACCAAAAATGTGGATTACTGTAGCTATCATAAAAAAAAGTTTAAACTACTAAACTACATAACATTTACCCTTCCTGGTAGAGAAATTCCTAAATTCTCTGCTCCTTTGACTACATAAATGGATTAAGTAATAGCTCTGTGCCTTTATGATCTGTTCCCAACCTGTCACCAACTAAGTAAATTCCTCCATAAATATGAATGTAAAATGCTTCACATTAAAAGTAAAGCTATACCTCTTTCCTCTAGCAGCCTCAAACCTGCATACGTTAATTTACCAGACCAAGACTTCTCAAAGTTGAGCCAGTCAACCCCAAATGAGGTATTTGTTAATGATTAGTAAATCATTAGCTTATATTTCTGCTGGTACTTCTGACTTTGTTGATATTTATTTCACATTCTGGATAACCAATAATTTCCCATGGTTCCACAATCAAAAGTTATAAAGAAGCAGAAAGTGGCTAGTGTTCTTCTGTCCCGGGTTTCCCAATGGCTCACTCCCTATCTCCAGTACTTGTTTGTAATAAGGTTTGCAATTTCTAAGTTATTAAGATTAAAATAAATTTTAATCACACCAATCTGAATTATGTAGTCATTTCAGGAGAGAGTAGGTTTTTCATTTAATTTAAATTTTCATGTGTCCTACTATTTTGATATTTTTGTTAATTTATTATTTTTTTAAAACATAATGACATAAGTAATTGTTCAGAGATTATGGCAGATCTAAGACTTCAGGAACTAACAGTTATAACATTCAATAAATAAATTCCAATCCCTATTCATTTCCATCAAGAGCAAACAAAGCAAAGACTCTAGAGTTGCCATAGAAATGTGTAAGATTAGAAATGCAGAGTTTACACACTGTATTTTCTGTTTTAAGGATTTGTGTTATAGCTCTTTTCATTACATAATTATCAAAGCTGATTAAGGTATTGCCGTACCTTCAGCATCCCACCTTGCAACCACAGGATCCTCAAAAAAGATTACATTCTTCTGAACCTCAAGTGTGACCTCTATGGGTGGGAAAGCATTTTCTGTTTCAACGTCTTCTGTAGTTTCTGGAGGATAGATATATTTCTGCAATCCTTCTTTGAGTATCTTTTAAAAATGACCAAAATAACATCAAGTTAGAAGCTGACTGGTAACAATTAAATATGTAAATATTGCTGAGTAAACTATATATAATTATTCCTAATAAGTGCTGAAGATTGGTCTCATTTAACTAAAGATTGACTAACAAAATGTCACAACAAAATTAAAAAGATGATTGAGGAGGAAAAAAAAAATCACTAAATCTGAATTACAGAATCTTCCTATGGTCCAGGTTCTATGCTGGGACTTACTCATCATTTTATTCCTCCAAGTAATCCTACAAGACATATATTTAACAGAGATAATTGGGACTTAGAGAAATCAAAGAATTTGCCAAAGATTACAAAATGACTTCAAGGAGGCACCACAACTCAATAACAGAGCTATAGGACCCTAAATCTCAGATTCCAATACCTTGGTTAGGGTGTGTAGGTGAAGAGAGAAAAGAATATAAGCAAACATTTTGAGAAGTATAGAAACAAATGGATGAAAGTAAATTAAAAATCACACGTTGGTACACCTTATACAATGCTTTATGTCAATTATATCTCAATAAAGCTGGGGAGAGAAAGTAAATTAAGCCACAGCAGATTTCTCTGGGATGAAGATTTGTCCATTATTTGAACATAGAAGAGAAGGATCTAGGGAAGGAAGGGTAGGGAAGATTAAGAATGGTAAAAAATAGAGGAAAAAACTGGATGGGTAAAAATTCTACAGGAGGTAGAAGATTACTGAAAAGAGACCTGAATAAAAGGAAGAAGACCTCTTTGTTGAAGAGAAAAACAAGCGTAAAGGAGGATACTTCGTGCTCAAGTGGAGAACATGGAATGGTGATATCAGGACACCAACAAAATTCAAGAACAGATCTTTGAATGAATTCTTGGAAATCCTAGCTCTGGCTGGGCCCTTCCTATGGATAAGGAATTTTGAAGGCCTACCTTCCCCAAAGAGATGCCTTTCTGTGAATCCCCATTGTCCTTCAAGTAACCCTGAGGTAGGAAAAGCCCATTCAAATAGATTGTTCAAAGTGGCTACAGACCAGGTTATCTACCTCAGGCATGCTCTAATAAGTGCATTCTCACTTGTGGGAAGAATGGGAAAGGAATAGCAGTATCATCCCCAAGGGGGTGAAAATTAGTTTGAGGGGGCATGAAAAAAATCATACTCTTTTCGGTGTAAAGCACAGCTATATATTTAGTACATACACAAATATATTGTATATCTATGGTATTAAAATTTCATGGGGTGGGTGGCTAGGAAAGAAAATGTCTACAGAGGCTCCTTAGAGAGGTGATAATGGGGAAAAAAATAAAAGTTGAGAAATACCACTCTATTACGAGAATGTACCAAGGTCCTTAATGGTAGAACTGTGGGTGAGAAGTGCCTGGCAGTCTATGTACATGATGTGCTGGAGGAGAGAGAGAAAGAGGTTGGAGAGACAAGGAGAACGAGAGGGAGGGGAAGAACTCAGAAAGGCTGGAAAGCAAAAAAGGAAGGAGGAAGGGTCTATGACAATATAACAGGATATATTTGGGACACAAGCCACCATGAAGGAAAGTTAAAATAAACCAAGTCAATACCAGGGCAAATGTTACTATTTATTGAAACAGGAGTGAGGAAGTCCTTCAAAAATGATCTAACACCTGCTGTCATTAGCATCCTTACTAAAAGTGTGGAGCATGCATCAGCAACATTGCCATCACCTGGATCTGTGCTTCTCAAACTTAAATGTGCATATGAATCACCTGAGGGTCTTCTTAAAATTCAGATTCAGTAGATCTGAGGTGAAGCACCAGATTATGCATTTCTAACAAGGTTCTAGGTGATGCTGACGCTGCTGGCTCATGGACCACACTTTATACATCAAGGATCCAGACCAGTGGTTCTCAAACTTTGAGGTGTGTTTTGCTAATACACAGACTGCTGAACCTCACCTCCAGACTTTCTGATTCAGTAAAACTGAAATGGGGCCCATGGATTTGCATTTCTAGAAAATTCCCAGATTATGCTAATGCTTTTGGTCAAGGGACCACATGTTGGGAACCACTGATCTAGACCAGGGTACACCAACTATGGCCCCTAGAAAATCTGGCCCACCACCAGTTTTTGTAAATAAAGTTTTCATTTATATATGGCTGTCTTATTATTATGATTGCACTGAGAGTTGCAACAGGCTGGTATGGGCACAAAGCTGAAATATTTACCATCTGGCCCTTTACAGAAAAAGTCTGCCAGCATCTTAAATAGACTATCATTAAGACCAAACTGGCACAATCTAAACACAGTGCTATAGGTTTACAATTAACATACATGAATTATAGTTGCAAAATTCGTATTATTTTAGAGTCCTTTCCTTTAGTATCTGATTTAAATTTTATAAATTAAAGACAGTTTAAAATTAGTTTTTCTCTTTATGCTTGCTTAATAGGGTTAAATTTCATTAGATGTTAGATCATTTAAGATAAAAGTGTGAGAAATTATTTTACTCATAAATTTGATTCAAAAATCAACCTACTTCCACAATCATCCAGCCTTTCATTGGTTTACACTGTGGGGGAAGCTCCAAAATATCCAAGTGGTACACTCCACCCAGGGTTGTGAATTGGCATAAATCAACCTCATTGTCTTCAAAGAGACACGGCTTTTCATTAGCATTCTCTATCAGCAACAACTGTGCTAAAATCAATCAGATTAATTTAGTTTCTAAATAGATTGTAACATTTTGGTATTAGGAGGGAAAGGAAAAAATTCTGATACTGGAAACAAAGTATTTAGCTACTAAAATGTCAAAAAGTGGTTAATTCAAAACTATTCACAAAGCTAACCTTTGAAGTAGTAATAAGCATGTATAATGGTAGGATAAAGGGGAGGGCTCCATTTATGGTTTATATACCAAAACTTTAAGAATTTGCATGTAATAAGCATGTTACTATTAAAATAACTTCAAAAATGTATTGTAGAGGAGGAAAAATAATTTTCCCTCTACCTTCTGAGTTCTTGGATGAACTTTTATAATAAAAGATTAACAAGAGACAAAAACATTCATTTATTAAATATGTATACCTCGTGTAAACATGGGAGATTAGCCAGGGAAAAATGAGTAATCTGAAGAGGTGGCTCAGCACTCTGTCTTATACAGCATCTTCAACCAAGAACAACAAACTTGTGGGGAAATGACAAAGGAAAGGAGTTTTAGGTTTCTGAGGGTAGAGAAAAGGCCTAGTAAAGTTTGTTATGCAGATTCCTCTGGTACCCTCCCTAGGCTGATAGAAGTTATCTCTGGGGCATTAACCATTGTCCCTCTTGGTAGAGAGAAAAGGAGTGACACCTTTGAAATTTTATGTCTTGTTTTTAGGCAAATAGGAGGGTAGGCAGCTTTTCTTGCATCTGCACCTTTTCAATTGCTCTTAACTTAAAATATCCTTATGCCAAAGTGGCATATTTTGGGGTGGCATATTCTGCTACCCTTATTATAAAATATGAAAAAGTGGCTTAAGACAAAATTTGATAACTGATAAATTAATGTTTTTAAATTGGACACTATGGGGCTAAAAATCTGAAAGAAGAAAGTAAAATGGTGAAAAACATAAATTTTGGACCATATATTAAAGCTAATTTTCTTTTTCAACAAAAACAGGCCCAGCTCATTAAAAAAATAGGGATAGAGGCTTTAAAGTGAAGAACTGTATTGGATAATCCCTTCTGTTTAGAAATTTTATGGGGAAATTCTGTAATTCCATAATTCTCAGTGCACAATCAAGGGAATATTTTAAGTCACATATCACTAAGACCTGTCACCAAAAGTCTTTCAGTGTAGTACTCTAGGTAAGAAAGGGAAATCAGACCACTTATAGGTTCCACCCTTTACTTGCTGTGTGACCTTATGCAAGATATGCTAATTAACCTGTCTTTTCTGCCTTTCCTCTACAAAAGAGATATTAATATCTACCTTATTGAATTTGGGGAAGTTGTGAGTTAATACATGTAAAAAACTTAGAACTGGTGCCAGACACATAGTAAAACTTAAGATGTGTTAGTCTTATTATTTATCATTATAATTTTCCTCTCCCATGAAAGGAAGCACACTGAGAAGTCACTGAATTTAACCCATGGAGATCAGACACTAAAAATTAATGACAATATGCAAAGAAAATTCCAGTTAAGCAATTGCCCTTTTTCCCTTGTATACCTTCAATAAAATGCAGACTTTAATTTTCAAATTTATCTAGTTAATAATCCATTTACCTAAAAAGAAAGAAAAAGAACACCGTATCCAAATTCAGACAATTATGATATATATATATATATTATTCGGGGATTACCATATAGAAAACCTCAATATTATTGACAGAGATTCATGGACTATAGTATCCTAATTCTAGCAGGAAAATTACCTCCTCAGGGTTATAGAAAAGTTTTAAAAATATAAACCTAGTTGGCTACTGAAACAAAAGTGTGTTGGAAAAAGTGAAGAAGTAGACAAGAAGTATGTTATGACAAATATGCTAAGAAATCTATAGAATCTAGAAAATTTCTTAGAAGTTCCTGGGAAGTGATATACATAAATCTCAAACTAAAAGACCTGCAAATTAGACATCACTATCATTTTGACATTTTTAAACTCTCTCAAATTTCTATTTTCCAAGATAAGACTGAATACAAAAGTGTTGAGAAATTTATGATTATGTATGTGTTTGTGACTATTCATTACAACATTGTTTGTAATAATAAAAAATTAGAAATAACCTTACTATCAATAAAGATTTAAAGAATCTTCCATTATTGGATGGAATTATTATTAGCTACTAAAAAGTAAGTTTATTAATGTGTTCTGACTTAGGATAGTGCTGAATATTATTCATTTAAGTAGAATATGCATTATGTTCTATGTATGTATGTAGAAAATGTTACATAAAATAAATATTGATAAGTAACTTTCAAACATTTGTATGGTATTTCATGGTTTCATTAAAAATCAAAAGAGAGCTACAGAGAGAAGAAATACAAATAGGAGAAATTTTGTTCATATTGGTTATTTCAGAAGAGGGATTATGAAGAATTTTCACTTTAAATATATTTCTGCAACATCTGAACTTTTTTATAATGACCCTGCATTTCTGTTGTAGGCAGGAATATCCCAATAAAGTTAAATTCTACAAATGTGATTTAGAAGAATACCTGATAAAACTGTTTCACTTAATAATTTCATCTCCAGTTCAAATTTTGTGGCTTCAGGTTCTTCCTGGACAAAACTCTACAGAAAACACAAGGACAGATGGGTATGCTTGTCAGTGTCTGCTGCAGCCCAGATTCACTCTTCACTCTCTCTCTGCTCCAGTTCCCACTTCGGATGCCTGCTACTTTAATTCTTAGGCCCCAAACTGACACTTGCTCTGGCAGAAAAAAATGGACTCAAAAACAGTATTTTAAAAGTCAGTGAAAACGAGAGCATATCTCCACAGAACCTCACGAGGGCAGGAGCTAGTCTGCTGAGATTCTCTGATGACAGTCATCAAGGATAAAATAGACGAGGAGGCAATACAAGCTATAAAAATATTATTTATATTTGCATTTTGATTTTAGCCAAGATTTAGATTTTCCTTGACTTTGGCAATCAGCTCGCTGATAGACTAATTCCAAAGCCTGCTGTTGGGTGAGCCTCTCAGGGAAATTAAAGATGCCATGCACCAAGTAATGTACAAGATACTATGCTGTAGTGTAGTAAAATGAGCATTTCAATAGGAGGACATAAGATCTAGAATGTAGGGGCGCCTGGGTGGCTCAGTCGGTTAAGCGTCTGCCTTCGGCTCAGGTCATGATCCCAGGGTCCTGGGATCGAGCCCCGCGTCAGGCTCCCTGCTCAGTGGAGAGTCTGCTTCTCCCTCTCCCTCTGCCTGCCTCTCTGCCTACTTGTGCTCTCTATCTCTGTCAAATAAATAAATAAAAATCTTTAAAAAAAAATAAAAAATAAATAAAAAAAAGATCTAGAATGTATATCTAAATCTGCCACTAACTTACTTCTGTAACCTTGAGCAAGTCATTGAACCATTTTGGGCCTCAAATTCCTGCTTTACCAACATATTGGGTACTGAACTGTGTGCCAGACATAACACAACGTGTAAACAATCCTAAGAGATGGCTATCATCTTCATTTTACAAAAAAGGAAACTGAAGCTTAGGGAAATAACTGTTTTAAGAATCAAATAATAGAAGTAAAGAATTTTGTATACTAAAGCTGTGTACACTGTAAAAATTTGGCTTGTGTGTGCTAATATTTGCTAACTGGATGATATCCAGTAAACTTCATTTGATCCCATATACCATCTGTACTTCTAGAGCAAGAGAAAAATCTTGTATCAGAATTTTGGTCAGAAGCTAGTTAATCCCATCATGTCTCTCATCATCAACCACCATACAGAGCGCAGTCTCCCTTAATAAATTATCTTTTCCCTTATACTTGTCACTGTATTGTCCTGTGTCTTCCTCTTGACCACTTTTAAAACTACTGCATTCTCTGCCCTTTCCATGGCACCTCTGACACTTCTCATTTACCAACTCATTCATTCAAAGAATTTTAACAGAGTGCCTAAATTGTACAGGCATTGCCAGATACTAGGAATAAACAACAACAAAAAAAGACAGGTCCCTGACTCAAGGTGCTCCCAGTCTATTAAGGAAAGCAGGTAAACAAACAGTTATAATACAATTTTGTGGGTACTACAGTAAAAAGTCAGGGGGTCCATAATAGGAATATAAAGGAAGAATAGTTAATCCTGTGGGAAAAATATTCCGTGAGTGGGTGAAGATAGGAAATGCTACCCAAAGGTGGTAAAGTTTGAACTAAATCTTGAAAGATAATTAGGTCTTCCTGAGAAAATGGTGGGACAGAATTCCAAGTGTGAGTGAAGGCAGAAAGGCATGAAGCAAAACAGAGTTCCAAACACCCCAAGTACTCAGGTATGGCTGAGGTGAGACATACCAAGAAGGTGTAAAAATTTGAAGCTAGAGAGAGACAGGAGCCAGAGTGTAGAGTTTAGATGACACTCTAAAGACTAGAATTTCTCCTATGGGTAAAAGAGAGCCCAGAAAGGACTTAATAGGAAAGTGGCGTGAAGAAGTTTGCATTTGGAAAGAGTATTCTGGTGGCCAGCTGACAAATGGATTCCTTAGTGGAGAGTAAGAAGTCCAAAGTAAGAGGATCAGGGCCTAACTCAAGGTAGAAGTAATCAGGTTCATTAGAAGGAGCATATATGAGAGATGACACAGAGGTAGAATCAACATAACTTGGATGGTAACTTGATATAGAAGACAAGGGACAGGTGAAGGCTGATTTTCAGGTGTCTGGCTTAGGTAATAAAGTGCACGGTGATACAGTTATCAGGAAACGACAAGGAGGAAGGACAAGTTTGGGGCATAAGTAATGAATTCAATTGTGGATATGTTGAATTTGAGGTGCCCATGGACATCCAGGTGGCCTTTGACATTATCATTAAAAAGCCAGTTGCATGTCTTTCTTACAGGAAGGATTATGATCATTAAAAATACCAAAGATCCTAGGCCAATAAGCAAGGCAGGCTTTCCAACTGACATCTTCAAAAAGTTGAGAATTCTTCAGAGTTTAGATCAAACTGGTTTCTTACCTTGTAGGAAAACTAAAAATTTAGATTGCTCAAGGGAACTCGTCCCTTGATAACCATAGCGCTGCAGCAGGCAACAACAGGAATTTATCAGCTTCTGTGTTATCACGTAACAGAATAATCTGGCATTTAACACACTACTTTACATAATTCAGAATTTTTACTATTTTATGTTACTCTTTAGCTCAACTGATTTTTTTCTGAAGCTGGACCACTTGATGCAGGAAGCAATGTGTCAATTTACATTCTGGTGCAAGCTCCTTAATCTTGCTAACTACTCCAGGACGTCTTCCTGCTATTGCAGCTGTGCCACCAGAACATACTCCTGCACACAACCGAAGCTCCAGACCGCATCTGTTGACACTATAATCCTTCATAGTTTTGTACATTATGAAGTTCCTTGTGTTAGTTGGGTATGAAGCTGAAAAAAATGTTTTTCTTCATATTATCATGTTTTATATCTGATCATGAAAAGTCCTGTTTCATCATAATTGTTTTACAAAATTGGCTGTTTTCCACAGGTTCTTTTTCTTCTTCTCCAAATAAACTTCAGTAGTGTTTTGTCAAGTCTCAAAAATTACCAACTGGAATTTTCACTTGAATTGCACTAAATTTATACATGTATAATAAATCTATAAAAACAATACTTTCTAAAAACTGTTTGCCTGGAAACATTGACAGAATATGAAACAGAAGGTAGCTAAACTATAACTTTTCAATGAGACCTCGGCTCAAAAGATACAGGAATTGGCTTATAATGTGGGAAGAACTTCATAGAACACTAGCAAAGTATTTTTTATTGCAACTTGATAAATGCACAGATATTGTAACATGGAAAATTTTTAATATATGTATGATTTGAATTTGATATAAAACAACCTGGATCATGAATAAGATCAGTGGAAACAGAATAGAGATTCCAGAAATAGATCTCATGATCCACTTGGGAATTTAGCATTTGGCATTTCAGATCAATAGGAAAAACCTAGGTTCGTATGGTAAGTGTTTTGAGACAGTTGGCTAAGATTTGAAATAAAATAAATTTAGATTCTTCCCACTTCACACTAAAATAAATTCCAGATGGATAAAAGATTTAAATGTAAAAACATAACTAAACCAATCAAAAGTCACAAAAATCATGCATGTATTTGATAAGAAAGTATATGTTGATATCAACAATTATCAGTGCAGTAGGTGATCTTCATATTGCACATCTGCAAAACATCAGCACTGAATACAAGTTGGTCTAGAATTCTATTGTCCATCAAAAGAATATCTATATAAAGGAAGTTCATTGATCTGAAATCCAATTTTTTCATCAAAAGGTGATTTAAATTTAGAGCTTCAGAATAAATTGTTGGAATTGGTTCTTCATAAGGAATTAAAATGAATTTTGAAAATACAGTATCATTTGCTTCATCTTGTCTAAAAGCTAAGGATGATTATCCTGAGTTTGCTGAAGTCTCATTTATTCCCATGGCTTTATACCATCTGTAGGCCAGCGGTTTCCAGATCTACGCTAGTGATGCTCTTTGGGACACACACCATCTGTACTGCTCAACCGTAGAAGTGTAGCGCACAATGCGCACGCGGACATGGAGCTGTGCCTGATGCTCAGAGCTCTAGGTTCACATCTGCCTACCTGACATTTCCATTTGTGTGTCCCCAAAGGACATGCCCAAAATAAAACTCTTGGTTCACTGTCACTCTCAACCAGTTCAGCCCATTCCTGTGCATCTCAGTAAACCGTACCACCATCTGCTTCGTTTCCCAAAATAAAAACTCCACAGGATTATTTATTTTACCTGCAAAACATGTCCCAAACATATCCACCTTTCCATGTCTCTTACTACCACCTTCGACCAAGCACCACTGCTTCTCATGCTTCCCCACTGCTATTTAACCAGATGCTGGGCTTCTACTCTGGCCCTGCACAATCCATTCTCTACACAGTAGCCAGAATCACTTTGCAAAGCTATAAATCAGATCATGCCACCCCCCCCCCACTTAAACCCTCTAATGGCTTCCCACTGCATTTACAATAAAGTCTTAACTTCTTACTCTGGCCTGCACAGCCCTGCTTCTTCTGGCTTCTGCTTTCCTCTCTGATGTCATCACACACCACTTTCCTCCTTCCACCATATGTCAGGCCACTGGCCTTCTTACCTGGCACTCATTTCTGTCTCATGATGTTTGTAGTAACTGTAACTCTCAGACTAGAATATTTTTACCCTATTACATAGCTGATTCCTACTAGTCATTCTCAGCTTAATTAATAATTCATCATACAAGCCCTCCCCAACCACCCAATCTAGTTACCACCAGTCACTTCCATAATCCTGTTTAATTCTGTGCATGACATTCATTACTGTTTTCCAGTTTTTCTTATTTATTGTTGGTTTCTTGTGACTCGTATATAAATCATGAGAGCAAGAATCTCATTTGTCCTTTCATCATTGTCCTTTGAGGAGAGAACAGTACCTACATACATAGTTAGACATTCAATAAATATTTGTTGAGTAAAGAAATAAGCACAAGGTCCAGGGTCTGACCATGAAAATGGGTCACTGAAGGAAATTTGTGGGAAGCTGAAGGTCACTTAATGTTAATGCTATATTTTTTACATGGATTATGGCTATTCTCATGGATTTTAAATTTATCATGATGCCAAGAAGTACCTGAATCTCTAAGGATATTTCACGTTTTCACACTTTTCCCCATCACCAGAATAATTTCCTTTCCTTCTCATCTAAACTTCTCCATGCCTATCAAAAGATTTAGTTCAAATGTTACCTCATCAGAGAAGACTACTTCTATTCACTCTTTCTTTTGGATTAAATGTGATCTCTTAACTCCCATCCATAATCTCTCTCATTGCACATATCAGAATATATGGTAACTGTTACTGTTCTCCACGAGATTGTTAGTTCATTGAAAATAAAGATCATGTTGAATTTCTTATAGAAGGTACTTAGTAATGTTTTATATATATCTACTCATTTGTTAAATTTTGTATCTTTTTAGAGTATCTTAAAGACAAAGACTATTAACTTGAACTTGAAAAAGTTCAAAGGCCCACATATCATGCATGCCCCTTAGATCACTACAATATTTCTGAAGGTGATTATCATCTTTTTAAAAAAACAACATTTCTCATAAATGTGTGGCAACTAGGCTTTTCTAAAAATTTTCTAAGATATATAAATTGGGAAGACAATATTACCCAATACCTATAATTTTATTGTATTATTATTATTACACATTTAAATTAACTAAAAATATGGTATTAAGAGCCCCCTAGTGGCAAAGTTCTTAATAGACCTATGAAAAAAAAAATATGGATCATCTTCTAAGAGATTTAATTTTTTTAACAAGGTGCTAAATACTTGTTATTTGTGATCATATCACGTATCACATACAACTCGGATATTCTGGGTAATTCCTGCATTATTATACTAATAATTTGTCTTGCAATCAGCCTCCAAATTCATTAAAAAGGGGAAATATAGGGCGCCTGGGTGGCTCAGTCGTTAAGCGTCTGCCTTCGGCTCAGGTCATGATCCCAGGGTCCTGGGATCGAGTCCCACATCGGGCTCCCTGCTCGGCGGGAAGCCTGCTTCTCCCTCTCCCACTCCCCCTGCTTGTGTTCCTGCTCTCGCTCGCTCTCGCTCTGTCAAATAAATAAATAAAATCTTTAAAAAAATAAAAATAAAAAAAAAATAAAAATAAAAAGGGGAAATATATTTATATTAAAATATGCCAACCTAAAATTTTAAAGGTAAGCAGTTTACCCTAAATGAAAAAAGAAAGTTGTAAAAATAAAGAAGTCTCTTCCTCTAAAGCCAAAATATACTAAGTTTTCCTACTGATGTTACAGGTAGTCCCTAATACACACATACACTTAAACAAACTCATGTACACAGACATATGCAAGTTAAATTTCATGAAATTTACATGCCAATTAAAAAAATTTAGAATACCCTTGCCAAACAAGACAATGTTGTGGCTGACATTTAGGGTTATGATAGTCCCTATACTGCTGTGATTATATAGGGAATACAAACCTAATTGCCCTTCATATATATTGCTTCAAATTCATTCTGAGTTCCAAATGGACTGCAAGGGGCACACTTCCGGAGGCGTTGTGGTGGAAGTGAAGCCTCCCTATCACCACTTTTACTACGTCAGATCACTACAGGGATCAGAACTGCTGAGGACAGGGTCCCAAGAATCTCTACCGACAAGCTTGAAGATTCCCTAAACATAGTATAAGTGGTTCCCAGCACACTCAACTGTAATTGAAAGAGTCTTAAGCATCTCTAATACAGAATAACTTAAATGTGGATAGTGCTGATTCCTTGATATGGGTGGCTGTTCTTTTATGTAGGTTGTTCACAACAAATCAGACTTAAGTCAGGGCCTACTTTTAATCACTTAACCATACATTCATTCACAAATAAACATTCTTTGAGCCCCTATCATGTACCAGGCCCTGTGCTTATAGTAAATACAAACTCTGTCAAGATATTCTTGTCCTCAAGATCATAATTATTGTTTAAGGTTAAGAATTCTGATAATTAAACAGAATAAGAATGGAGTAGAGACATCTAATTTAGCCTGAAGGGGAAAACTCTATGGAGGTAAAATTTAAGCTTAAGTCTTTAAAGACAAAGAGAAGTTAGGTGCAGTTGACAAGGATGATGGGTGGAAGAGAATTTCACAATGACAAAATAGCAAATGGAACATCACAGAGTCTTATGAACTTTCTCCCTTTAAAATAAAAAAAGGAAATATATTGTTTCATTTTCTATTAGAAAAGGAATGTGTGAAAAAAAAGTGTGTTCAGGACTTGCTTATTGAAAATGCAAACAATACAGAAGAGTAAAGAAATTTTTAAAATCACTGATAATATAGAATCATCTCACCTTTCTCATACTCCCTACACCTGACCACCAAAATAGCCACTCTTTGGTGACAAGGCTTCCAGATTTTTTTCTATGCATTAATGAGTAACAAAAATCCCCTCACAAAACAGAATCCTATGGCTAATACCGTTTTGTAACTTGAATAAGTATCTTAACAATACATTTTTGGTATCTTTCTATATAAAAGTATATAGATTCCAGTTCAGGTTGGTGATGTAGGAGGATCTTGAAGTGATGTAGGAGGATCTTGAACCCACCTCCTCCCACAGACACATCAAAACTACAGCTACATATGAACAGTTTCCTCTGGGGCCAGGCGGGGAGTGGGAGCCCAAAACTAGCTGAGTGACTCCCACACATTGGGTGAATGAGAAAAAACCCACATCAAAGTGGGTAGGAAAGGCTGAGATACAATCTTGCCATGAATCCCACCTCCCTGCAGTGACCCACAATCAGGAGGGAATACATAAACACCATCTTCTCTCTGAGGACTGAAGTATTTGAACCCCCTATCTAGCACCCTAACTTTTAAAACCTGCAATTGAGAGACCAGCCCCTAAAATACCTAGCTTTGACAGCCGGTGGGGCTTGTGTCCACAAAACCCACAAGGCTATAGCAAGCTGAGAAAGAGTTAAAAGGTTCCTGTGCATGACTTACCATCCGCAGGGCCTAGTGCAGAAGCCGCTGACTGAAAATCACCCTTTCTGTGAAAGAGGCTTATTTGCTTATCTTAAAGTACAGGCCTGAGGGCCAGGCATCTAATTTAACGCACATCTAGGGGCCTACTGAATTCCTCTTCAAAAACAGAAGCTAGTGGGCACTATCTCTGTGTTCTCCCTCTGTCCAATCTGCTGCAGATTCCAGTATCTCCCAGAAAGGAGCTTGTAACCTTTTTCTGCGTGTGATTTTTTGCAGCTGCCTCCCAAAGGGACACCTTTAGATTGCCTGGCTCTGGTGACCAGCAGGGCTCACATACAAGAGTCCCATAGGGCTATAACAAATATAGAAAGGGTTCTTAACTGGCCACCATCCCCAGGGCACAGCAGAGAGGCAAAAGACCCAGGAGCTTAGTCTTTTTGTGAAAGAGGCTTATTAACTTTATCTAAATAGCTGTGGCCTGAGGGGCAGGCTCCTAATTAAAAACACATCTAAGGGCCAACTGTAATCCTCCCCAGAGACTGCAATGGGGGGGTCTCTCTGACCCGCACCCCCCCCCCCAGGCTCTAGAGCACCAGTATTTAGCAGAGGGGAGTTAGTACACATGCCTGGTGCCCTAGTTCCCCGGTTTTTGTGGCTGCTGCCCAGGGGACACCTCCTGATTGCCTGGGGATGGTGGCCAATGGGGTTTGTATTCATGAGTGCAACAAAACAGTTGCAAAGAAAGAAACAGTCTTAACTGGCTATCACCCCAGGGCTTAGCTCAGAGGGAGCAAACAAAAATATCCTTCTTCCAGTAGTCCCTTGAAAGATGTATATTTGCATACTTTAAAAGCTGCTGCCCGAAGGCCTGGGTTCCAATTAGCCTAAACCTAGGTTGCTGACTGAGACTTTGGGAAACTCAACTACTGAGAGCCACCAAAAATAAAGTAGGCTGCTTTGGACAATCACAAAAGATCAAGAGACAATGAAGAGCTAGGGCAGGGTTGAATGATACATTTTATCTGCTACGTGAGGCCACTCCAAGACTGGGAAAGGTGGCTGTTTAATGTACAGAAACCAACACAGAGAGTCAAGTAAAATGAAGAAACAAAGGAATATATTCTAAAGGAAAGAACCTCAGAAAAGACCTTACTGAACTGAAAATAAGTGGTTTATCTGATAAAGGTTCAAAACCATGTACATAAAGATACTCACCATGATGAAAAGAAGGGATGAACAAAGTGAGATTTTCAACGAAGAGACAGAAAAATATAAGAGTGTAATAGAGCTAAAGAATACAATAAATGAACTGAAAAATACAATTAATAAACTCAAAGACAGGGCAGTGGGATTCATCCAATCAAAGCCGAGAAAGAGAGAGAAAGTGTGGAGATAGCTTTAGAGACTTACAAACATTACACAGACCAACATTCACATTATAGGGGTCCCAGAAGGAGAGGAGAGAAGGGGGTAAAAAACTTATTTGAAGAAAGAATGACTGGAAACTTCCTTGACCCTGGGGAAGAAAACAGACATCCAGATCCAGGAAGCCCAGAAAGTTCCAAAAAAGATGAACCCAAAGAGACCCACACCAAGACACATTATAATTAAAGTGTCAAAAGTAAAAGACAAGGAGAGAATCTGAAAAGCAACAAGAGAAAAATATTTCATGACATAAAAGGCAGTCCCCATAAAACAGTGAGCAGATTTTTTTCAGCAGAAAGTTTGCAGTCCAGAAGAGAGTGTCACAATTTACCGTGCTAAAAAAAAAAACCTGCCACAATGATAACTGGCAAAGTTATCATTCAGAACTGGAGGAGAGATAAAGAGCTTTCCAGACAAGCAAAAGGTAAGAGTTCATCACCACTAGACCAGCCTTATAAGAAATGTTAAAATGCCTTCTTCAAACTGAAACAAGAGGGTATTAATTAATAACAGTAAAAACAAGAAAGTAGAAGTCTCACTGGTAAAGGTAAATATATAGTAAAATTCAGAATAATTAATGTGGTAAAGATAGTCATTTTCTCATAAAGCCACTATAAAGGTCAAAATAGAAAAGTAGTAAAAGTAACTATGACTACAATAATTTGTTAAGGAATACACAAGATAAAAAGATGTAATTGGTGAGAATCAAAACCATCAAACATGGTGGGAGTAAAAATATAGACCTCTAGAATGTGTTCAAACTTAAAATGTTATCAGGTACTTAAAATAGACTGTTAAAAATATATAATATAATATAAATAAATATATTGTTTTATGTAAGCCTCACAGTATCCACAAAGCACAGAACTTATTATAGACACACAAAGATTAAAGAGAAAAGAATCGAAGCATGCCACCACAAATCAAGGAATCAATCAAAAGGAAGAGAGCAAGAAAAGAAGAACGAACAGAGGACTTACAAAATTACTAGAAGACAACGAACAAAATGTCAATAAGTAAATACTTATCAATAATTATTTCAAATGTAAACCAGCTAAATTCTCCAATCAAAAGACATAGAGTGGCTAAATCATAAAAAAAGAAGACCTATCCATAGGCTGCCTAAAAGAGATTCACTTCAGATGTAAAGACACACACACACTGTGTGAAGGGATGGAAAAAAATACTCCATGCAAACCGAAACCAAAGATAAGGTAGCTGCACTTTTATCAGACAAAGACTTTAAGATAAAGACTAATAAGAGATAAAAGTCATTACATAATGATAAAGGGGTCAATCTAACATGAACATACAACATAAATATTTATGTACCCAACATAGGAGCACCTAAATATAGAAAGCAATTATTAACAGATCTAAAGGGAGAAATAGACAGCAATACAATAATAGTAGGGGGCTTTAATACCCCACTTTCATCAATTATTAGATCATTCAGACAGAAACCAATAAGGAAACACTGGCCTTAAATAATATGTTAGATCAGATGGACTTAACAGACATATACAGGCCATTCCATCCAAATGCAACAGAATACACACTCTTCTCAAGGGCACATGGAACACTCTCCAAGATAGAGCATATGTTAGATCACAAAATAAGTCTTAATAAAATTAAGAAAACTGATATCATATCAAGCATCTTCTCCAACCACAATGTTATGAAACTAGAAATCAATTACAAGAAGAAAACTGGAAAATTCACAAATATGTGATGATTAAACAACAAGCTACTGAACAACCAATGGGTCAAAGAAGAAATCAATAGAGAAATTAAAAAAAAATACCTTGAGACAAATAAAAATAGAAACACAACATATTAAAACCTAAGGGATGCAACAAGAGGGGTTGTAAAAGAAAAGTTCATAGCAATAAATGCCTGTATTGAGAAACAAGAAAGATTCCAAATAAACAACCTAACTTTATACCTCAAAGAACTAGAAAAGGAACAAATGAAGCCTAAAATTAGAAGTAAATAACGAAGATCAGAACAGAAATAAATGAAGTAGAGACTAAGAAAACAATAGAAAAGATCAATAAAAGAGCTATTTTTTAAAAAGATAAACAAAATTGACAAAACTTCAGCTAGATTCACCAAGAAACAAATAAATAAAATCAGAAATGAAAGAGGAGACATTACAACTGATACCACAGAAATACAAAGGATCATAAGAGACTACTCTGAATAATTACACACTAACAAAATATACAAACCCAGAAGAAATGGATATTCCTAGAAACATACAACCTGCCAAGACTGAATCTTGAAGAAACAGAAAATCTGAACAGATCAATTGCTAGTAAGGAAATTGAATAAGTAATCAAAAACCTCCTAACAAACAAAAATCCAGGACCAGATGGCTTCACTGATGAATTCTACCAAATATTTAAAGAATAATTAATCCTAATCCTTCTCAAAGTCTTTCAAACAACGGAATAAAACGGAACATTTCCAAACTCATTTTACAAGACCAGCATTACCCTGATACTAAAACCAGACAAGAACACCACAAGAAAATTATAGGCCAATATTCCTGATAAACATAGCTGCAAAATCCTCAACAAAATATTAGCAAAGTGAATTCAACAATACATTAAAAGGGTCATACACTATGATTAAGTAGGATATATTATAGGGATACAAGAATGGTTCATATCCAGAAATCAATCAATGTGATATAGCACACTAACAAAAATGAAGGATAAAAATCATATGATTATCTTAGTAGATGCTGAAAAAGCACTTGGGAAAATTCAACAGCCATTTTTGAAAAAAACTCTCAACAAAGTAGGTATAGAGGGAATGTACCTTAACATAATGAAGGCCATATATGACAAGCTCCCAACCATCATACCCAACACAGAAAAGTTGAAAGCTTTTCCTCTACGATCAAGACAAGGATGCCCACTCTCACTGCTTTTCTTCAACATAGTATTGGAAGCCCTAGCCAGGGCAATTAGTCAAGCAAAAGAACAAGTAAAAATGCCACTATTTGCAGATGACATGATATTATATATAGAAAACACTAAGGACTACACCAAAAACCTGTTAGAACTTATCAACAAATTCAGTAAAGTTGCAGGATACAAACTCAACATACAAATATCAGTTGCATTTCTATACACTAAAAACAAACTATCAGAGAAATCAAGAAAACAATCCAATTATAATTCTATCAAAAAGAATAAAATACCAGGAATAAATTTAACCAAGTAAAAGACCCATATACTGAAAACTATAAAACACTGATAAAAGAAATTAAAAACACAAATAAATGGAAAGATCTTCTATGCTCATGGATTGAAAGAATTAATATTGTTAAAAAGTCCATACTACCCAAAGCAATCTGCAGATTCAGTATGATTCCTATCAAAATTCCAATAACATTTTTTACAGAAATAGAACAAATGATCCTAAAATTTGTATGGAACCACAAAAGACCCTGAATAGCCAAGGCAATCCTGAGAAAGAAGAACAAAGCTGAGGCATTGCATGTCCTGATCTAAAATTATATTACAAAGCTATAGTAATCAAAATAGTATTATATTGGCATAAAACAAACACATATGTCAATGGAACAGATTACAGAGCCCAGAAATAAACCCATCCATGCCTGGTCAATTAATTTATGAAAAGGACCTGAGAGGGGCGCCTGGGTGGCTCAGTCGTTAAGCGTCTGCCTTCAGCTCAGGTCATGATCCTGGGGTCCTGGGTTCGAACCCCGCATCAGGCTCCCTGCTTGGCTGGGAGTCTGCTTCTCCCTCTCGCACTCCCCCTGCTTGTGTTCCCTCTCTCGCTGTGTCTCTGTCAAATAAATAAAAACTTTAAAAAAAAAAAAAAAAAAGGACCTGAGAATATGCTATGAGAGAAGACCAGTTTCTTCAATAAATGGTGCTGGGAAAACTGGACAGCCATATGTAAAAGAATAAAACTGGAACACTTTATTTTTTTTTAAAGATTTTATTTATTTATATGACAGAGAGAGACACAGTGAGAGAGGGAACACAAGCAGGGGGAGTAGACGAGGGAGAAGCAGGCTTCCTGCAGAACAGGGAGCCCGATGTGGGGCTCGATCCCAGGACCCTGGGATCATGACCTGAGCCAAAGGCAGACGTTTAACGACTGAGCCACCCAGGCGCCCCAAAACTGGAACACTTTACATCATACACAAAAATTATCTCAAAATAGGGCGCCTGGGTGGCTCAGTTGGTTAAGCGACTGCCTTCGGCTCAGGTCATGATTCTGGAGTCCCTGGATCGAGTCCCACATTGGGCTCCCTGCTTGGCAGGGAGTCTGCTTCTCCCTCTGACCCTCCCCCCTCTCATGTGCTCTCTCTCTCACTCTCTCTCAAATAAATAAAATACTTAAAAAAAAATGATCTCAAAATGGATTAAAGACTTCAACGTAAAACCTAAAACTATAAAACTCCTCGAAGAAAGCATAGGTGGTAAACTCCTTGACATTAGTCTTGGTGACCAAAAACAAAGGCAACAAAAGCAAATATGAGTAAGTAGAATTACAACAAACTAAAAAGCTTCTGTAGAACAGAAGAAACAATCAACAACATGAAAAGGCAACCTACCAAATGGAAGAAAATATTTGCAAATCATATATTTGATAAGGGGTTACTATCCAAAATATATAAAGAATCTACATAACTCAATAGTAAAAAACAATCCAATATAAAAATGGGCAGAGGATCTGAGTAGACATTTTTCCAAAGAAGACAATTAGGTATATGAAACAGGCCAACAGGTACATGAAAAGGTACTCAACATCACCAATCATCAGAGAAATGCAAATCAAAACCATAATGAGATATCACCTCTTACCAGTTAGGATAGCTATTTTCAAAAAGATAAAAGCTATTGGTGAGAATGTAAATTGATGCAGCCACTATGGAGAATAGTCTGGAGCTTCCTCAAAATAATTAAAAATAGAACTACCATATGATCCAGTAATTCCACTCTTGGGTATTTATCCAAAGGAAATAAAAACACTAACTTGAAAAGATATATGCACCTCCACGTTCACTACAGCATTATTTATAGTAGTTAAAGACATAGATGCAATGTTAAGTGTTCACTGATGGATGAATGGATAAAGAAAACATGGTATATATACACAAATGAGTATTAAGCCAAAAAAAAAAAAAAGGAAATCTTGCCATTTGTGACAACATGGATGGACCTTGAAGGCATTATGTGAAATAAGTCAAAGAAAAACAAGTATTAGATGATCTCACTTATATGTGGAAGCTAAACAAAAACAAAAACGAAGTCAAACACAGAGAAGAGATTGGCAGTTACCAGAGATTGGGGCGGGGGGGGGGGGGAAGTAAAATGGGTGAAGATGGCTAAAAGGTAAAAAAACTCCAGGTATAAAATAAGTCCTGGGGATGTAATGTACAGCATGGTGACTGTAACTAATAATACTGTACTGTATATTTGAAAGTTGCTAAGAGATCTTAAAAGTTCTCATCACAAGAAGAAAATATTTGTAACTATGTGTGATGATGGATGTTAAGTAGACTTATTGTGGTAATTATTTCATAGTAAAGATATTAAATGATTATGTTGTACACCTGAAACTAATAGGTATGTCAATTTTATTTCAATAATTTAAAATTAAAAAAATAAAAATAAAAATTTAAAATTTAAAAGTAGTATATAAAATCTATATCATTTTGAATGGCTACTAATATTTGACTATTGACTATTTGATAATCACTCTGTGGACTATATTTGCTACTGTAAAAATATCTCAATAAACATGTAGCACATTTTTATTTACTTGTCCTATTATTTCATAATAAATTACTAAAATTAAAATGGGTACATTTACATAGTACCAAACTGCACTTCAGAAAGATTGTACAAATTTACATTTCTAACAACAGTAAGTGAAAATGCCTTCTCCCCCTCATGCTCAACCTAAGACCTGTCGACAGGGTATAATGTTGCTTCTAATTTGATCACTTACTTGATTCTGTAGCTTTTCATTTTTTCATTGGCTAGTTGCACTTCTCCTTTCATCTGCCTACTCGGGTCCTTTGCCTAATTTTACACTAGGAAATTATCTTACCAATTTGTAAGAGCTCTTTATATTAAAATATTAATCCCTTGTTTTATATGTTTAGTTTTCTCATTTCATCATCTTTCAACTTTCTTCACAGAGAGGTTTATTTGGCTATACAAATGTTTGAATCCAGTCTCCTTTTATGGTCTTGATTTTAATGCACTGATAAGAAAGACCTTTTTGTAAAGATAATAAAATAACTTCCTATATTCTCCTCATATATTTGTATCATTCTGAGTTTTGATTAGTTGGTTTTTATATTTAAAACTAATTTTTTTAATCTGTAGAGTGAAATATAAATAAAATTTAATTTCAAATCCCAAGGCACTCATTATATTAAACCCATCCTTTCCCTTCTCAATTTCTGGAACTTCTTCTATACAGAATTTGAAACTCTTACTTCTTTCCATCCTTTCTTTTCCCCCCCCCCCCCCCATAAATTCCATCAAATTATCTTCGTCCTCCTTTTTTGAGCTGTTGATTCTCTTTATATATCCAGTGATTTTTGCCCTTTGCAGGCTACTCACACTTACAAAAGGTGGTTTACACTGTTCAGAATCGGTAGCAGGAGTAGGCCCCGCTGACCACTGTTAACATCTGCTCTCTCTCCTTTCCCACCCAGCATGGCACATCAAGGGCCTGGGGGATTCTTCACTCCAAGCAGTTCCTGCGCCCTGGGCCTGATCCCGCCCCACCAATCCTCCCTCAGCACAGGAGATGGCTTTTCCCTCCTGCCTTGGCACACTTAACCATTACTGTGGGATCCTTCTGCTTCTGTGGAGCTCACATAAGCTTTCTCAGAATGCTGTGGGGTTTTTGGAAGGATGATAGAGCACACGTGCCTAAGCTTCTATACACACTGCCTGTTTGGTGCGATACGGGTTTTGGTTCCTGGAAAGTAGGGGCGCTAAGTGAATTAATGTTACTCATCTTTTGGGCAATTTTCCCTTTTGAAATCCCCTGATAGTAGAGTTTCCTCCAGCCACGTTTCCCTGTCTACCATTCACACAACTGTTGGTCAAGCTTCCCAGGCTGTGGAGAAGTTTCATGAAATAAAACTATTTATTCCATATCACTCATTGCCTGCTGATCTTTACTCTGAGTTTCCTAGACTCTTTAGTTGAGGACAGCTTCAATATTCCACGAAACATGCATTTTACCACTGGGTAGAATGCTTTTCCTGGGCGTACTTTTGTGGCATTATCAACATTAGCCATTGGCATACCTTTAGTTACCGTTATAAGTTGAAATTGTTCAATAAAGCATTAAATAATAATGGAAAAAACAGATGTAAACACATTGGTAAGAGCCATTTGAACTGAGGAAAGCTTAGTTTGGGGTAGCTTTGAGCTCGCTAGTTGAGAGTAAAGGAAATAGCTCCTTATTGTAACGAATGACAGACCTTGAAAAATCTGTAATTGCACTGTTCCGTATTACAGTGCATTTATAGGCTTATATTTTTAATATAAAATTATTTCCAACATTAACAGAACTATAATAAATTATCACTGCATAAGGCCATTTTAACAGACACGTGCATAAGAAAGAATTGTTAGCCATGTCAATTCAAGTAATCTATCAAGTTATGTTTTCTAATTAAATATTTCACAATTTTCAAATAATGTGAAATTCTTGAATAAAATGTTGGTGTGTTTTCATTAAATATTAATTATAATCAAGGAACTTGAGGGGGGAGAAATTATCCAATATTTTGAATCAGATCAAGGCCAAACATTTTTAGACACATTTTTCGTACAATGATTTTGTTACCTTGTTTTTAATTTGTTCTGTTTTCATGAATGTTCAACCACAAATCCTGTCTAATTTTAAGTTAATGGGTTTTCATTTTGTTTTTTACTGCATATTTAATTATTGTGAAGTCCAGGGCCCATTTACTCATTCCTTATTCCCCCCCACCTTAGAAATCAGTATGTCCCTTCCACTCACATCTTATTAGTTAAAGCAAGTCTTAGTCATGCCTAACTTCAGGAGGGTGAGGAGAGCAATCATCCAATGTGTTCAGAAAAGGCAGGAGAACTGTAAATATTGTTGAACTCTATCTAGTGAAGCTACCATGCTACCTGAGAGGTAAAATCAATTTTTTTATTTTAAAAGCTATTGGATTGCTCAACGAATTTTTTTTTTAAGTGACAAATTTTTAAAGAGCAAATTGTGTCCCACCTCTCTAAAGTATCAGCTATATACAGGTTTCTGGGTTCTGCTCCTCTACTCCTTTTAATTTTTACATGGTTGTAATCATACTCTAAATACTATTCTTTGTATTGGTCATTATGTCATATCCATTTTCTATATTGCTGAAGAATCTATAATTTTTTATTCTGGTGTAATATTTAAAATGGAATTTTTCAATTAAATATATTCTTAGATTATTTAATAATTCCTATTCTGATTTCAAATTTATATTCAATCCAATTCTTAACCCTTCCCTGTGTTTAAAGAAAATAAACCAAAAAAAAAATACACATCATGTCTTAGGCACTTGTAGGAAAACCTGCTATTTCTGGTTCTTCTTAAAATGCAGATTGTTTATGGCCAAACAAAAAAGATGCTTAGTTCTGAAAAAGTCTAAAGAGACAATTAATACTAACATAATAAGTAAGCAGCTTGAAAATCCCAGAAATAGAAAAGAGCAGAAAATGACTAAAGGAATATGATTATTAAATTACCCAAATATGTTATTATGTCTAAAGATGTTTTAAGTTTTAAGACAAGTTTTAAGTTTTAAGACAGCAGTACAATACTTTAAGAAAATCAATTGTACTTTACAAAATTCTTTCTTACAAAACCAAAAGCTAAGAAAGTAATGTAAGATAATCCTTCAGTTTGTGAAAGTATTTACCTCAAGTTTCCATATAATGGCAAGTTCCCTTAAGTGAGTTTGAAATACAATATATAAAAATTAAATTTGCTTCAAAGTTGTTCAGGCATGTCCCTAAAATATAACTGAGCAATTCCTGTGCTGAACTTTAGGATGTTGAAGCAACAGGCTCAACTATGAATAGTGACTATTAACAGAAGGCAAGAAGAAAATATACACATTCAAAAATGAGCCATTGGCAAGAAAGCGGCTTTCAGACAACTTCTGGTTGTTTAGGAAAAAATCTTAAGAATGCTCCAAGGGAATCTAATAACACCTATTACACGAAGAAAAAATGTATGCGTTTAAAAAATGTGTCCTACCATTTGTACTTCACTATCACCTTGTTCCTCAAATTTTGTTTCTTCTTCCTGAACTGAGTTAGACTCATTTTCTCGTTGTTTACCCTCTTCTTGGAGCTCTTTGCTGATTGCTGCTTCTTCATTCTGAACTTCATCCTTGACAAAGTGAGTTACTGTGGCAGTATGTTCTTGTAATGATGTTGGAACAGGGCGCAGTGGTGTGACATGGTCATAGTGTGTATGTAGGAGGCGTAGAGCAATGTCACTTGTTGCTAAAATCCTTGGAATTTCAAATCCAATTTGTGTTTCAGAGAATCTGACACTTTTGTACCTGTTAATAATTTTAACAAAAAGGATGAGATCCTAAAAAACTGAGTCTGTTGAGAATTTATACCTAAGCAGTATTTCTCTCCACTCGAATTTTGCCAAAGTTTGGAGTCCTGATGCATACTTGCTTGCTTTGCAGCATTTGGACCCAGTTGCTAATGTAATCCTTCTCAAAACACTCTCTTGGGATCTATGACCCCATACTCTTCTCTTCCATCTCTGGCAGGTCCTTCTCTGTTTCCTCTGTATGGCCTTTTTCCTACTGTCCCTTAAATGTTGACATTATTCCACTCTCTATCCAGGCCCTCTTTCTTCTTCCCTCTACAGTCTCCTTGGGTATTATTTTGATGCCTGAATCATAACTTACGTTATCAGTTTTCAACACGAGTTCTATGTTTCCTGGGATGGGCTGGCAGGGGAAGAGGCATCCCTGAATGGGTTTTAAGAAGTCCAAAAATGCCCTTACCTATGATGAGTACATATAATAAGTTCGTAAGAGTCTATGATTCCCCAAGAGTTAAAAACTACTGATCTATATGATGTCTCCTCAAAATAGATCTCCAACTCAGATTTTTTTTAATGCCTTCAGACATTTGTACTTTGATATTTCTTAAGTATTTCAAACTGAACAGGTCCAACATTGAACTCATCATCCCTGCAACCCCCCTCACTATCACTCTCAAATAAAACAAAACTTGTTTCTGCCTCTATTATTCACTATATTAGTAAAAACACACCATCTAATTCTCTTCTTAAATCTGAGTAGCTAATACAGGGCTACTCATTTTACTTCTTTTAAAATTATACAGATTAATTTTTTACTCTTCTATATATAACACATTTTACAATGAAAAGGGTTATATTATTATATTGTCTCATTAGATTTAAAGGACAGAGTATTTTACAGCAAATATAACTTGGAAAATATTTTGTCCCTTCCTGTTACTAAATATCAAAATTAAACTCCAATTCTTTCCATTGTCATATGACCAGTCTTTTCAGAGCTGGGACCAGAACCTAGGCCTCCTTTTACTTTGGTAATTTTTCCCTAAAACTCACTGCCATACTAACTCAATTAATTTGAAATACTGAAGATTAAACAGAAGAAGTGATCATGAAATTATCGTTATCACTATCATTTCTCAGAAAGATGTTATTAGCTGAAAATAACTTGCCTAAGGTAGACAAATAGCAGGTTTGTGATTCAAACCCCAGTTGGCTGACTTCCTAACATAGGTTTCTTCCCAAGTATACCATCCTAGTATACAACAGGCATCTGCCTGGTCATCATGATGTGACTCCCAATGTCTTTTGACCTATAGTATCACCCACAGGAATACCTTGGATTCTTCTTGAGGTTTGCCCACACATATAGAGTTACATTTTCATCTTGAATGACTTTTTCCATATTTCCACTGTCCAGATCTGCTAATGTACTAGCTTGCTATAAGAGAAAAAAGAAAACATTATAAAAGATGAGAGGCCTCATAAGCTATGCAACTTAGAGGAGTTATTTCATCACTCAGGTGTTAGATTCGTTACTTAAAAAGAGTAATTTGGGTAAAAGTATCAAAATAACAAAAAATTGTTTTAAAAAATTCTCTTAATGATATAAATGTATTTAACCTAATTAAATGTGCTTCACCTTTCCAATCAGTTTCTCTTACTGTGTCTAAGGATTAAAGTTGCTCCTATATTCCCAGGATTACTATTATATTACCCTTCTCAATTTTAACATTATCATGATTTTAACTATTCACATGCTTCTTTACCTGTACCTTATTAAAATGTAGATCATGCTACTACAAAAGTTAGTCTATTTCTGAATATCATCAAGTTTAGAAAACAAAATATCCAGTTTATGAAATCCAGATGGGTCATGTTTTACTAGTCCAATACTTGATATCCAACATTAAACACAATTTAAGGATGTTCTTAAGAATGTTTTAATAAAGACTAATATAGCTTGATGCATATTAACTCTCTTAAATGGCTTAACTAAGTCAATATTGTATGTATTTAGTTGCCATAATATAAAAACTTAGAAATATTGGAGATTGAATTTATTGTACATTTTAAAAAGCAATTGATCCCCCACACTTTTTTCCTCCTGTGACATTCACTTTGGAAGTGTTCAGAATAGCTGTCTTATAGAACTGTTCCACATTGTGAATTTATCTGATTCCTCATGGTATTGCTTAACTTGCTCTTCTATCCCCTTTATTTTTTGAAAGTTAGGTCTAGGTAGGCTTAATTATTTTTGGCAAGAAGGCATTGTAGGTTATGTTGTATTCTATATGTTGCATCCTATCAGGAGGCATATGATGTCCCACTATTAACAATGTGGACTTGATCACTTGGTTAAGGTGATAAGTACCCATATCTCCCAGTTGTGAAGTACACTTTTCCCCAATCAGTAAGTAATCTGTGGTCTAATACTTTAGCACTATGAGAATCATGTGTTCCTGAACAACTTTTCACCTAATTATTTAAGTGAAAATGATCCTTATCATTTATTACATTGAGGATTAAAAAATGGTGATTTTCTTTTTTTTTTTTTTTCTTTTTTTAAAGATTTTATTTATTTATTTGAGACAGAGAGAATGAGAGACAGAGAGCATGAGAGGGAAGAGGGTCAGAGGGAGAAGCAGACTCCCCGCTGAGCAGGGAGCCCGATGCGGGACTCGATCCCGGGACTCCAGGATCATGACCTGAGCCGAAGGCAGTCGCTTAACCAACTGAGCCACCCAGGCGCCCAAAAATGGTGATTTTCTAACTGACAATTCCTTCTACATTTATCAGATAGCATTCTTCTATAAAGAACTGTTCTTTCCCTCCACCCCCCCCCTTTCCCCCTTCCTTTTTTGGAGTATCACTTTAGACCCACGGATTTTTATTTATTCAATGGTCTATAATCAATTATAATTATTCTTTATGATATTCAAATTATTCCAAATTTGACCAGTGGGAGCCCCTTTAAGCTAGTTCTCTCCCTTTGGATACGACTCCATTCGTCTCTGAGCATTTATTTGCTTTCTAGAGCACAAGATAACTCAACCTCATCTTTCACTTACCCTGCTCCAGACCTGGAATTGGCTGTTTACCCCAACTAGACCTGGTTCCATTTTTATGGATTAAAAAGAAATCTGGTTCATACTGATATTTCCATTTCAAATTTAACATTACAGTATTTTTTCTAATCTTTTCTTTTACATACTGTCTCTTTTTCTCTTAAAATAATCTTGATTACTAAAAATTGTAATACATTTCCTTGCTTTTCTTACAATATAAATAAAATAGTTCCAAAATTACATTATGAATATTACTACTAACAATAAATTTAGTGAAGTTTAAGCCTTCTTTGCAGTTCTTTTTGTAATTAGAACATATTCTACCAAGGCTATACAGAGACCAAAATAAACCAAAAGATAAAACAGACCAAAAAAAAAAAAAAAGTGTGACTAGGTTGTTTTCTGATTTAAAGAGCAAAATAAAACAAAAACAGCCATAGAAGACATTCATGGGATAGGATATTAGCCAAAATTTAAATATGGACTGGACATTAGATTATGGAATTATTACTTCCTAAGGTATAGTAGTGATTTTACAGTTATATGGATATTATCATTAATGACAAGGTATTTGGGGAAAATAGAGTGACTACCAATAATTACGATCTCTGTCGATTTACCTAGAGTAGGGAATGTTTAACATATAAAGTTTTGTGAATTTATTTTCATAGTGATCCTACTAAACCTTAGCAAGTATAAGAAAAAAAGGGGGGCCTGGGTGGCTCAGTCAGGTAAGCATCTGCCTTTGGCTCCGGTCATGATCTCAGGGTCCTGGGATTGAGCCCCACATTGGGCTCTAAGTGAGGAGTCTGCTTCCCCCTCTCACTCTCCCTCTGTGCTCTCCCCTCTCTCAAATAAATAAATAAAATCTTAAAGAAAAACTAGACTTTAACTATATTGATTATGTTTTTTTTTTTTTAGGAATATTTACGACTGTTAAATCTGGATAAATATATGTGCTTCAAATTATTGTACTGACTTATCCATAGCCTTTTAATTAAAAAGATACTGGATTTTTTTTATCATATAGTGTAAAATTTTAACACTTAAAAAAGTTAATCATAAGCTATAAGCAAAAAAAAAAAATCACACTTACTCTGAGAAGTATTTCTGTGGCTATGTTAAACTTAAGATGAAGGAGCTCCTGCAGTTCTAGAATTGATCCTTGGTACTGTATTATATTTTTATCTTCCAAATCATATGGTGGTGTTTCCAATAAAATTAATTTCAATTTATCAATTAACTATAAAATAAAAACAATGTAAAAACTTAATATAAAAATAATCTTCTGACAAAAAGTCAAAGAAAAAGTGAAAAGGGGATGTTCTATCACTTTTGAATTGAGGCACACATCATATCATCAGTAAAACATATAAAAATCCTTTCTTATATTTATTGTATTATTTAAGATCATGGAAAAATTAAATATTTTCTCCAGAAACTCCATTATAAGAATTCCCAACTATCTGTAACAGAGCTTTCATTAGCAAGTTAATAGAACAGGGACAGCTTGGATACCTAAGACTATGGAACAGTAGAAATAATGATATAACAACAATGAGGAGGAGGAGGAGGACATGAAGAGAGTTACTAATATATACTGAATGTTTATGTAGGAGTCCAGGGCAGGTCACCCCCAAATGAACCACAAAGGCACAATACTGATCATTTTGAACTGAAGCTACTTGAGAATTAACTGGTACAAAGACACTCAGACCCTCCTCTGTCCTCCTGAAAGCAGGAAACATATCTCCCATATGAAAAATACCCTCCCTGTACTAAGAAAAGACATCTTTATCACCACAGACATGGACTTTCAAGTAGAGAAAACTGTGGAAATAAATCTTGTTACTTTTTTACTAATCTACTACCTTAGCCCAAATTCCTCTTAAAATTCCTTACTAATTCAAGCTCACAAACACCTGTTTTCCTTATCCTGTAAATTCCTCACAGATCTATTGTTTCTTTGTCTAAAATTTGCCTGCCTTGGTCAATTCTTTGGGTCTCAATTTCATTATTGGGTCTTCATGTGCACGTAATAAAATTGTTTTTTTTCTCCTATTTTCCTGTCTCATATGAATTGAATTCTCAGTCCAGCTGAAAGACCTTGAAGGGTAGAAGAATTTTCTCTCTCCTACACTTACTATGTGCCAGGAACTGTTCTAAATGTTTATACGTTTTAATTCATTCTATCTTCATCATAACTCTATGAGCTAGATACTGTTATTATGTCTGTTTTTACAGATACGGAAACCAAAGTAAGGAGTTTGGAAGACCCGACCCCATCCTAACAAATAAAAAGCTCAAAAGACTGAAAAATGAACAACTCCTCTTTGATCCACAAGAGAGGAGGAGCTAGGGCAAACACCTGCCCTCAAGATTGGAGAGATCTATATTCAGGAGCAAAAGCCACTGCAGAAACCAGTGCCAAGTAAGAACATCTGAACTGTAAATGACAAATTATTGAGACTCAGTGTAGACAACTCTTGAGAGTTAAAAACTCCAGGAGAACACAGTCATGTAACAAGAGGGCCCACAATATTGTTAGATTTACCTCCAAATGCTCCACCAGGTTCTCATAATAACTGTAGGAGCAAAATCCCCACCTATTTCTAGCAGAGGAAGGGGAAAAGGAACCGTTCTGAAATACACCAGAGTACTCTGTTCTTAACAAGGCCTGATCTCAGGGGAAACTACTTAGAGCCTAATCTGCAAGAGTTTTATCAGAGCCTAACTCACCTGGGGGAAAGAAAATACCTAACTCCAGCTGGCTCTAGCCATTCCCTCCCACTTAAGAGGGAATAAAAACAATTGAAAACATTTGTGAAGTTCACCATGCAGAGATGCAGAGACACAGGCTTTACTAAAAGACTGAGAACTAATTTCACAGGTCTTCCCCTCTCCCCACCTTACCTCACAGTCCCATTACTAAAGGCCTACTTACAGCAGCTCCTTTTACCCAGTACATCATGTCCAGCTATCAGGAGAAAATTACAAGTCATACCAAAAGGCAAAAACCACAATCTGAAAAGACAAAGCAAGCATCAGAACCACACATGGCAGGGATGTTGGAATTATCGGACCAGGGATTTAAAACCACTATGATTAATATGCTAAGGGTTCTACTGGATAAAACAGACAGCATACATGAATATATGGGCAATGTAAAGGAGAGAGATGGAAATCCTAAGAAAGAACCAGATTGAAATGCTAGACCAAAGGATACTGTAACAGGAATGGAGAATGCCTTTGGTGCGCTTATTAGTAGACTGAACTCAGCTGAGGAAAGAATCTCTGAGCCAGAGGACATAGCAATAAGAATCCTTGAAAACCAAATGGCAAAGACAACAAAAACCTGAAAAAACAATTTAAAGAATAGAATGAAATATCCAAGGACTGTGGGACAACTACAAAGGGTGTCGCATACACATAATGGGAATACCGGGAGGGGAAAAAAGAGAGAAAGGAACAAAAGAAATATCTGAAATAATAATAACTGAGAATTTCCCTAAATTAATGTTAGATGCCAAACCACAGGTTCAGGAAACTCAGAGAACACGAAGCAGGATAAATGCCCTAAAAAACTCCACTTAGGCTTATCATTTTCAAACTACAGAAAAATCAAAGATAAAGAAAAAGTCCCCACAGAAGCCAGAGTAAAAAACACCGTACCTTTAGAGGAACAAAATTAAAAATTGCATTTAACATCTCAGAAACCATGCAAACAGGGTGCCTGGGTGGCTCGGTCGGTTAAGCATCTGCCTTCAGCTCAGGCCATGATCCCATGGTCCTGGGATTCAAGCCCCATATTGGGCTCCCTGCTACTCCCTCTCCCTCTGCCTGCTATGCCCCCTGCTTGTGCTCTCCCTCTCCCTCTGTCAAATAAATAAATAAAATCTTTAAAAAAAAAAAAAAAAGAATGCAAGCAAGAAGAGAGTGGAGGTATTTATGGTGTTAGTATAGTATAGTGGAGGTATATATAAGAGGCACAGCAAGGTCACAGGAACAACTAATACTGTATTGTGGCAAGATATAGTTTTGAACACTGACACATAATAAATACCTAATAAACTTCTAAATTAAGAGAGGCAGCATAGTGGTATAGTGCAGTATGGACTCAAGCCAGAATGCAGGGCTTCAATCCTAGCCACTTCTTACTACCAGTGTGATCTTGGACAACATCACTGTGCCTTCTTCATTTGTGAAATGGGAATAATAGTGCCTACCTCATAGGGTTATTATAAGAATTCAGCAAGTTACTATTTCTAAAGCCTGCCATAGTATTATTTAAGAGCTTGCCAAATAAATAAATTTGATCATTTGGAACCTGGTGTTCACCATGTCATTGATGCTATCCAATTCTTTCTGTTCCTCATGTGCTGCCTGCTTTAGTTTCCTATTGCTATGATCATTCTCTTCTTCCACCTCCTGTTTTGTTTTACTTATCTTTTTTCCCATTTTCCCTATTATTTATTATGTCCATTTCTGTAACCCACTCTCATAATAGGAAGATTTCACTTCCAGCTTATCACTGATGACCTCTACTACTTCTGCTACTTCCCACTCTCTCTCGACTTTTGCAGAGCATCAGAGACCAGCATCCTGCCATGGCAGCATGGCAGAGAGTATATGCAATGGCAAGAACACCTCATGGTGTGGGGGAGGCTCCATGGAGCCCTTGGAAAGTCAGAGTAAGGGGCGCCTGGGTGGCTCAGTCAGGTAAGTGTCTGCCTTCGGCGCAGGTCATGAGCTCAGGTCCTGGGATCAAGCCTGCATTGGGGCTCCCTGCTCAGCGGGGAGTCTGCTTCTCCCTCTGCCTCTGCCCCTCCCCCTGCTCCTGCTCTGTATCTCTCTCTCTCAAATAAATAAAACCTTAAAAAAAAAAAAAAGAGTAAGACCCATCTGAAGTCTCATAGGAGACTCTAAGTAAGTCACAATTTCTCTCTCTTTTTACGTAGAATGGGTCTCATAAGCTTGTCCAGATCAAATTAGGCAATGCATGTTAAGAGCTTAACAGAATCTGGAGTTACTCCATCTTACAACACATAGAAGTAAACCACAGTGATAAGAAACACAAAAAGGTGGAGAGGAATTGTAACAAAAAGCATTAGAAGATAAAAGGACCAAGAGCAGTGAATCCCTTCTAGTTTCAATTATTATCTAGGTGTGTCTAGTGTGCATTTTTCTATTCATCCTAACTTGGGATTTGTTGGGTTTCTTGACTCTGAGGGTTTGTATCTTTCCTCAATTCTGGAAAAACGTCAGACATTTTCTCTTTGAATATTGTCATTCCCTCATTCTTCTGCATCTCTTTCTGGTACTCCTTTTCAATGTATTTTCGCCTCTTTTCCTCTATCATACATATTTATTAACTTCTCATTCATATTTTCCATCTCTTTATCTCTCCTATATTCTGCTAAATTCTCCCAATCAACTTTGGATTCACTTGTGATTAAGAGTAATTTTCTTGTTTCCCTTCTCTAAGCTAAAGATGAGCCAAACAAGTTCGTACCATCTTTTACCGAGTATTTCCCCTATTACCCACAATAACTTTTGGAGGCTCCCAGCCATATAAGAAATGTCTGATTCAACTTGCCACCTTTCACATACTTTAGGCTTTGCCTCCTGATGGTCCTTTAAACCAATGCTAACCCAAGACTTAACAGAGAGCCTCTGGGGAAGTGGCTCTCTGGGAAGCCACTGACTTTGAGACTTGCCCGCTTTTCTGAATTGGCCTCTTAAGATTTTCCCTTACTTTGTTTTGAACTAGGCAATGAATTTATTTTTTTTAAAGATTTATTTATTGGGGTCCCTGGATGGCTCAAATGGTTAAGTGTCTGCTTTTGGGTCAGGTCATGATCTCCAGGTCCTGGGATCAATCCCCACGTTGGGCTCCTAGCTCAGTGGGGAGTCTGCTTCTCTCTCTCCCTCTACTTCTCCCTATTCTCGTGATCTCTCACTCTCGAATGAATAGAATCTTTTAAAAAAGATTTATATATTTTATTTATTTTTAAAGATTTTATTTATTTATTTGACAGAGACAAAGACAGCGAGAGAGGGAACATAAGCAGAGGGAGTGGGAGGGGGAGAAGCAGGCTTCCCGCTGAGCAGGGAGCCCGATGCAGGGCTGGATCCCAGGACCCTGGGATCATGACCTAAGCTGAAGGCAGACGCTTAATGACTGAGCCACTCAGGCGCCCCATATTTATTTTAGAGAGAGAGACAGCGTGCGAGATAGAGCACTAGAGTAGGGGAAGGGAGAGAGGGAGAGAATCTTCAAGCATACTCCCTGATGAGCACGGAGCCATGTGGGGCTCAATCTCACCATCCATAAGATCATGACCTGAGCCAAAACCAAGAGTCAGACACTTAACCGACTGAGGTACCCAGGCGCCTGTAGGCAATGAATTTAAATATCATTAAAAAAAGTTGTTTTTAGCATTTTTAAGTGTATCATAATGTGGTAGATCCTCAGGGTAGTCTGTCCATCCTATTTGCAGAAGTAGAAGGTACAATGCTCTTACTCATCTTTGTACTTTCATGCCTTAAAGGATAGGTGCCTGGCACATAGTTAACGTTGAAAAACATCTGTAGTGAATCATAGAATAGTGGAAAATTTCAACTCAGGATAAAATCATGCACTTTCCCCCCAAGTTATCTACATAAATGGATGCACCTTGATTTTTTTTTCCTGCTTGGATTAGACACACATAATGTTTCACATTTATGTTATGTTGACCTTATATCTAAGGTGGCAAAGATAAAAAATTTAAAAAAGGAGTTGTAAAAATAAAAAAAAATGAAAAGATTGTTAAAAAAAAATAAAATGCACTTGGATTGTTAAAAAAAAATGTAAAGATTAGCAAATAATTTTTCTGCATAGCCAAGCAAGCAGTAGTGTTACTAATTGGCAAGTATGATAGTTATTCAATTTATTTTTATTTTGGAGTCAGTATCAATTTGTAATTTAAATAATTTAAAATTATAAAATAATATTCCAATACCTACATTTAGCACTAGTTTACTCTTCGCAATCACTTCCTCAAGAGTCTCATTTGTTTCCTCTTTCCACAGGCTAATGAAAGTATTAATTTCTGGGGATTTTGAAGGATCAGGACTCCCATCACATTGAATGTAGTGTTTCCACTGTGGAATAAAAATGTCTGCAGGTTCACAATGATGAAAATTCAAAGATTAAATAACTTTTTTCAAAGTATCAGTTCTCATAACCTAGTTTTTCCAATTTAGGCAAAAAATACTATGACTTTAACTGCTTACTTGAGATACCTCTAAAATAATAAAATTCTCTTCATCAAAATAATTTAAAAGCTTCCATAATTTAAATAAATAACAATTCTAGTAATTGTCATATTTTTAAAACAGTATTTATGAGTTGGTTTTGTTTTGCTTTCTTCTCTAATCATATAACTTCTATATTTACAAAAGCCAACACAGGCTAATTTCCACTTCTCAAATTGTTACTAATTGTTAATCACCATTGGCATTTTAGTATGAGTTCTTCCATTCATTCTGTAGTCTATGCAAATTCTACATTTGTAATCATATTGTACTTACAGTTTTTTGCTTAAAATTATACCGCCATCATCTTTTGCCATATTGTTAGTTTTTTCTTCTTCTCCTGATAATAATCTTTATTGTTTCTAAACTTACGCTGTTTTGAGCAACACTAGATTCCATGAAGCTCAGTTTTCTATTTTAATTTAGAATAATTTCCTCAGTATAGATTCCCCAAAATTAAATCAGAGTCAAAAGATATAAAAATTTCAAGGGTCTTATTATTGACAAATAGTTTTCTACAAAGCTATGTGCATTTACTTTGCTACATGCAATATAGGAGATTTGTCAGATTAGAGATGTTTTACAAAGTCAAAGTTTGGGAGGATTAAAAAGGATATCAGACTATAACTCCCTCTTGTGGTACAAAAGTATTAGTTCACACACACGTAACACACAAATCAGTCTTACCTGAGAAAGCAATCTAGTATCTCGTTTCAATTTCTCTGCTTCAGGAAAACACCCTTCTAATAAATAAAGTTCTTCAAGTTCTTCATTTCTCCTTTCCAGATCCTGTTACGTGGCGATAAATACATTGGCTAGCTCTTTAATTTTACCTTTATGCTTCACAAGTAGCCTCTAAACTTTACTGACAAAATACTTTCAAAATGAACACTAACTAAAGTTAGTTTGAATGTAACTGCTATTTCCAAAAGGTTTCATCTGAAACTGTGGTTTGTGAATGATCTGCAGACTCCTAGTGGGTCCCCAAGACTCTAGGGATCTGTGAGGTCAAATCTGTCTACATAATAATACTAAAACAGTATTTGCCTTTTTTGCTGTGTATACATTTGCACTAATGGCACAAAATGGTATAAAATTCCTGGTGCCTCAGCACAAATCAAGTCACAAGCTGTACTAGGGGGCACATTCTTTGGGGGATATTTAATATCTATTAATATAATGCATCTTAAAATTTCTCAGTTTGAATTTCTAATATGGTAAATATTGATAGATATAATCCACATAAACAAATCTCCTTGGGGGTCTTCAATTTTTAATACTTAAGAGGTTTCTCCTCAGATCAAAATATTTCAGAACTACTGATCTGAAAAATTCTGGTGAAAAGCTTTGCACAGTGGCAGTATCGTAGCCAATGAGGTGTATCCGAGGCGCGATTATTGCTAATTGAAAAATTCTGGTGAAAAAGAGAAGTAAAGCTAAAACAGGAGAGGGCGCCTGGGTGGCTCAGTCGGTTAAATGTCTGCCTTCGGCTCAGGTCATGATCCCGGGGTCCTAGGATCGAGCCCAGCATCAGGCTCCTTGCTCTGCAGGGAGCCTGCTTCTCCCTCTCCTCCCCACTTGTGCTCTCTCTATCTCTTTCTCTCTCTCTCTCAAATAAATAAATAAACTCTAAAAAGAAGAAATTAAAAAAAAAAACTGAAACAGGAGAGGTAGAATTCGAGTTTGGGGGGTGGGGGAGGGGCATCCCTGTTTATCTATAAAACAGATTGAGAAAAATAACAATGCTTACAAGCAAGGGCTCCGAAGCAAAGCTATTTATGTCTAAATCCTGGCTCTGCTGCTTACTTTCCCTATTCCGCAATTTCCTTATCTGTGAAATGTGGGTAATAATTTCACTAACTTTCTGGTAGGATTAAATGAGTTAAACCAGTTTATAAAGGCCTAAATATTAGTGGTAGGTATGGGGGAGAGTGACGTTACATGGCCAAACATATCTGACAGCCACATAGTGTGTCTTCATTAATAACATTACTAGGGGCGCCTGGGTGGTTCAGTTGGTTAAGCATCTGCCTTCAGCTCAGGTCATGATCCCAGGGTTCTGGGATCGAGTCCTACATTGAGGTCCTTGCTCAGCGGAGAGCCTGCTTCTCCCTCTGCCCGCCGCTCCCCCTGCTTGTGTGCACGAGCTCTCTCTCTGTCTCTGACAAATAAACAAAATCTTTTAAAAAAATATTACTAATGTTTATATACTTTTGCTTCAAGTTGATGCCATTTTTCTTTCTCAATCCGTTGTATTTCAAGCCTTTCCATTTCTTCTTTTTCATATTTCACACGAGCCTCCTCTAAAGAACCAAAAAAAATTTTTTTTCTCAGTGATTAAATCAATCTATTTTTAAGCCCTTAAAATTGCTTAAAGTATTTTCAAGATGTAAGGGTGGTGGAATATTTTATAGAAGTCACAACCATATCATGTGGTAGAAATAAGACGAATGCTAGACTTCTTTCAAAAAACAACATGACTCAAACTTTCTGGCCAAGAAAATAGGACTATAATGATATTTCTCTTGCCCAAAAAGTTTATAGAAATCCAATAATGATTTAACCAATAAAAAGTGACAGATCTATCATGGGTAATTAAGGAGAGGTAAAGTCTTCAGAAGATTTCCGTAAGTTTGTGACATCTACATCATCAGAAGCAACTACCCTAATCTTCTCTTGCTTTCACTATTAAAAACAGAATATGAAATATATGTTGAAGAATGAGTTTAATCCAATATAATAAAACTTGCCCCGAGATCTAGATCCTGATAATGTATTCTTATCATGAGCCACCTAAGAAGGATTTATAATGATTACACATAAAAAAAATCAACATGGAACCAGACGACAGACTTTTAAAACCTGAATTTGAATCACACATGTTCTTAATGCTAAAAGCTACAACCACTTGAAATAGTCAGATTTTTAAAATCACTTTTTGGTATTTTAAATAACTGATATTTTTATTAATTTTTAACTGACTTTTTTTTTTTTTACAAATGAAAATCCTCTTTAAATTTGGCAAATAAATATTATTAAACTATAAGAACTTAGGCTGCTCTGTACATTTCTTGCTAGTGTCTACTTCCTATATTTAGTGAATTTGAGTTTCAGAATTCTTACTGTACAATAAGCACCAATGCCTCTGATTTCATCAGTAAATACAAACACTTCAAGATAGGGTTGCCAGAGTTAGCAAATAAAAATACAGAGTGCTTAGTTGAACCTGAATTTCAGATAAAAGAACTGCCTTTTTAAAAAAATTTAAATATGTTCCATATTGCCTGAGGCAAATTATCCCAAATTATCCATTGTTTATCTGAAATTCAAATTTAACAGGGCATTCTGTATTTTACCTGACAACTCCACTTCTGAAAGTGATGGGTGTGTACTAACAGAACTTTCTGGGTACCCTTTAAACAGCAGACATTTATTATAAAACAGATGAAATTTGAAAAATTGAAGAATTTTGAAAATTCTTTTAAAAGAATGTAGAAATACCAACCTACTGTTATATTTCTTGCATATGAAAATAGTAACACTGTGTATTTTGTACCTTCCTCTTTCTGCCGTCTTTCCTCCTCCTCTTGTAGCTGCTTTAATCGTTCAGCTTTGGTGATTTTCCTCTTCTTCCTGCCAGACTTAAATGTCACAACATAAAAAAAGGCTATTAATATGCACCCAAATTACTTTAAAACACGTATCCCTCAAATAGTAATTATGAAAAACACTTATGCTTCCATGAATCTAGTCTTTCATTCGTTCAAATAAGACTATTATGAACAAAGCCTCGACCCAATGCATTGAGGACAAAGCATGGAAACAAGTAAGAAAAATAAGCATATAAGTTATTTAAAGGCAAGAGTGACAGTGCCAATTTAATTACTATACAATTAATACTATGCAATTAATATGCAATTTACATAATTTTCTCATTCCCAGTTTCCGCATCTTTAAAATGGTGCTAAATAAGACCTCATTTGGGGGCGCCTGGGTGGCTCAGTCAGTTGAGTGTCCACTCTTGATTTACGCTCAGGTCATGATCTCAGAGCTGTGAGTCGAGCCCCGTGTCGGGTTCGGCGCTCACCACAGAATCTGCTTCAAATTCTCTCTCTCTCAATCTCTGCCCCTCCCCCCACTCATGCACCCTCTCTGTCTCGCAAATAAATAAAATCTTTAAAAAAAGACCTCATTTTATTGTTGTAAGGATTAAAATAAAATATATATACAATATATATAAAATAGATGTCAAATATATATAAAATATATGTAAAAATAGTTTTAATACTACTATATGTCTATAATGATTAAAAATACTTTATAGAGCAGGTAGGATTTAAGTTTGTGCCCAAAAGATTTTAACATTCAGATATGTGGGGAAGGTATCTCAGGAAGAGGGAAATGCAGGCAATAAGATATGGAGACGGGATGGCACTGGAAAGGCCAAGAAGTTCATGGGCCCTGGGAGATTCCAAGAAAAGGTTATAGAAATGAAAATGGAAGAAAAGGTTGGAGCCTATGCTATAGAGGTTGGACATTATTCTAAAAAAGTGGAAACCCCCTAAAAGTTTTTGAGAAGGGCTGTGGCTATTAAGAATTTAATTTTGAAAACTAACTTTGTATTAGAAAAAAAAGATTATGAAGAGGATACCATTTGGGTGACTATTAAGAGTAGTTACTAAAACTAAAGTCATAACAATGTAATAAACACAGGAGAATGGATCCAATAAATATTATATAAGCTAACTTATTTGATAATGATAAAAATTGGAGCAAGGAGAAGAATGAGTTAGAGAAGAGTCAAAAAGAAAAACTGTAGTCCAGAACAAGTAAATTTGGATGAAACATTGTTGAAAGGAGTTAAATATAATTAATATGAGTGTGAGTAGAGCATCCAGGCAATGTTTGCTGGCACTGAACCTGAAGAACTGAGGTTTAGCAAAGAGATCAGGGCTATGGAATACAAATTTGAGAACTATCTTGGTGATAACGACCTCCTCTCCATTTCCCCGGGGAAGGATAGAAAGAAAAGAGCACTATCTCAATTTAGCAATCAGTAGAGTGGTTACTCCTTGGAATATACAGACTTTTGGATGACCATCTTCTCCTTTTGGCTCACCTACTGCAGAATGCTCCATTGGAATCTCTAATCCATTAGCCCTACCATTTCTTCATTGATCATTAATCCCCCCCCATTCCTCCACTTCTTTACCCAGGTTAGGTTTCACAACTCATCACCATAGTCACTAACTTATATATTTCCACTTCCCCCATTTTCCTGTCCCTCAGAGAAGCTCAGCTGGCGAATTCCTAGATGTAGTTTAACTCAACTCTCCATCTATTCTGCACTAGCAATAGGAGCAGCTGAACCTTGCCAGAGAAAAATACATGAGCTCAAATTTATGAGCATAAATTTTAAATAGACTTTGTGCCATCCAGTATTCCTACCACTGCTTCATTCTCCTCACTCTTCAAACCTCCCAAATCCTCTCCTCTTTCTTATTCTTAGCTGTTGACTTTCTCTCTCATACCACTGGAAACTCTGAGAATAATTTCAGTTACACACCCAAATCTTTGAACCTATCTACATATCTTGGTCTGCCTTCCCTCCCTTTATGTTGTATGATTTATATCCCTTCTGCTATTTAAGGCTGCACCTGCCACTTTTACACTGGATCCTATCTTTTACTGCCTATTTAATAAGACTTGGCTCCTGTAATTAATACCTCTAGTTATTCATAAATTCCTCCCTCCCTATATTTCACATCCCTTTCCATTTTTTGCTCTAATTCCATTACCTTTTATATCAGACCGCCTAAAAAGACTTGCCCACTGCTTCTACTTTCCCATTTTCTGCATGACCCACTCTAATTGGGCTTTCATTTCATTTTTATTGCTACATTAAAACCTCTCCTGTCAAGGAATCTTACGATGGCCAAGACAGTCTGATTCATTTTTCAGTACAAATAAATGTGTTAATACACATCCTCATGACAAGCTACCTCACGTTTTATAATGAGCCAGGTATGAATTGACTCTATTTCCTCACATGCTGTTTTAAAAAGATGCAATTTTAATGTTCTGATCGTAACACAATTCACATTTTAGGGTCAACACTGAATGTTCCATAGAAACCAGGACTCAAATTTTAGGCAACCAAAGCCTGTTTGTGAATACAGATCTTCCTTGAGATGGGGTTACATCTCAGTCAACCCATTTTAGGTTGAAACTATGGTAAGTAAAAAATGCATTTAATATACCTAGCCTACCAAACATCATAGTTTAGCCTACCCTACCTTAAAAGTGCTTACGTTGGCCTACAACTGGACAAAATCATCTAACACAAAGTCTATTTTATAATAAAGTCTTGAATATCTCATGTCCTATACTGAATATTGTACTGAAAGTGAAAAACAGAATGGTTGTATGGGTACAGAATGGTTATAAGTGTTTTGGTTGTTTAAGCCTGTGATCAGGTGGCTGGCTGAGCTGGGTGGCTCACTGCTGCCACCCAGCGTCTTGGGAGAGTATTGTACCACCTATCACTAGCACAGGAAAAGACCAAAATCCAAAATTTGAAGAATGGTTTCTACTGAATATGTATCACTTTTATGCCATCATAAAGCTGAAAAATCACAAGTAGAACCATTGTAATTTGGGGACTGTATGTATAGTGTTCTAAAATTAAAATAGGATTTAAAGTACAGATATGAACAATAAGTCCCCCTGTTGCCCATTCTTTACAGTTCTATGCTGGGAAGTACTTGGGCACCATTCTTAATCTATTCAAATAAAGTCAATTCAAAGAAAAGCATTCTAAGTCCTGTAAAATCTCTTCACAGTTGTATTACTAAAAGAATCCAAATGTCAAAATTTCATTAATAATGCCGTTTTCTTTACTGGAAGAACAGTCATAGTTATTAGCTGGGAACAACTGGAATCATCTATGTATTCATTAACCTATAAGGCAATTTTCCCCTACAATCTAATTCATGTCTTCTGCTATTCCATGTATTCTATGAAGTACAGTGGTTTCTGAAAAAAAAAAAAAACTGCTGTAAATGCAGTGATAGATCTTCTAACAGTGTAACTTTTCTGTAGTCTTGTACAATTTTCCTTGCTTTTGCAACGAATAATACTAGTTTAAGTTATATCAAGTTTCACAAGCATCTTTAGTGAAAACATTAAGCTTATTTACATTTTTGGTGATACCCTTAAATCTTTCTTCATTAAAAAATTAATATTATAAATTACATTGTGAGAGGGTTTTTTGCATCTTCATTGCACAATAATCTCACAGGTAACTCACTAAAAATTATTACCAGTTCCACAACTCCAAGCTACAACATATAAGAAATTCACATTATCGCAATACCTCTACTGCCATATTTCACCACAAAGAACAAAAGACAAAAAGTCCCTTGGTACCTTCATTAGAGAAAGCTTTGCTAACATCAATATTTGAATTTTCCCTTAGTTTCATAGCCTAGGCCCTGGGGCAATGAACCACTAAGATTTAGATCCACTTTGGTTTTGTAAAGCAAGAGAGTAATTGTGAAAAGGGAGGACCTCATGACAGATTTTTCCCAGTAAAGGCGAAATATGGAAGTTGATGATCTGGAAATTGATTTCCATAAAACTATCTGTGTCCTGGCATCCTTAGAAAATCTTTGTATATCTCTGAGAGTACTTTTTACTTGTAGGTTTATTTTGGTAAAAAGACTTCTGATCCAGACTGCTGCAATAGCCTTGTAACTGGTCCTCCTGATTCTACTCTTACTTCCCTACAATGAATTTTCCACTCACCTTTTAAAAATGTAAATCAGACCGGGCGCCTGGGTGGCTTAGTTGGTTAAGCGACTGCCTTCGGCTCAGGTCATGATCCTGGAGTCCCAGGATCGAGTCCCACATCGGGCTCCCTGCTCAGCAGGGAGTCTGCTTCTCCCTCTGACCCTCCTCCCTCTCATGCTCTCTTTCATTCTCTCTCTCGCAAATAAATAAAAAAATTTAAAAAAAATGTAAATCAGACCATATCACTCTTCTGCTTACAACTTTCCTAGGCTACCAATCACACTCAGAATAAAACCCAAACATTTCACCATGGCCTACTTGGCCATTATTGCAATAACTGTTTTTTTCTTTCTAGAGTCTCATCCCCCAGGTAATTATTGACTAACTCCCTTGCTTCATCTAGGTCTCTACTCAAACTTTACTTCCTTAATCACCCTATATGAAATAGCATCACCACTATTCCCTACCCCACATTTCTCACTGACCCCTTTCTTGGTTTTCTGCATTTTCAAAGCTATCTGAAATTATATACGTCACCTCACCTCCCCCAGATAGAATGTAAGCTTTATAAAATGACACCACCATCTCAAAGAGATATCTGCACCCCCATGTGTACTGCAAGACATGCAAACAAACTGTCCATCCATAGAAGAATGGATAAATATAAGTGGAATATTATTCAGTCATAAAAAGAAGAAAATCTTGTTATTTGTGACAACATAGATGAACCTTGAGGGCATTATGCTAAGTGAAATAAGTCAGAGACAAACACTATATGATCTTACTTACATGTGGAATCTAAAAAAGCTGAACTCATAGAAACAGAATAAATTGGTGATTGTCAGGGGCTAGGGCATGGGTGAAATGGGCAGATATTTGTCAAAGAGCATAAACTTCCAGTTACAAGATGAGTAAGTTCTGAAGATCTACTGTACAGCGTGCTGACTACAGTTAACAATACTGTATTGTATATTTGAAAGTTGCTTAGTCAATCTTAAATGTTTTCACCACACACACACACACATACACACACATATATATAATGGTAATTATGTGAGATGACAGATGTGTAATTAACTTTAGTTTTGTAATCACTTCATAATATATAAGTACATCAAATTGTTACATTGTAGACCTTAAACTTATAGAATGTTATATATCAATTATATCTCAATAAAGCGGGATAAAAAAAGAATGTAAGTTTCATGAGATCAGAGACTCTGTCTTGTTACTGTTCTCTTAATGTCTAGAACACTGCTAAATCGATGAAATAAGTATTCGTCCATACAGATGCAAGGCCTTATATACAAAGATCTTCATTCTTACCTTGTTTGTGATAGCAAAAAAGAGGGACAACATAAAAATCATAGTACATACTTTCAATGAAATATGATGCAGCTGTGAGAAGAAGTGACACTAACTCATTGTGCTGAAACAAAAAGGTCCAAAGACACACCTATTCTATCCAATCTATGATGCCATCAGATGTAAGATGTACCTTAAAATTATTACTACAAAAAAAGGGAATGCCCAAGATGGGAGCCTAATAGGAGATGCCTAAATAAAGCTGGATATATGAGTAATGAGAAATGAACCACAACACAGAAAGATACAGCATGAAAACTTGCAGATCTTAATCCTGAAAAGGAATAGAAAGAAGAAAAAAAATCCTGAAAATTTAAACCACAAGCCAGTTCACATGGATTTGTAGCCTGACTGATACCATTAGCATGGTCCAAAAACTCTCAGAGAATTTAAAGTAGTATTAGGTATGAGTAAGCCCATGTGACTGACAGAAGCAAACATCCTCTCTAGAAGAAATGGATGTCAATCCAGGACTATGATGATTTTAAGATGATACTGAGTATAAGACATATCTCAATTTTAGTAATGTTAAAATGTAAAAAGATGAGTATCCTAGGATAATGAAATACAATATCATTAAATGATAAATAGAAGGTGCAGAATGCTCCCAACTGTGGGGAGAAAAGGGATTGTGTGTGTACTCTTTAACGCTTAGACAATTTATGAAAAGATATGCAGTAGTTCTTCCAGTCTTGAGTAAGAGGAAATTTTCCATTTTTATGCTATTTTAATTTTATACCATGTGCATTTATTACTTTTCCCTTAAAAAAAAAATCTGTGACAAATCACAAAGAATAAAATATATCTTTCAATGCTTTCCTAACTATACTATAAATTCCCTTACAGACTCAATCCCCAAACCACAATCTTTAAGAATGGAATAAATAAAAAGTGAGTGATTTATTCCTTATGTTTGGTTTCAAATTTCATACGCTTCCTTTCACCATTCTCTAAGGGATTCAACACTCTGAACAAAATAGTCCAGAAGTATTTATTTAGCATCCATGCATATACAGTTAAGCACAGAAGTCACTTAGAACAATGAGTTTTCACACTGAAAACAATGTCTCTAAGATTTCACAATCTAAAACCAAAAATGAGAATCCACACAAACCAATAAACTATTACAGACCCACATACAAATAATTGTAGTCCTCCAGAATACTTCCATGAGAATGTTTCCAGAACCTTCATAAATTTTGTTCAGTTATACCCACAGTCCTTAAAATAGTTTCAGGTTGGTAGTGGGTCCAAATGACTGAGAGAAGCAAACACAGAAGGCACTCAAAAGCATTTCTTGAAGAAATTTTTAACTGTATAAATATTGAATACACATTTAAATAAGCATTTCCTTTAAATGGTCAAGGGCCCAGGTGTTTTTGAATGTTGGCAGGGTAAATGGGTTTCACATATTCATTAGACAAATATTGATTGAATTTCTATCATGGGCCAGGCATTGTGCTAAATGCTATGAATATAAAAACTAATATGACATGCTCCTGAACTTAACTCACAATTATTAATTATTACAATAAAATGATATAAAGGTTATAACTGAGGTATGTACAAATGAATGTGCTATGAGAACACAGCATAACTGATTGTGGAAGAAAGAACAGTAGAAAATTTCACAGAGAAGTGACCTTATGAAATATACCTTAAAGCCAGCATTCCAAACCCAAATCCCTATTGGGATCAGGCAGGTAAATAAAGTAGGGAGTTTGGTCATAGTCAAGACCATGGCAAACTGAAGAGTTTATGCATTTCTAAAAGGGGTGGCTGCTACTCAGTCTAGCCAACTGCTGCCTTACAGGACTATAGGCCCAATGTTATCAGGTTTCCAATTTTTCAGAATAGATGGAAATCACATTTTTGTATGAAAATAATTTGGCAACAAATTAAAAAAACTTTTCTGGTCAAACAAAATATGGTTAGGGACTAAATCTGGCTTGCCGGTCAAGAAATTATAATTTCTGCTTTAAAGTAGAAATCTATTAAGTGAAGAAGAGAATAAGGCATTCTAGACATCCTTTATTAAATTCAAATTTCTACAAAGTATAAAAGAAAATCAAGTATGCATTACTATGCAATCCATCTAAAGACATTTTACCTTGGGGGGTCTGCTTTTAAGGTTTTGTAACTAAATTTTTATGTTTATCTGGAATAAAGAAAAGGGGTTCCTAATCTAACATTTTCTAGAGCACAACTAATAAAAAACCTCAAACCTAGGTATAAGGAAAAATTAAAAACTGTGAAACTAGAAGAATCTTTTTATGTCAAATTTGAAGTATGTCCTGTTTTGTAAAGGATTGCCCATGATTTAAATAGCAGTAATAAGTCTCAGAGACAAAGAGAAAATCCTGAAAGCAGCTCGGGAGAAGAGATCTGTAACCTACAATGGTAGAAACATTAGATTGGCAACAGACCTATCCACAGACACCTGGCAGGCCAGAAAGGACTGGCATGATATATTCAGAGCACTAAATGAGAAAAATATGCAGCCAAGAATACTATATCCAGCTAGGCTGTCATTGAAAATAGAAGGAGATGGGCGCCTGGGTGGCTCAGTTGGTTAAGCGACTGCCTTCGGCTCAGGTCATGATCCTGGAGTCCCGGGATTGAGTCCCGCATCAGGCTCCCTGCTCGGCAGGGAGTCTGCTTCTCCCTCTCCCACTCCCTGCTTGTGTTCCCTCTCTTGCTGTGTCTTTCTCTGTCAAATAAATAAATAAAATCTTAAAAAAAAAAAAAAAAGAAAATAGAAGGAGAATAAAAAGCTTCCAGGACAAACAAAAACTAAAGGAATTTGCAAACACGAAACCAGCCCTACAAGAAATACTGAAAGGGGTCCTCTAAGCAAAGAGAGAGCCTAAAAGCAACACAGACCAGAAAGGAACACAGACAATATACAGTAACAGTCACCTTACAGGCAATACAGTGGCACTAAATTCCTATCTTTCAATAGTTACCCTGAATGTAAACGGGCTAAATGCCCCAATCAAAAGACACAGGCTATCAGATTGGATAAAAGAATAAGACCCATCGATATGCTGTCTGCAAGACACTCATTTTAGACCCAAAGACACCCCCAGATTGAAAGTGAGGGGGTGGAAAACCATTTACCATGCTAATGGACACCAAAAGAAAGCTGGGGTGGCAATCCTCATATCAGACAAATTAGATTTTAAACCAAAGACTGTAATAAGAGATGAGGAAGGACACTATATCCTACTTAAAGGCTCTATCCAACAAGAAGATCTAACAATTGTAAATATCTATGCCCTAACATGGGAGCAGCCAATTATATAAGGCAATTAATAACAAAATCAAAGAAACACATTGACAACAATACAATAATAGTGGGGGACTTTAACACCCCCCTCACTGAAATGGACAGATCATCTAAGCAAAAGATCAACAAGGAAATAAAGACTTTAAATGACACACTGGATCAAATGGACTTCACAGATATATTCAGAACATTCCATCCCAAAGCAATGGAATACACATTCTTCTCTAGTGCCCATGGAACATTCTCCAGAATAGATCACATCCTAGGTCACAAATCAGGTCTCAAACAGTACCAAAAGATTGGGATTATTCCCTGTATATTTTCAGACCACAATGCTTTGAAACTAGAACTCAATCACAAGAGGAAAGTTGGAAAGAACTCAAATACATGGAGGCTAAAGAGCATTCTACTAAAGAATGAATGGGTCAACCAGGAAATTAAAGAAGAATTAAAAAAGTTCATGGAAACAAATGGAAATGAAAACACAACTGTTCAATATCTTTGGGATACAGCAAAGGCAGTCCTAAAAGGAAAGTATACAAGCCTTTCTCAAGAAACAAGAAAGGTCTCAAATATACAACCTAACCCTACACCTAAAGGAGCTGGAGAGAGAACAGCAAATAAAGCCTAAACCCAGCAGGAGAAGAGAAATAATAAAGATCAGAGCAGAAATCAATGAAATAGAAACAAACAAACAAAAAAAACCCAGTAGAACAGACCAACGAAACAAGGAGCTGGTTTTTTGAAAGAATTAACAAGATTGATAAACCCCTGGCCAGACTTATCAAAAAGAAAAGAGAAAGGACCCAAATCAACAAAATCATGAATGAAAGAGGAGAGATCACAACCAACACCAAAGAAATACAAACAATTAAAAGAACATATTATGAGCAACTATATGCCAGCAAATTAGATAACCTGGAAGAAAGGGATGCATTCCTAGAGATGTATCAACTACCAAAACTGAACCAGGAAGAAATAGAAAACCTGAACAGACCTGTAACCACTAAGGAAATTGAAGCAGTCATCAAAAATCTCCCAACAAACAAAAGCCCAGGGCCAGATGGCTTCCCAGGGAAATTCTACCACACATTTAAAGAAGAATTAATACCTATTTTTCTGAAACTGTTCCAAAAAGTAGAAATGGAAGGAAAACTTCCAAACTCGTTTTATGAGGCCACCATTACCTTGATCCCCAAACCAAAGACCCCATCAAAAAGGAGAATTACAGACCAATATCCTTGATGAACATGGATGCAAAAATTCTCACCAAAATACTAGCCAATAGGATCCAACAGTACATTAAAAGGATTATTCACCACGACCAAGTGGGATTTATCCCTGGGCTGCAAGGTTGGTTGAACATCTGCACATCAATCAATGTGATACAGTACATTAATAAAAGAAAGAACAAGAACCATATGATCCTCTCAATAGATGCAGAAAAAGCATTTGACAAAGTACAGCATCCTTTCTTGATCAGAACTCTTCAGAGTATAGGCATAGAGGGTACATACCTCAATATCATAAAAGCCATCTATGAAAAAGCCACAGCGAATATCATTCTCAATGGGGCAAAACTGAGAGCTTTCTCCCTAAGATCAGGAACAGAGCAGGGATGTCCACTATCACCACTGCTATTCAACATACTATTAGAAGTCCTAGCCACAGCAATCAGACAACCAAAAGAAATAAAAGGCATCCAAATTGGCAAAGAAGAAGTCAAACTCTCACTTTTTGCAGATGATATGATACTTTATATGGAAAACCCCAAAGACTCCACCCCAAAACTGCTAGAACTCATACAGGAATTCAGTAAAGTGGCAGGATATAAAATCAATGCACAGAAATCAGTGCCATTCCTATACACCAACAACAAGACAGAAGAAAGAGAAATTAAGGAGTCGATCCCATTTACAATTGCACCCAAAACCATATGATACCTAGGAATAAATCTAACCAAAGAGGCAAAGGATATGTACTCAGAAAACTATCAAATACTCATGAAAGAAATTGAGGAAGACACAAAGAAATGGAAAAACGTTCCATGCTCATGGATTGGAAGAACAAATATTGTGAAGATGTCAATGCTACCTAGAGCAATCTACACATTCAATGCAATCCCCATCAAAATACATCCACTTTTTTCAAAGAAATGGAACAAATAATCCTAAAATTTGTATGGAACCAGAAAAGACCTCGAATACCCAGAGGAATGTTGAAAAAGAAAAGCAAAGCTGGTGGCATCACAATTCCGGACTTCCAGCTCTATTACAAAGCTGTCATCATCAACACAGTATGGTACCGGCACAAAAACAGACACATAGATCAATGGAACAGAATAGAGAGCCCAGAAATGGACCCTCAACTCTATGGTCAACTAATCTTTGACAAAGGAGGAAAGAATGTCCAATGGAAAAAAGACAGTCTCTTCAACAAATGGTGTTGGGAAAATTGGACAGCCACATGCAGAAGAATGAAACTGGACCATTTCCTTACACCACACACACAAAATAGACTCCAAATGGTTGAAAGACCTAAATGTGAGACAGGAGTCCATCAAAATCCTAAAGGAGAACACAGGCAGCAACCTCTTCGACCTCAGCCGAAGCAACTTCTTCCTAGAAACATTGCCAAAGGCAAGGGAAGCAAGAGCAAAAAGGAACTATTGGGACCTCATCAAGATAAAAAGCTTTTGCACAGCAAAAGAAACAGTCCACAAAACCAAAAGACAACCAACAGAATGGGAGAAGATATTTGCAAATGACATATCAGATAAAGGGCTAGTATCCAAAATCTATAAAGAACTTCTTAAACTCAACACCCAAAGAACAAATGATCCAATCAAGAAATGGGCAGAAGACATGAACAGACATTTTTCCAAAGAAGACATCCAAATGGCCAACAAACACATGAAAAAATGCTCCACATCACTCGGCATCAGGGAAATCCAAATCCAAATCTCAGTGAGATACCACCTCACACCAGTCAGAATGGCTAAAATTAACAAGTCAGGAAACAACAGATGTTGGCGGGGATGCGGAGAAAGGGGAACCCTCCTACACTGTTGGTGGGAATGCTAGCTGGTGCAGCCACTCTGGAAAACAGTATGGAGGTTCTTCAAAAAGTTGAAAATAGAGCTACCATACGATGGAGCAATTGCACTACTGGGTATTTACCCCAAAGATACAAATGTAGGGATCCGAAGGGATACGTGCACCCCAATGTTTATAGCAGCAATATCCACAAGAGCCAAACTGTGGAAAGAGCCAAGATGTCCATCAACAGATGAATGGATAAAGAAGATGTGGTATATATATATACAATGGAATATTATGCAGCCATCAAAAAGAATAAAATCTTGCCATTTGCAACGACATGGATGGAACTGGAGGGTATCATGCTGAGCGAAATAAGTCAATCATAGAAAGACATGTATCATATGACCTCACCCACATGAGGAATTCTTAATCTTAGGAAACAAACTGAGGGTTGCTGGAGTGGTGGGGGTTGGGAGGGATGGGGTGGCTGGGTGATAGACATTGGGGAGAGTATGTGCTATGGTGAGCGCTGTGAAGTTTGCAAGACTGCTGAATCACAGATCTGTACCTCTGAAGCAAATAATACATTATACATTTAAAAAAAAAAAAGAAGAAGAAGATAGCAGGAGGGGAAGGATGAAGGGGGGGAAATCGGAATGGGAGACGAACCATGACAAACTATGGACTCTGAAAAACAAACTGAGGGTTCTAGAGTGGAGGGGGGTGGGAGGATGGGATAGCTTGGTGATGGGTATTAAAGAGGGAACGTTCTGCATGGAGCACTGGGTGTTATGCACAAACAATGAATCATGGAACACTACATCAAAAACTAATGTAATGTATGGTGATTAACATAATTTAAAAAATAATAAAATAAATAGCAGTAATAATCTAAAAAGTAAGCTTAGTAAATCCTATTATAAACTATAATAAAACTAAAAAATGTTTAAAAATTCTGTTCATACAATGTTAGTGCTTATAAAACTATTTTGAGAGAATAATTTCTACCTACCTTTTTTGCTTTGGGACGCTGAAAGTTGGAAAAACAAAAGGATTGATAAATTTTTTAAAAACTCAGATATTTTTAACAAAAGTACCAAGATTATATAAAATGTGAAAATTAGGAGAAGCTGGGTAAAAAGCATAAGGAAACTCTGCATCATCTTTGCAACTTTTGTGTAAAACTAAAATTATCTCAAGATAAAGTCTTTTAAAAAAGAATTTAGACAAAACTACAAGCAGGTCTAGGAAAAACAGAAATAGTTCACCCACTGAAGCACCTTTTTAAAATTATACACTCTTTAAATCTTACACTCTTTCTTGTGACAGTCAATGACCTATGTGTAATGAAATGACCTACCACTACACAGAAGTAGCAGTCAGGGAGATAAAGGGGTCCAAGGAACAATAAGTGATTGACTAAAATACAGGTACTGATGTCAAGTTTGAAAGTGTGGAAATGATCTCATAAATAAATAATCTTTCTGAAAAATTAGATTGCTGATTTTCTAGAAAAAGAATCAGTTATTTAAAGCAGGCAAAGCTATTATAAAACGATTCTCTTCAGCAATGTGTCTTAAAGCAGATCTATCCTTCTTTGGAAATTAATTTGGAAAGCACAGTATTGCAATAAATATTTACCATTAGCATTACCATTACATGTGTTTTTCAATTAACACTACTTGTAATTTCCTGATTAGGCTCATGCGTCCATTAGATTTCTGATAAGGAATCTGTAGGAGATCATGTGACTATAAGATTATACACATTCCACATCTGACAACTTATCCAGGAAAAATTACTGGTTCAAGCTATAAGATTATCAACTGTATTAAATATAAATGTTGAAACTGACATGAAGCAGATTTTATCTCCTTGAAAGTACATATATTTCATTAATTCATTCAGCAGATATTAATGATTTGCACACAGGGAGCTCTGGGACACTGGAGATGATATAAAGAGGAATAGTAGAGACTGCTCACATATAATTTTTTCAGTTGAGTTCTATTTTTATCATCATATTTACTATCAATTAATAGTTAATACACTCCCATCTTGAAATAAGTACTATACAGCAGAATACGCACACAGTATTGCTCCTGTTCTCAAGTAGTGATATTTTAAGATGGGCAAATTACCATCTCTCACTACTGCTTTTAATGTGAAGTGGGTTCGGGATTAGTACTTATCCTAACCCCTCCTGCAAATCGTAAAAACAGCATCATGTAGAATAGTACAATTGACCCTTGAACAACGCAGGGGTTGGGGTGCCAACCCCCATGCAGGCAAAAATCCACATATAACTTTTGACTTCCCCCAAAACTTAACTATTAATACCCTATTGTTGACTAGAAGACTTACTGATAACATAAACAGTTAACGCATATTTTGTATGTTATATGTATTATATACTGTATTCTTGCAATAAAATAAGCTTGAGAAAAGAAATATTAGGAAAATAGGAAAAATACATTGACAGTATCATACTGTATTTATCAAAACAATCTGCCTATAAGTGGATTCCCGCAGTTCAAAGTGGACCAGTGTTATTCAAGAGTCAACTGTAGTTCTTCAAAGTTCAGAGGGCTTGTTAAAAAAATGCATATTCCTGTGGTAGAAGTGTACACACTTCCCCCTCCCCACTGTGATTCAGTAGATATTATAGATTGAACTGCTTTCTCGTCCTATTCCCCAGTACCTTCAAATTTTACCTTATTTGGAACTAGGGTTGTTGTTGATGTAATTAAATTAAGATGAGATCATAATGGAATAGAATAACCTTTAATCCAATACGACTGGTGGCCTAATAAAAAGGAGAAATTTGGACAAAGACACGCACACAGAACACCACATAAAGAATGGGGGTTATGTTGCCACAAGCCAAGGAACTACTAAAAGCTAGGAAAAAGGTCTGAACAGATTTCTCCCTAGCACCCACAGAGGGAGCAGAGCCCTGGAAACACCTTGATCTTGGATTTATCAGCCACTAGAATTGTGCAACAGTAAGTTTCTACTGTTTAAGCCACTTAGTTTGTTTTACTTTGGTACTTGGCAGCCTTAGGAAACTAGTACAGTAGGAAACAGTACAGACTGTTTGGAGTCCAGTCTGTTCCTAGAATCTGCATCTTAACAAGTATTCCAGATGTGGTAGAAGCAAATGTTCCAGGGACATTTTGAGAAACATTGCTAGATGGATAAGATGAAATTTATGTTCCATTGGAAAATAAATAGGGGCTTATTGTTCCCTCAATTTACCAGCAGTTTTAAGTCAGCTTAAAGTCCATTTACTTCCTGTTCTTCCTGACATGAACATTGTCCATCGATTCCGGTAAATTCATACTCATACTTTAAAACAAAGTTTGAAAAGCACTGCTCTTCCCTTTCTGTGCCCTTTCCCACCCCAATTTCATCATTCCCAACTTAATCCATTGTAGACATTTCAACTGTTACAGTTAAAAAACTGTATTCTTATTAGCTTAGCCTGTCTCCCACAGCAGGGAGGGGTTGTAATATTCACTTTTAGATCTTTGACTTCTAGCCTAGTGTCAAACACAAAGAAAGTAGTCCGTATTTCCCCTTAATTAATGAATTAAATAATTACATTTTCTACTTCCTTTGGTTTTAACCACAGAAAATGGAAGTCACATTTAAGAAAATGGGAACAGAGATCATCTCATAAGGGGCAGGTTGGTCTGTGTTCTGGAAAAAGACAAAACAGCTGAGGAGTGCATTAAAACAAAACAAGTAGCTTTATTATATTTAACAAATTCAAGGCAAGCTGAGTAATTTGAATCACAAAACAATTCATATTTCCACAAAATACCACATAAAATGACTATCCAAAGCAGAAGAAACTGCAACAGCTTTTAATTAACTACCGAGGAGGCACAAAAACACATTTTCGCCAAGCTGCCAATGAAAAAAGCAATTTAATGGAAACTTCTATCATTCTTGGAAATTACCAGGTTGAGGCCAATTCTTAAACCTAGCAACAGTGCGAGATTAGGACACCATTTGACCGCACTGGCCAACCCCCGTTTGCAGAAACCGGTTTGAGATTCCCATCCGTCCCTGAGATCCCGGACGGGAAGGCCACGGATCAGAAGGCCAATTTCCCACAGGGGTAAGGGTTCTTTCTTAAACCCACCCGCTCCCCTCTAAAATATGTCAGGCTCTTATTACATCATTTAACACGGGGGAATCACTGCTCCCCCTTCACCTGGGTCCCCCACTTTCCCAGCTCACCATTCTGCAGCCAGCACAGCCTCCCGCCTCCCTTCGTAGTCGGCCAAATCGGAGCTCAGAGTGTGCGGACGAACGCTCCCGGGTTGTCAGGACGACAAGCCCCGCCCACTTGCCCCAAGGGAAAGAGCGCAAATCCTCGCGTACTGGTCCGCGCAATCGCGCCGGGGTCCTTCCGTGGGGCGCCCCGCCCCCTTCTCTGACTGGCTGCCTCACACCAACACCCGCCCTGCCTCGCTGTTGACAGAGCCCAGAGTCGAAGCGGTCGGAGGCTTTTACGGCTGTGGAATGCCGGAAAGTGCGTGAGTGCAGTCGCCGGGACGTTTTATTGTTTTCCAGATCCCGGGGTCTGGAGGCGGTGAAGTATGGTCTGGGCAGGGGCTACCGGGTGTGGCATAGGGTTTCTGAACGTCTTCTGACGTTGACAGTCTCTCTTCCTCCCTAGGAGTGTGTTGGGGCCGGTCTTTCTGTGAGGCGTTTCCAGAAGGAAGGGAGACGCCGGCTACGCGATTGAGTGAAGTGACTTGACACCCGGGTGGGCTGCCTGGGCCACCACAGCTTAGGCCCGAGTGGGGACGGGGCTCAATTGGCAATTTAGAGAAGGGGTAAATAAATTGGTTCCAAGAGGGTTGGTTATTTTGAAATTAATGACCTTTGGATTCTTCTCTTTGCACATGGTTCAGTTTACTTTCTGTGCAAGTTATGTTTTGCAAGCCGGTTTTCCTAAGAGCAGCTCTAAACAAGAACTGGAAATTACTTGAAGCAATTCCTGGGTAAAGGATTTCCTACAGTTGAAGGTCGCTGAGGCCCAGCAAGACTCATTAAGCCCAAGGTCACAGGCTAATGGTGCTAGCCAGTTGCACAACCTTTAGAATTTCAGTCTCCTCCCCACATAAAGAAACATTGGCAACTTAGACCAACCGGAAAACTAGAAGAAATTAAGTGATTAAGAAATTAAGCTCCTTCCAAATGCTCAATTCTGTGATTTTTAGGGCCGTTTTAGCATGACAAAACATTGAATACTTTAAAATCGTTGGCATTTCTTATCTCTGAATTCTAATTGTATAATGCTGTCTCCCAACTTTATTGACTAAATATATTAGTAAATAAGGATTACTGAGCTAGTCTTGTGGGCTGAGGTGTTATTAACTCCCATTGTAATAGAAATCCAGATTGTAAATTATGACACTCCATCCCCAAATCCCTGGTAGCAAGATAAAAAACATCTTAATGTCGACTTCATATAGAGTTCTGAAGCCATCTGGTATGGAAGCTTTTGTTTTAGTGTTTCAGTCAAGCTAATAATGTTTATGATATAAAACCTCAGTCAACTCAATTAGGATTGATGGGCATACAGTGGTGTTAATGGTAATCCCAAATAACCTTAAAATGGTAGGCCTCTAGGGGAGAGGACTTGCTCAAGCTCTCACTCTATGCCGCCTCCCTCCTAGGGAGGAGGAAGTGCTAGGGATGTGTGAGAACATACTAGACTGTGTTCTAGGGACACTGTGCTGTAAAAATTATACCAGTGAGTTTGGCTCTCTAGTACTTCCCTTGCAAGCTGCCTAAGTGTAAGGACGATTTCCTGTTCTCTCTTTGCCTTCAGACTGGCACAGTATCGACCCATTCTGAACATACACATACCAGCTCCTTTCAACTCCCTTCTATAATCTGGCTCCTCGGTATGCCTCGACCAAGCCAAATGCCAGCCTTAGGGGGCAAAAATTTTTTGCCACCTACCTCTCTGATGACCTATTCTTTGGAGCTGGTGTTAAGAGTTTTTTATGTGAAGCTTTTTAGGCTTAACTAGTTTGGGGAAATGCGTTTCAGCTGTTTGAAGTCAAAATCTATTAGAAACCAATAAATAGTAACATTGCACTGCCTTTCTTTGCCCATTTTCCTTCAACTTTTATTGCCATCTGAACTTCATGAGGAAGACTGATTAACAACAGCTTTGGCCACCAGTAAAATGACAATTCTTAGTTAACCCAGGACTGGAGTTGGTTAAGTCTGAACTCTCTCAGCCCGCAGTCATTGGAAAAAAGCTATCAATGGGGATTGTACCTCCTTCCCCTTGCCCACCACACACATTCTCAGAATGATAGGGGGCTTCTCTTAGTCCCTAATAGCTTGGCTCTTTACAAAGAGCAGTAACCTGCATGACTTCATGTAGGGTTAAGGAGCAGCCCCAGGTCCCTGCTGCACTTTAACTTCACCAGGTGAACCCAAGGAGACCTCTTTCTCCCAATGGCTAATAAACTTAAAGCCTGAAGGTCAACATAAAATAATAATAAACTGCCTTAACTTCTACAAATTAACATATCAAAGAACAGGACAATTTTACCCTAGTAAACCAGCTACATTTTTTGCTGGGCAAATCCTTTTATTATGTATGATTTGTAAAAAAGGCAATAGCTTAAAAGGTTAATTTAAGCTTTTACAAATCATAAATTCTGAGTTAAATAAAGCTGTGTTCTTTGCCAGAAAATTAAACAGGCTATAATTTGCAACTTGAAAGTATGTCTATGTAGATTTAGAATGATTTTTAAAGCATGTGATTTTTTTTTTAATTTTATTTATTTATTCATGAAAGTCAGAGAGAGAGAGAGGCAGAGGCAGAGGGAGAGAAGCAGGCTCCCCGCCTAGCAGGGAGCCCGATGCGGTACTCAATCCCAGGCCCTGGGATCATGACCTGAGCCAAAGGCAGACGCTTAACCATCTGAGCCACCCAGGCGCCCCTAAAGCATGTGATTCTTAAGAGCCATTCTTCAATAAGATTAAATCACGCTAGAAACTGGCTCTCAGCAAACAACAAAAAAAGTTTTAAAATGGAAATTAGGTGTTAATATGGTAGATTAAATGTACCCTTCTAATTTCATTTCCTTTCAAAACTCCACTGATCATCAGTGAAGGGATATAAAAATAAACAAAAAATGAGAGAGAAAAGAGATGACAACAGTAAAAATTTGGAAGCTGCAAACCAGATGAATGTGACTCAACACACCAGAAAAGCCCAATTTATACTGCATAATTCTCAAAAGGCACTGGAACAGGGCCAATGGAATTGGAAATGAAGAATGAAGTAAATCAAAGAGATTAAGTAAAAGCTATTTAGGAAAAACACCTCTAGAGGGACTGCACCTCTCACTCCACGGAAGCATGGAGATGTATTTCTGACTAAATAATAATATTCTATGCACTGAGGTGTCCTCACGTATACTAAGTACATGAGAACCACACTGGAAACAGAAATTAAATTTGGTGTACATAATGCTGAATGCAAGGCCCCCATCCTTCTTCCATTTCTTCAGGTTGAATAGGCAAACCCTCAGCAAATTGGAAGTTTCTTCTCTGGGGAATCTGATCAGCCAGTCCAGGAGGAATGACTTTGACTTCAGAGGTTCCCCAACAAAGGGTGCACTCAGATAATCCCTAAGTGAGGCTCAGTCTGTTAAGCTGCAATCTTCTAAAAAAGCTTTTTTTGTCCTTTCACTTGTAAAAATGGAAAAAAAGCAGACTTG